>NC_041216.1:20076764-20082850 GCF_002837175.3 Physeter macrocephalus
AAAAAAAAAAAAAAAAAAAAAAAGATCCCTCTGGCTGCTGGTGGAAAAGGGATTGTAGGGCGTATGGGGGCGGGAAGACCTGGCCAGAGGCTCGTCAGTCATGGAGGGAGACAGCGGTTCCCACGGGGCATGAAGTAGATAGAGGCTTGGCCCCTGATCTATTTCCTCCCGCATATCCCTGCCATAGGAGGAGTTTTAATGCATGTCTAAAGGCCAAATGGGGAAGATTCTAAAGGATTTTCAGACCTTGGGCAACTCTGAATTAAAATGCCTCTTTTGTCCAGTTGGGCAAGGCTGTGAAAGGCTTGGGAAGCCCCCTTCCCCCACCGCCCGTGGGCAGCCAGGTCCCCCGCAAGAAACAGGGGACGTGCTTAGTCCACCAGAGATCCAGTTCCTTCTGAATCACTCATTTCAAAGCCGGAAAATGCAAGAAGGGGCTGCCATGGTCATATGGGCAATGAGTCAGCAGCATCAATGTAACAGTGACACGATAGCAGTAATGACCACAGTGATGATAAGGGTATGTCCTGAGGGCTTACTCGGTGCCAGACATTGTACTAAGGGCCTTATATGTGTTTTCTCACCAGATCCTCCCAACTACCTTGGCAAGTGGGGCTCTTGCCATTCCCACCTTACAGATGAGGAAACCGAGGCCATGAGAGGTAAATCGACTGGTCCAAGGTCACACAACCAGGAAGCAGCAGAGCCAGGCCTGGAACCCAATTGTAACACCAGTCATGTTGCCCCACCTCTCACTGGGGGCCTTTGAGTACATTCACCAGCCACCTCCCCTCCCAGCCTTGCCCCTCCAGCCTCTCGAGAATCCCTCCTCCATTGCAGCGACTCACCGAGTGAGAGCCGGCCAGGAGCCACCGTGGTCTTGGAGTTTCCCAGACCTGATCTCCCTGAAACCTCTCCACATCTGTGAGCAAGGATACAGCCATCTTTGTGTAAGTCAGAGAGGTTGTGGCCACCTAGCTGAGAAGTGGCACAGGTGGGTTTGAGCCAAAGACTGCCCGGTCCCTCTGCCATCCTGCTCCTTCTAGAGACCGACCAGCCATTATTGCCCCTGGTTGGTCATTTCCCACCTCCCACAGTGCCTGGGGGCACCGTGGCTGCCTTTGAGCCGCGGGAAGGGGGTCTGGTGGAGGAGGAAAGTGGACAGAATCTTTTCTATGTAAGTTGGCCAACTGTCTAGGTTTGCTTGGGATTGAGGGGCTTACCAGGATGCAGGACTTTTGGTTTTTGCACCTGGATAGTCGCAGGCAAATCACAAGTTGGTCTTCCTAAGTGGAGACCTTGGATGTGGGACATACAGTGCTAAAACTGGGAAAGTCCTGGGCAAGTAGGGATGAGTTGGTCACCTTAACTCTATGTCACCCATGAAACAGATTGAGGTTATAGGGTGACAGAGTCCATCAGTGTCAAGATAGCACTTTTTAACTGTCAGAGATACTCAGAGATGGACTGGGTATCTAGCTATAGTTTGTAGTGAGCTCCCCATCATCAGAAGCATGTAAGCAACAGTTAGACGACACTTGGTGGAGAGCCACTGAAAGTCCATCCTCTGTCCCTAACTCTAGGAGGTGAGGCAGAGGAAGGGTCTCTCTGAGCTCAGCTGGGTTGTTAAGACCCCTTCTCACCATATTTTAGCTCCTTTTGGGCCTGCTGTCTGAGGTGCACTCCATCCCTGCTTTCCTCTACACCCCACTGGTCCACTAAGTGAGGCCTGAAAATTACTTGCACGGTTAGGTAAATATTACAGCAGTCAAAAGTGCAGCTTTGATGGGGGAGAAAAATATGTAATTTGCAGAAATACCACGGCATCAAATTACACGTGGCCTGTGAGTGAGTAGCAGTGACTGGCAGCTTCAGTGGCGCTGGTTCAGGTAGTTTTTTTCTTTTTGAAATCTCTGATAGACACTGATAGGAAGGAGCCTGAGATTCCCTCTCTGGTGGTGGGGACTGCCTGGAGGGCAGGAAGCCTGTCACTGAGCCTGGCTTGTTTCTAGGGCGGCTATGGTCATGGTCAGAAATCTGGTCTCTAGTCAGTGGTGAGCACTGAGCAGCCTCAAGGGGGGGCCTGGTTCAGGCTCTCTCCCTGGGGAAGAGGGCCTGCCTCCGCAGACCACCTACTGGGAGCCAGCTGCGTGTTAACGTGTCTCTATCTGAGTTATGGTACAAAGGGCGCCCTCTGGCACGCAGCTGCCCCGAGAGGGATGAAGTAGATGCCACGTGTTGGCAGAACCTCGGGGGATGTGAGTCATCCAGGGTGGCTCCCCCCAATCCTCCGCCCATTCTTCCTAGAATATCTGGGGCTGGAGAAGAAATAATTATGAGAGACCGAGCCAAGTGAACGGGACAGATATCTCAGAACTGTTTTCTCTCTTGTTTGAATTGAAGTCTTCAAAGAGCCACTTCCCTGAGCTTTGGGGGTGAGGGGAGAGAGGGGGTTTGGAATCTCTTAATTTTGGTTCCCTGCAGGGCTGGCAATTCAGCCACCAGGAGTGCTCGGAGCTCAAAGAGGTGGGAAATGAAGCTGCCAGCAGGCAGCACCAGCGCAAAGACGCTGTCTGCCTCAGCCTGGGAGCGGGTCCTCGAGGAGGAGATGCATGAGGGTGGAGGATGGGGGCCGATGCTGCAAGAAGGATCCCTCTGGAAGGTGTGTGGCAGGAGTTCAGAGAGCCAGAAGCGTGCTTCTGAAATGCTGGAAAGCCTCTTGGTTTATGTTGAGGGGAACTGAGCTCCAGAGGGGGGAAGGGACTTGCCTAAAGTCACTTGCAAATTACAGTTGCTAAGTCCTTGGCTGTCTTTGCCTTCTTAGAAGCCTCTGTTCTTTCTCACTGCTGCCCTGAAGGGAGGTGAAGGCCTGGGATCATCAGAGGAGGGCAAGGAAGGCCCCTCCCTGATGCCAGGGTGATGAGGGAGACATATCCTCAGACTAGGGAGATTCAGCACCTGCCCTCCGGGACCTGCTGGTCTGATGGCACACAAGTCCTCCCTAGTCTGAGGGGAATTGGCAGACTGATGGTGGAGACACAGCTCCAACCCTAATGGAGCGCTCAGTCTGATGTGGGAGACAGCTCTGCACGAAGAGGTGCGGTCTCTGGACTTGGGGAAGCTTCCAGGCTGAGAGGGGGCTTTCTGTTCAGGCCTGCTCCTTGGCTGAGGGGAGCCCATGATCAACTCTTTCCCGTGAATTTGCTGACACTCCTCTTCCTCCTTCAGGAAGTCCTCTGGCATCCCACCCCATTACACAGGATCATAGCCATCTGGGTCCTCCTTCATCCACTAGGAAGGGACTGACAGTCACCCCAAAGCCTTGGGTAAATGTCCAAGCGGTCCCTCAGGGCATCTCACTTAGCCCCGGCCTGTCATCCCATCAGCGTCATGCAGCCTCTCTCACCCATAAATGATATCAGAGCCCATCGGAGGCTGCAGTCACCCCAGTTCCATCGGACCCTCCCTTCTCAGCGCTGCTCCAGCCTCACTTGCCCCTTAAATAGCCATGCCTTTCTTTCACGTCCTGACATGTTTGTTTACAGCTCATTTGCTCCTGGACTGAGAGGTTGCGTTCAGGAGCTGGAGACATCAAGAACAATCGACCCACTCAGGAAAAGATTGCCCTGAATTGACAGTGGCGGAGGATTCTCTGTACAGAAGGTCCTGGAGCTATTGCAGAGGAAGGCAAACCCGCGTGTGTTTCAACCTGTAGAATCTGCCATCAACAGGGCTGAGGGGGATTCCTGCCTTGGGTGGCACGTGTGTGACCAATGACCATCTTCCCCCCAGGTAAGCCTGTGGGACGGTTGTCCGGCTGCTTCCCTTGCCCCCTGCCCTGGAGCCCCCAAGAACGGAGACCAGTTGCAGGTCTGATGCCTCCTGTCCTTCCATCTGTTTCTAGCTCTGGGAAGAACTAATTGGCTTTGGTTTCACAAGTTGGTGACAAGTAATTTCCTCCACTCCCAAGCCATGTGTGTGATCACCCTGAGCCGGGCTGGAAGAGAGACAGGCAAACCACAGCCACAGCCTCCAGCCTCCCACCTGAGCGCAGGTGTTCTCCTGGAGGGGCCACAGGTAAGCCCTGTCTCTGGGCCCATTTCTCCTTCAGCTGCATCCCCTGGGGACCCAGGAGTCCCTAATACCCCATCCACAGCCCCAAAGTACTTACCTCACCTGGGAACCTCCTACAAAGCACCAAAGAAGGAAACCTCAATGCTGATCACTCAGGCGACGCAGGGAGAGAGGCTTTGGGGTGTATTTTAGCATTTGAGAAAGACGTCTGCACTGCGGGTCAGGAGACCTGCGTCTCAGAGGTGCCTCTACTATTGACAGGCTGGAAGATTAAGGCTGTTCGCTTTGAACTCAAGTTCTGTTTTCTCAACTGCAAAATGACCAGACGAGGCAGAGTAAACAAAGGGACCGAGTGACGGTGGGAAAAGGATTCCTTCCCCCACCCCCGGGCTGCACGCATTGGAATCATCAGCAGGCATCCTCTCCTCCTTTCTTCGTGTTTCACAGAGGGGCCCAGGGCCTTCTTCTCCAAACCCCCCTGCACTTTCCCTTGCTAAAGGTCGCTCTTAAATGCTGGGCTTCTTGCTGGTGGGTTCCAACAGGAAGCTTGTAAAGTGGAAGAGGCCTCAGAGATTAGAGACTCACTTGGAGCCAATAGGAGATGGGAGAGCAGGACAATCCCGTTATTCAGAGGGCGGGAGGGTAATGCAGGTTCCTGGGAATTTAAGATAAGGAGCAAGGAAAACAATCACTTTATGTAAATGAATTGAAAAATATTTGGCTTCACTTTGTAAGAAGAAGCAGTTAAGGGGTTTTATTTTATTTTGGCCCTAGTAATATTACAGTCTCCAGGCTGGTTATTATCTGTCACTTCCCGGGGAAGATTGAAAAGAAAATAGTTTCATCCCAGGCAATTGTAAACCGTTTGATTTGATGAGTTGTTGCTCCCACTTAGAAATTACATGCACCAGTGTCAGGTGACCTGGCCCAGCTGGATGGCTTTGTTTAACTGGTTACAGAAAAGAGGGAAGAAGAGAACATTTTCCTGTCTCTTCACCAGGAGTTCTCAAAATGCAGTGTATGTGAGTCCTGGGGGGATGGGCAGGCAGTGAAAGACAAATTTCCAGGCCGTTCAGCGGTAAAGCCTTCCTAAGATAGCAGCAGGTGGAATGCACTTGGTTCTCAGCAGAAAGGAAGAACCTCCCTTAGTACATGAGTATTCCTCAAGGCGATGTCTGCAGCTTCCAACTCTCTAGGGTCCACCCCTCCCTCATTCCAATGCTGGAACAGTGCTGCTACGGAGTCAATACACCCACTGGGTGCCAGTCGCTCTTACTGCATTAATCTCATTAAATCCCCCAGATGACACTGATCCCCATTTTATGGATGAGGATAACCAGGGGTGCAGAGGGGTGACAGACTGGCCTGAGTCCCGCAGGTCGTAGGTGACGTGGCCGGGATTCAAACTCAGACTTGACCTTGTAGCAGATGTCATCGGCGCCCATCCCCTCCGCACCTAGAGCTACACGCCCACTGGCTGCCATCCTCTGCCCCTCTCTGCCTCAGGCTGTTTCTTTGGTTGCCAGGTCTGCCGTGTTTATAACCCTGACGCAGTCCTCACCAAGGGCAGACAGGGAGTTGGTGGACAGATACCCCAGTGTCCTTACCCCTTTGCGGAGGAAAGGATGGCTCCGAGTGTGGTCTACACCGCTATTCCAGGTCTGGTCCCTGCAGCATCAGCACCGGCATCACCCGGGAGTTTGTTAGAAATGGGAACTCTTGGGCCTCGCCCCAGGCCTACAGAAGCAGAATCTCTAGAGGTGGGGCTCTGGAGTCTTCTTTTAACAACCCCTTCAGGTGACTCCATGTACACTAAAGTTTTAGCAGCTCTCCTCTGTACCATCACCCAAAGCGCCCTGGGGGACTCAGCCTCATTTCCCACCTGCTCAACAGCACATTCTTGGGGGCTTCCCTGGTGGCGCAGTGGTTGAGAGTCCGCCTGCCGATGCAGGGGACGCGGGTTCGTGCCCCGGTCCGGGAGGATCCCACCTGCTGCGGAGCGGCTGGGCCCG
>NC_041216.1:20082899-20131142 GCF_002837175.3 Physeter macrocephalus
CATTCTTGGGGGCTTCCCTGGTGGCGCAGTGGTTGAGCGTCCGCCTGCCGATGCAGGGGACGCGGGTTCGTGCCCCGGTCCGGGAAGATCCCACATGCTGCGGAGCGGCTGGGCCCGTGAGCCATGGCCGCTGAGCCTGCGCGTCCGGAGCCTGTGCTCCGCGGCGGGAGAGGCCACAGCGGTAAGGGGCCGTGTACCGCAAAACAAACAAACAAAAAAAAACAAGCAAACAAAAAAACAGCACATTCTTTACTGGCTGTCTTCCCTTCCCTGAGTCACTTCCCTTCTCCCCTACAACACTTCCTGGGATCACCTCTGATAGAAATGAACTGTAGTCAAATCTTTGCCTTGGGTGGGGGGATGGGGAGGTTTCGGGGAAACCTCCTAAGACAGACCCAAATCCCAATTCTTTCTGCAGCATCTTCAACGCTTAGGTGGGGAGACACTCTGGGTGCTGACGCTGAGGATGACTTCTGAGGGGTTCCAGATCATTCTGTTCTGGCCCTGGCCACCAAGGTCTAAGACCCCTGAGTGACACTTCTTCTATTTCTCCTCCTCCATCTTCATGCCTGACATTTATAGGACACTTTTTCTGGGCCAGCCAATGTGCCAAATGCTTCACGTGTGTCATCTCATTTAATTGTTACGACGATCCCCCTGGAGTAGGTACGGTGATTAGCTGCTTGATCTGATGGAGGCGCTGAGGCTAGCTTGCCCAGGATCAAGCGGCTTGGCGCCCCTGGCTTCCGCTCCCCTATCTGAATCAGTACGTAAGAGCTATGATTTGACACTGGGGTGCCGCTGGCTGTTTCTGGCCAAAAGGCAAAGAAATCACCCCAATCTTTTCACTCTGGCTCCACCTACTGATCCGTCACCCTCCACATCTTCCCTCATACAGGTGACCCTAGTCACCTCCCCCTGGACAAGGCCCATGCCAACCAAGACCAGGATGGATTCCTGCAGCAACCGTATGGAAGTCCCAAGGATGAGGCAGAGCCCCCAGCGAGCAGCTCTGGGCCTCTTGGTTCTTTACCTGCTTAGGTCCTGGGACCAGCCATCTGGCCTTTCCCTAGACTTGGACAGGGAGTCATTTGGGAAGGGACTTTGGACTTTCATTCTCCATTAATCACCCTCAGTGTCTCTCCTTTCTACCCTTTCTGGCTCTTCCCTCATCCTCTCTTGATGCCTCCAGCTCAGAGAGTAAAGGGAGCTAAAATTTATTAAGAACGCTCCAAATGCCAAGCACCATACTAGAGCTTTCTCATAAATCCACCCTCCCTAGATTGAAAGGCGGAAGCTTTTACATCCATTTGAGAAGAGAGGAAGCTGAGCCTCAGAGGTGAAGGGGCCTCACCAAGGCCACACGTCTAGCCAATGGCAGAGCTGGAGTTTGAACCCACATTTGCCTGCAACAGTCTATACATTGTCCAGCCCCCCATCCTGTCCTACCACATGAGCACTTCTGGTGGTGAGCCCGCTACTTGAGTGCTTGAGCCCACCCTCTCCTCCACGCGCTGGGGCCTTGCCTCTTCACCTATTTCCCACCTTCAGCTCCAAGATCTCCCCAAACCCTGGCTCTGGCTCTTCAGCCTAGACATGTGTACAGCTCCCCATCCTAAACACACACACACACACACACACACACACCCATCTTGAAGCTGCTCCCTCACACTCTTGTCCTTTCTCCTCTTGAATATGAACTTGTCAGGAGAGACAGTCCCTACCCAGTGGCATGGGTGAAGACTAGAAGGTTCTGGGAGGTGAAGATGGAATGAAGGCCGCTCACAGTAGACTTCCATCAGAAGCTTCATGGGCACCAAGCCCATTGGCCTTTTTCAGACCTCTTCTTTGTCCTCTTACATGGATGACTACTTGATTTGTGAAAATCTCCTCTTTTGTTCCACGGCCTTGGAGGAGGGTGGAATAGTCTATATTAGGCCCCTACTAGATGCCATGAACTTTACCAGACACTTTCTCTCTAATCCTGACAGTTAGGAGGTGGGTGTGGATCTTTCCATTTCACAGATGAAGAAACTGAAGCTCTGAGTGTCCCCATGCAACATCACAGAGATGCCCCAAAGGAGAATCCAGATGAAAACCCAGTTTGGCTTGGCACCAAAGTACCTGGTCTTTGCAGTAAACCAAGCTTTCCCTCACAAACCAGCCTCAGGGGATCTGGCAGACACCCATCCCAGGGTCAATCTTTTCCCTTGTGCTGTTTTATTTATTCATCCAAAGGCTCAGCCGCCAAACCTGTTTCCTTTCTTTTAATATTTATTAGTGTTTTACCTGCTTTCAAAAGGATCCCATCAGAGGCTAAGGGAAGAGGGAGGGACGAAGGAGCTAGGCCTGGCTCCTTGCCTGATTCTGTTCACCGTGGAACTCAGATGAGCATTCAGACCTGGCCCTGCCTTGGGATTCAGTTGCAGAAAGCGTCTCTGGGACCCAGATTCATGGGAAGGGGAGAGATGAGAACTATTGGGCGCTTACCAGGTGCTGAGCACTGTACCAGAAACTTGACCTGGGTCTCACAAAATCACATGGAAGGAAGTATCTTCCCATTTTACAGATGGGAAAACTGAGTCTCAGTGGGGTGAAGCAAACCCCTGAGGTCACGCAGCTGGCAAATGTGAGGGCCAGGGCTCGAATGCTGGTCTGAGATCTATAACACCTCCACCCTAAAGAAGCGTCCTCTCCTTAAACTTTTGCCCTGGGGCCTTCATTCTACACATGGGGAAACTGAGACTCAAACAAGCCCAAGCTCAAACCTTGTACTCATGACAAAAATCAAGACTAGACCCCAGGTTTCCCGGCTCCCATTACAGTGCTCTTTCCACCGTCCTGCCTGGCTTTGCCAAGTGCCAAGGTCAAGGTTACTGGAACCCCAAAGACTACAGAGTCCACCTCACCCTTAGAGGTCATGGAGTCCCTTCTCTTCCCTCTGGGACATTCTGTTCCTTAATCACCCTGGACATAGAAGTGGATGGTGGGGAGAAATCCTTTTAATTCTCAAATGTCCCCTAGAAAACCCTTTGGGGAGCGCAAAGCCCAATCCAGGAAGGAAGTCCCTTCCCCCCATCCCTTCCATCTTTGCCTGTGTATCTTTGGTGCGGGGGTCACCTTAGGAAGCCACAGTCTTCAGGGCTGTCGAGGAATGTGACTGTCCTGGGGGACTGGAAAAGACCAACTGAGGCTGCTAACTCCCTGTGCAAGTGGTTCCTGGGTTTCACAGGAGGGCCTGACAAGATGATTTACAAATTGCAGAAATAGAACTCAGCAGACCCGCAGTCACTTGTAAGTGAGCAGGAGGCTGCAGCGGGAGCCTCCTCTCCCAGGGGCCCCTCAGAAGACACCCATGGGAAGGGCTCCTAGGGAGGGGAGGGAAGGCTCCCATGTCCCGGTACCTGTCTTGGTACTGAGCAAAGAGAAGAGGCCTGTAAGGAAAGAATGGCTTCTTTTTAACCATTCTTCCACCCCCTTTTCTGTAGCAGTCTGTGGTCTGTGCCAAGTCCCCCCAGGCTGTCATGTGTGGGTTGACACACAGTAGTCACTCAACAAAAGGTTTGCTGGCCTGTAGGCTCAGTGTCTCCGCCGCTGGTAGTTGGTGTTTGTCGATTGGAATTGAGCTCAGTGAGTTCGACATCATAGAAACTGGAAGCGGGAGTTTTCCTTCCAGTTCCCCCCATGACTCAACATATGATCTCTCCAGGCTTCAGCAGTCTTGCCTGTCACTTGGGGAAGATGCCTGTCCGGGCTACAGTGTTTCATGGGGAAAAAAATTAGATGACAGATGGAAATGTGCTTCATATATATAAAGTGTAATGCATTGTCATTACAAGCAGCTTTCATATGCATTCTCTCTGCTGACACCGATAGGAAGTCCTTCCTTCGGTCTAACTTCCATCTTGCCTGCTGTGGTTTGGTAAAGATCTATGTATTCCAGACCCGTACGCCCAAAACTGGGATGGCACTACTCATCAAAAGGTATATAGAGATAAAAATAAAGTGTGTGTCTTCTTTAAAAAAATAACTTCCTCCACTTTCAACGCGCTGTTCAGAGTAAAGAGTATAATTTGCTTGACTGCCCCAGCCCATCAGCTTATCACTGAGGGCCTAGCAACTCCAAGAGGGGAGGATTATGCAAATAGAAATCAGCTTTCAAGAAAGTGGGCTAATCCAATATTACCAAAAGGGCTGAATTTGAGAGAAAAGGGAAAGCAACTAAGATATGTGTGCCGCAGAGACAGTGAGCTGGTCCCTGCTGTGATATGGAGCAAAGAGCCCTTACTGGCACCTGAGCCAGTGTTGTCGGAAAGGGGACCTGATCTCCATTTTCCTGATACTCAGAGAGGGAAGGAAAAGGGAATTAGGTAGTGGACAGAGAAACTCTTTATTACATTATTTGCTTCTGGAATAGCCCCTTCTCCTTCTCAGAAATCTGGCCAAATGCCAAGAGGTAGGTGCGGTATTAGAAGGCTTGAAGCTTTCCCATTGAGCTTTTCACATAAAGGCAAACTCAAATCCACCAGGTAGAGCATATCGTAGATTCATAAGGTCAGACCAAGGCCTTTCCTGCCCCCTTGGGATATTTATCCACGAGCACAGGTCACCTCCAAGATGGTGTCTGAGCGAGGGCACTTGTCAAAGAAAATGGGAGCCGGCAGCACCATGGACAGCGCCCAGAGACGGCGCTGGGAACCTGGCTCCCTTGGTGACCTGGGATTGTGACTTAGGGATCCAGCCTTAGGTTTTCTTTTGGGAAACTGGAAGCCTATTGTCCTCTAAGCCTTTGTGGCTCCAGCACTGAGGGCAGACAATTAAACAGGCAATTCAGATGCACTTTGATAAATGCTATGATTTAGAGGAAGCGGAGGGGACCACTGAAACTCAGAGCAGAAACACCTAACCCAGATTTAGGAGTGGAGGAAAGATTTCCAATCTGAAGGATGAGTCAGAATAACCCTGGTGAGAGAGGAGAGCGAGTCTGTTTCGGGGAGAGAAACAGCACAGGCAAAAGCCCCGAGGTAAGAGAGGGTGTGGCTTATTTGAAGAGCTGAAAGAAGCTCCTTTGTATGGCTGGAGCATCAGGTGGGAGGGTCTGGGTGAGGGCTGTTGAAAGATGAGGTGGAGAAGTGGGCAGGGCCCAGATTCTGTAGGGCATGGAACAGAGCAAGACTCCATTCTGAGGCCAATAGCAGGTTGCTTCAGGGTTTTGTGCAGTGAAATGACTTGATTATATTTACGTCTTGAAAGTTCCCTCTAGCTTCAGGATGGAGACTGTATTGGGGCCAGGTAAGCCCATAGCACCGGGCAGGTCAGGAAGTGACAGACATCCTGATTAGGGTGATGAAGTGGGCTAACAGGTGGGGGCCTCAGGATAGAGGGCAGTGGACACATTTGAGAGAGATTTAAGAAATGGAATTGGCAGGACTTAGATGGAGATTGTTTGGGGATGAGGAGTGAGGAGGAGGGAGGGCTTAAGGATGACTCTTGAGGTATAAGAAGCAGGGAGGAAGAAAAGGAATACAGGGCGGAATCAAGAGGAATTACAGAAAAAGGGAGAGGGAGTGACTTAGAACAGAGAGAGACAGAGCCACAGAAATGAGGGCTTGGAGCGTAGGAAAGGGGAGGGCCATGAGAAGGAGGGGGGCATGATAGAATGATCAGAGTAAGGAATTCAAGTCTTTATTCTGTCACCCGTGTGTCCTGCCAGGGTGTGTCATTGTCTGTCCACAATCACAGCCTTGCAGCAGGACTACACCGGATTGTGAGCAATACTGAACTTGACAAAAGCTACTCTGCTTGGATGGATGAGGAAGTCCTCACAAGCCCAGCAGGAGCCCCAAGTGGGTGGACACTCAGCAGGCAGCCAGCCAGGGAAGTGAGAGTGAGTTTGGCCCCTGATTGCCATGAGCCTGGGGCAGGTGACCCTTCCTCCAAGCCTCAGTTTCTCACCCTGTAATTCAGAGGCTGGGTCGCTTCTCCATCCACTTCTCTACAGTGGAAGGGACTGGAGACTGCAAGAACACGTCTGGGCAGGGCCAGGCCTGTCACTTGTCCCGGGGTTAGTATATTTCACTTTGTGGATTCAGAGCATCTATCACTTGACAAAGCCTAAAGGGAGATGGGTTGGATAAACTAACTTCTCCATTTTCCAGAAAATCCCAGCCTACGGTACTGAGTGCCCAGTGTAAGGAGGACAAGGCCACTAGCTCAAAATAAGTACTGGATGAATGAGTGGGTGGATGGATAGATGAGTAGGTGGGTGGATAGATGAGTAGGTGGGTGGATGGGTGGACGGGTGGGTGGATGGATAGGTGAAGAGAGGGATGGATGAATAAATGGATGGGTGTATGGATGTATGGATGAACAAACACCTGAATGATCACCATGTTCTTTTGGGCTGTAGGCATAGGCAAAGCATCTTTGAAGGTTTCAGAAGTGGTACAGAGCCACCAGCCTTAGGCAGCCTATGTCCAGGAGTAGTGTAGGCAACAGCCTACTTTGTGGTTCATGAGAAATTCCAAGGCCATTAGCCACAAACTGAGAAGGTCGCTTGATATAACATTCCTTTGGGAGTAACAGTTTCCAAAGGTACCTGCTAGAATAGAAGGGAAGAAGAAAGCTGATAAGAGGAACCGGGGCCTAGGCCAGGTCAGTTTAGGTGGTAGGTCTAGATCTGGTGAATGGGTAGATGGATGGACGAATGAATGGGTAGAGGTCCTTGGGAGGCTCAGAAAGAGGGACATGGGGACCTTTGGGCTTCAGGTAAAGACAAACGCTACCAGCTTCACAGCCCCCGTACTCCTAATCTCTCCACATCTCTTCCCCCACTTTTCAGCCTAGGGGTTAAAAGCAGAAGTACTGAGACCATCTGTCTGGTTCTAATCCAAGGTCCAGTACCTTCTAGAAGCATGAATTGGACTGAAATACCTAAGCCTCAGTTTCTGTATCTACAAAATGGTGACAACAAAAGAACCTGTGTCTTAGAATTGGAAAGATTAGAGATCACTTATAAAGTGCTTAGCACAATCCTGAGACATAGAAAGGCCCCCCCCAATATTATTTATTAGCTCCCATGAACCCTGCTTTGCTCCTGCAGGGACCCTTGTCCACGATGCCCTCTCCTTTCTCTCCACTCTCCCCTAACTTTACTTATCTTTCACAGCCCAGCTTAAAGTCTGCCCCTTTCAGGAAGTCTTCTTTGACCAACCTCACTCCATTGCTTTGTGAGCTCCTAAGGGTAGGGAAAAAGTCAAGGAGTCCTTTGGCTTCTCCCTGGAGCCTTCAAGGTGGGAGGCGCCCTGTTACTGTAGATGATTGTCCCTGTCAAAGGAAGCTGAGAAGGCTGTCCCAGAGCCCTCATTGCCTGCACCTCCCCCCGTGCCTCCTCTTCCAGATAAAATGCTAGTAATAAAGTCATATTGAACTGGCCTGTCCTCTTAACTGGTGATTTGGCAAAGGACAGGCTCCCTGCTAAGCATTAAAAGGCTTTAAAATTTTTTATTGAACTACCTCTGAGAGCCCATGCTGGATCCTAGGTACTGGCAGCATCCAGCCTGGAGTTTCCCTGGGCAGGACCACGGAGAGATAAAGGGCCCCCTGCATCTTCTAAGAGGCTGACAGGAGGTAGCCAGAAGCCTGGGGTCTGGCCCAATTCTCAAGGGTGTGAGTGTTCTCTCTCCCTTCCCCTCTAGATTTGACCCAAGGCAAACAACAGAAGCCTATTTAAGGACATTTGGGTGCCAGAAAATAGTGCAGCCCCTCAGGGGACTCAGGAAAGTCTGGGTTTGCTGTGGCCCCTTTGATCTCTGGGTAAGGTGGCAAGGATACGCGGTAGCATCTTACGTAAAGGCAAGGTGGACCATACATGGTGGATGAGGTTGCCAGGGAAGGCCGTCTGCTTCTTGGGGAAGGGAGAAGCATTCATTATCGAGGAGTGGAGTGACTTCCTAAACTTGTCCTGATCCTGGAAAAGTTTTGACAAGATGATACAGAGTTAGCATCCAGGGTCGTGGGCACGAGGGGGTTGGAATGGAAGGTGGCTTGGTAATTCTTCCCAGCAATTATTCCCATTGGTTGAGCACCTCCTAGATGTCAAGCTCTGGACTCAGGACTTTTTACCTGCACTGTCTCACTCGGTCCTGATAACCCCGTGTGGCCAGCATCATAAGCCCCCTTTACTAAGAAAAGAAGTCTAACTTTCAGAGAGGTTAAGTAACTAACTCAAGATGTAATGGCGAGAAAGAGGCAGAGGTAGGATTAGAACCCATGATCTTTCTCACACGCCACACATCGTTTCTCAGGAGCTTGGAGACAGGGAAGAGTGCGGCAGGTTTGGGTGAGCAGGCCCCAGTCTACCCTCCTCCCTTCCTCCCCTTCTGCATAGATCTCACCAGATATGACCAAGAGAGGAACTTTGCCCCAGGCACTTCCCCAGCTGTTTGTACCTTGGACTTGCTGGGGAAGGAGAAATCCAGAAGTCACTTGATCTGGATTTGGATAGAGAGGCACGTGTGGTCCTGGCTCTGGCCCCTGGCCTCTGCTTAGCTAGTGATAGCTGGGGCAAGTCCGTGGCCTCCTCTGGGCCACTCCTTCTGCCTGATAAGTACAGAGGGTGGTCTTGGACATCTCTAAAAGCCATTCCAAGGTTAAAACTCCAGGGTCTTGTGACCGTGTCTTTTAAAAGCATTGGTTAGAGAGTATCTCAGCATATTGACTTTGTGGAATCAGAAAAAAAGCCATTTGGGGACTTTGACTTCATCCTGTGAAGGAAAATTTGAATGTTTTCATTGCAAGGGATTATAATAAGAGAGATTATTTAGTAGAGGCCTCCTGGTCTGGCATAGTACCAGGTGTATCGATGTTACAATATCCGTCCCTTTCTCTGCATCCGCGTCACTACCTTCCATGCCTAGGCCACCATCATCCCTCATCTGGAAGACTGCAAGAACCTCCCAACTCTTCTCTCCACCCAACTCCTGTCCTTAGCAGAGACAGTGCTGGGTGATCAGCGGATCTCAGTGTTACCCTCTTCCCGGGCATCTGGTCAAACTACATTTCCCAACTCCCTTGCAGGCGCAGCCATGTGGCAGGGTTCTAGCCAGTTGTGAACAAGAAACAAACCTTTGTTGCATCAAGCTACTGAGGGTTCTGGCCAGTTGTGAACAAGAAACAAACCTGTGTTGCATCAAGCTACTGAGATCTGGGGGTTATTTTGTTAACGCAGTACCACCTAGGCTATCCTGACTCACACAAGTGTAGTCCACTTTCTGCACAACAGCTGGAGAATTATTTTCAAAACATAAATTTGCATTATCTTCGAAACATGTCACTCCCTACTTAAAACTCTCTACTACATCGGACGCTACACAATGAATAACATCTACAAAGCCCTGTGTGAGATATGCCTGTCTCCTCTCTGGCTCATGTTCTCTCTTCCCTCTGTCCCCTGTGTTCCAGGCACACGTCTGATCTCTGGACAGTGTACCCAAGCTCAGCCCTTCCGTAGACACCCTTTTTGCCGGGGACTCTCCTCCTCGTCCTACAGAGCTCAGTTTCATTGTTACCTCCTAAAAGGCACCTTTTCTGACCAGCCAACCTCAGAAGCCCCAGTTACTCTCTGTCACAACATCCGAAATTATCTACACCACACTTATCACTGTCTGATACTTTCTTGCTAATTAATTAATGAATGGCCTGTCTCCCCACCCCACTAGAGCAGGGAGATGGTTTGTCTTATTCAACACTGTATTTCGGTGTCTAGAATAGTTCCTGGCATAGGGTAGACACTTTGTGAGTGCTCGTGGACTGGGAAACCCGAGCTTATAAAAGCTATAACTTTTATAGCTCTGTGAGGTGGGAATTACTATACCCATTTAGCACAAGAGGAAACTGAGGCCCAGAGAAGTCAAAACCAGTGAGTGGCAGAGCTCCGATTCCAGCCTGGCTCTGTCAAACTCCGCAGACATCCTCTTTCTACTCTATAATGTTTTGCCTCTTTTGAAGGTATTTCAATTACATGGGGTTTATGATCCAACACAGAGAAGGGAAGCTACTCTGTCTTTGGTAACTTCTTTTTACTCAGCCCTTGCCCTCAGGGCTTCCCTGTCTGATGGGGGAGACATGGTCCTTTTCTCCTGAAAGAACACACAGGCTGAGGCTGAAGACAGAATCCCAGCAGCTGCGAGAATCACAAGGGCATTGACAAAGTACCGTTTAGGTGGATACCAGTCGTCAGGGCACATGCAAATTCGCCAGGAGAGGGAGAGAGGGAGGGAATGAGAGGGAGAGAAAGACAGAGAAACGGAGACAGAGAGACAGAGTGCTGTGATCAGGGGGCATCCACCCCTCCCTCCCCAGTGAGAGGAGGAGAGCAGACTGTCCCATGGACCAGCCGGCAGAGGACTCAGATGCTTCCAAGGCTCCCCCAGCAACAGGAAATGAATCTGAGGACACACAAAGGGGAGGTGGTGGGGAGCCAGGGCCAGGGGTGCAGGTTCTGACCATTGCCAACTCCTGCACCAGTGGGTTTCCACTGCTGCATCAGGCGCCCCGAACTTTCCCTTGTGCGCCAGTGGGGGGAAGGGGAGGCAAGATCTAGAAAGAGAACAAGTTTTGTTTTTTAAGGCTGGAACTTCTTCTCTTGCCACATGGCTCTTGGCCATTCCTCTGGTCTCAACCAGACAGATATAGGATACAGGGTGAGGAGAGATGCTGCTAGCACAGAACTGGCCTCGGGTTGTGAAGTGGCAATCTGGCCAAGTTCTCCAAGCTCAGAAAGGCTGCCCAGGATTCCCACGCTGCTTTTGCAGAGAGCTGCCCCTGCCAGGACCACCTTTGCATCTCCCCTCACCTTCTCCATCTGGTGAAATGATGCAGGCACCCATGCCTCCAACCTACCTGGATGTCACCTCCTCTCTGAAGTCTCTTCATATCCCACCACTCAGCAGCTTACTCCCCCTGCTTACTCCCTCCAGCAAGCCCCTGGCCACTAGTCTATGCCCTGCACTCCACCCCCCACCGCCCACTCCCTAACTCGGCTACCATCTTTGATCTCTTAGATCGCTGCAGCGGCCTCCAACCCAGAGCCCCTGACCCACTCTGGGGCTCCCCAACCTCCACCCAGTCCCAGTTCAGTGACCTCACAGCTGCAAGCGATCACATAGACCGTGCCTGCCGTTCCTCTGTGTAAAAAAGCGTTCCCTTCTTTGCCCTCAGGGTTAAGTTCAAGCATCTTATCAAGATGAATACCTGATCTAGGGCCCACTCACCCCTCCAGCTGCTTTCTGCTTCTTTGCCTCTTCCCATCTAGACCCCAACTAGATGGCCCACTTTACTTTTCGGGCTTGCCACACTCTCTCCCATTTTAGGGGGCCTGCACAGGCTTTGGGCTAAGTCTGCCTCATTCTTCAACGCTTAGCTCCTACTTTCCTTCCTCGGGAAGCCAGCGCTGACCACTCAAGTCTGGGTTGGGCATCCATGCTACATAACCCCTTCGTCAATTGACAAGAGGTTCTGATCTACGTCTTCTGCATCCCCCAACAGGATGTAAGCTCCCTGCGGGCAGAGAGAAACTGTCTTGCTCAGCGCTGCGCTCTCAGCATCTACCACAGAGCCTGGCAGCCCCGGGTGTCCAAGAAATAGCTGTTAACTAAATGAATGATGTGGGGATGTTGGATGAATGAATGAGTTTCACCCAGGGCACCTTGCCCGAGAGAACTCGCCATGTGGTCTCATCGGACCTTGTCTAACCTATATCTGTGTCCTAAGGACCATGGTGGGCAAAAGCAAACATACTGAGTCATTTCTCGAGGCCCCAAGAAGGAGGCTGTCTGTCTGCTTTGGTAGCATTTTCCCAGCCTCCTCCCCTCTAATCGTTCAGAAAGCCACAGCTGCAAGTTGCCCTGGTCTAATGGAAAATTCCAGCATCGCTCTGCTACAAAAGCGATCTATAAATCACGCTCCACAACTTTGCCAGCACCACAGAAGCCAGCCTCCGACTGTCCGCCCAGAGCCTCCCACGTTGGGCAAAGTTTTGAGCTATACAGAGGGGTTAATTCCGGCAGCTTGAAATGTATCGCAGTGTCTCCCTTCAAAGTCAAGTCAGCCAGCACTGGCCCCGCCCCCACTGTGTGCACAGCCCCGTGTGGGAAGCGTGGAAGGCACAGAGGCAGGGAGGAAGCCTAGACTCAGCTTGCAGGAAATCTCCAGTCCCAACGAGCTGGCTGCCTCTCCTTTGGCGTGTTCTGTGGGCATCTCTCTTCAGGGCTAAGGAACCGTCCTCCGTGCCCTGTAGACACCTCTGTGCCTGGGCTTTTTCCTTTTAGCTCTACTGGCCTGGGCAGACTGTGAGTGCATGGGAAGAGGAGGAGAGGCTTGGGGAAGGAACTAATATTCTGAAATACTTAATAGGAGTGTGGACACTAGAGCCAAACCTCCAGGGTTCGAATCCCACTTTTTAAATTTACCAGCTGTATGATCTTGAGCAAGCTGTTGCCTCTCTGTGCCTCAGTCTCCTCATCTGTAAATGGGGACAAGGACAGTACCTTCCCAGAGGGTTGCTATGAAGATTAAATGAGCCAACATATGTGAAGCGCTTAGACAGTGACCGGCCTAGGGTCAATGCTCAAAAAACATTCGCTTCTATTGTTGTTGTTATTGATATTATTTGCCAGGCACTATGGCATGCACTTGCCAGAATGATCCCACGTTATAGCCACAGTACCTCATAGGGGGGTGTTATTCCCTTCATTTTCCAGGCGAGAGAACAGAGGCTCTAGACACCAGTGACCTACCATACCCACCACAGGCTGCTTCCAGCCGAGGCTCACTGGCCAGAGCACTGGGGCAGCTGCAGGGAACTCGCCATCCCCTGAAACACCTCTCTGCCAAGCGCTCTGGAAGCTCACACTCAAAGGACGATGCCCTCCTTCCCCGCTACTACCCAGGATGACAAAGACAGGTCGTGGGTGGACGGCGGCCAGTCCCAGGTGGGGTTTTGATGGCTCAGAGGAGGAAGGGGATGCACCTGCTGCTCCCCCAGCGTAGGTCAGAGCCCCAGTCTTGTCTCTGGAAGCCTAATAGAGCTGGCCCCATCCTCGGGTCATCAAGGCTGGCAGCCCTGTGAAGTGGAGGATTCACATCAACTGACCATCTCAACAGAAAAAGAAAAAGGCTAGCGTGGGGCTGGGAGTCAGAAGGACCTGGGTTCGAGTTCCAGCCCTGCAACTTGTGGGAAATCCCATCACACATCCGAGCCTCAGTTTCTCCATCCGTTCGATGGAGCTGCTTATAGCTCCTGTTTTGGGTGGTGCATGGACAACCCTTAGCTTAATGCCTGGCATGATATGACTCATCAAGAATGATTCGTTCTCCCCTCCTTGAGTCCCAAGCAGCTTCCAGAGAGCCTCGGCAGCTGAGGAATTTCCTATAATATTCTGAGAGCCTAGGGTGGGGGCTGAGCCTCAGGGTGGCCTGGGGCTCCCGGAGGCGCTCAAGTCTGTGACTTGTGTGGGCGGAACGGCTCTCTGGTGCCACAGTGGCATGCTAGACAGGCTGCCACAAACCCACACAGTGGTTTGGTGTGAATGAATAAGAGGTGTCCCAAGAATGAGGCTCGGTAATTAGGGAATATGCTGAGTCAGTCCTCTTTGCCTTCTCAGTCAGGCATAACTCCGGGGACGCCACGGCAAGACACCCGCTGCCATCTTTGCAGGAAGCCCAAGGTGATGAGACCGCAGAGGATGAGCCTGGAGGTTGCAGTCCTAAGCTCCACGAGGATAATTAAGTTGACTGGTGTTAGATGGAGGGAGATTACAAGATACATGTTCCCAGGGGCGCGAGACACGGGGAAGAGGGAGGGGGCCTGTCTGCAGAATGATGAGATGGTGTAATTAGCTCAAAAAAACCAAGAACAGGACTACAGGCAGGAAGATGTGGGGCCTGATGGGGACTGGGATGCCAACGGTCTCTTAGAGACGCTCATTCAGGGAGCAGGAGAGCATCGTCCACAGGCTCAGGGGGAACGTCTGGGAGCACGGCACGCTGCAACTCCATCCCAAGCCCCTCAGAGCTGAGACGCTGCTTGGAAAAAATATGAACTGAGATATTTTCTCCTTTTTATTTCAAGCAAGTCCCAGATTCAAGGGCAGAAAGAGGGACAGAGAGCTGACCAGAGCTGGACAGTTCAAGGCCAGATTTCAGAATTAGGGCATCAATCTTCACTTTCCCTGCAAGAAATAACCTTTGCATTTCAGAGGTCTGGCTCCCCGTTGGGTTCAAGGCTAACTACTCCTGCCCCTGAAGGGGGAGAGGCATCAGTCAGGAGGCGGCTTGGCCTGAGGGTTAATGGTGTTTGAATCCCGATCAGAATCTAAGTGGCTTTGGGAACCTGGTGGGATTCCTTCCCATCTTCAGGCTGCTGTTCTCAATACGTCTGCAGAGGACGGTACCCCAGCTACCTCACCCTGCCAAACACAACACGAGTAATCGAGGAAGCGGAGCCTGGCTCAGTGCCTGGCACATAGTAGGAATGCATCGCATACTTGTTCGCTGATAAATGCAACCTATCCAAAAAATACAGAAAAGAAAGAAATAAAAATGTCAGCTGAGGAAATTGAATGCCTAAAGAATACAAGGAAAGCCACCGCATGCTTATTAAAGAGAATAAATGAATTCATCTAATTTGTAGGATGCAAGATAAAGCCACACAAAAAAAATCAATTGCATTGCATTCTTACATCCCAGAGACCCACAGAAAATCCAATGAAAAAGATTCCATTTATAGGGCTTCCTTGGTGGCGCAGTGGTTAAGAATCCACCTGCCAATGCAGGGGACACGGGTTCGAGCCCTGGTCCGGGAAGATCCCACATGCCGCGGAGCAACTAAGCCTGTGAGCCACAACTACTGAGCCTGCGCTCTAGAACCCGTGAGCCACAATTACTGAAGCCTGTGCACCTAGAGCCTGTGCTCCGAAACAAGAGAAGCCACCGCAATGAGAAGCCCGCGCACGGCAACAAAGAGTAGCCCCTGCTCACCACAACTAGAGAAAGTCTACGCACAGCAACGAAGATCCAACACAGCCAAAAATAAAATAAATAAAATTTTTAAAAGATTCCATTAATAATAATAAAAAATAAATACTTGAGAGTTCTTTCCGTTTGGGACCCAAGATATTTGTTCAAAGAACTTATAAAAGCCCAATGGAGGCTCAATATTAGGAAAGCCATCAACATAATTCATTATGCTAGTAAATTAAAGGAGAAAAACCCTATGATTATTTCAATAGATTCTTAAGAAGCACTTAATTAATTTTTCTTTATAAAAACTCTAGGTGAAATTGGAATAGAACTAAAATTCCTTTACATGACAAAAATAGTATTTATTGGAAACCAGCGGCAAGTACCATATGCAATGTTAAACGCTATTCTACGAAAAACAGAAATAAGACAAGGAAACATATTACAAGCATCCTGGAGATTTTAGGCAATGGAATAAGGCAAGAAATTATAAGAAATTCAATGAGTAACAACAGCAACAACATTTACATAATGCCAGACACTGTCCTAAATTCATTATGTGAGATGAGAAAACGGGCATGGAGTTTAAGTAACTTGTTCAAAGTTACAAAGCTTCTAAGTGGCAAAGCTAGGATTTGAATCTCCGTGATCTGGTCCCCGGACATGTGCTTTTATACATTATGAGATACTGTCTCTCGGGTGTTAGAAGAGAAAGGTTATTATTTGCAAATAATATAGTTACATAACTTTTAAAAATCCAAAAGATTGAAATTAAACAAAAAGCCTATTAGAAGGGACAAGTGTCAGTAAGATGCTTGCATAAAAGACAAACATGCAAACATCACCAGCTTCCTTTACTCCACTAGGCAGAACCTCTACAGCGGCACCTTGCACCTTGCCTGGGACATAGTGGACACTTGATAACTATTTGTTGAAAGATGAGTCAATAGAGAGTACAGCATCGTTTGGAAAGGCCAAAACGGTTCAGAGATGCGATCGGATTTCTTTGAGGGATCCACTGAACGACTTCCCTCCAGCCTCCATCTGGTCCCCCTCCAGCACGTGCTCTCAGATGCAGAGGAAGGCCTCCAGCATCACCTGCAACAAGCCCTTCAGAGCAGAGACCCCTGCCCGTCCCATCTCAGCCTGACACTGTGGGATCATGACATGCTGTGTTCACAGAAAACTAGAGAACCATCATGCTCTAGTTAACATATGAAAAGCACTTCCTGCAAGCTGGGAATTGGCAACAAACAGTGTGATTTATTGTCCAAATTGGGATGATTTTGAGAGGTTGGTGCTATTATCATCAGCCCATTTTACAGGCACTGACGTGGAGGCTGAGAGAGGGGACAGAGGAAGAGGCAGGGCCTGGAACTGAACTCAGATCTTTCTGCTTCCAGCGTCCCTTTTGCTAAGCGGCCTCTTCACCACTGGTCCACACACTCCTTGGGGCACAGGCTGTTCTTTGGAACACCACCAAACACAGGGTTCTGCACATCAGGAATCGGGTCGGGTCCACTTGGACTTTTAGGAAGAGTGGACTTGTAGGGTATTTACGGAACACCAACAAGGCTGGGTGGTAGAAGGCAGCAGAGGGGAGTCTGCCACCTCTACGTAGTGATAGAGGCTCCTGGTGGCCAGGAGATGGGAAGAAGCAAGTGGTGTCAGGGCATGTTTGGAGGGTAGACTCAATGGAAGAGCTGTAGGCTGGGGGTGGGGCAAGGGAAGGGAAGAGCAGAAAAGATCCCTAGGTTTTTGGCTGAAGTAACTGGCTGGATGGCGATGCCACTTACTGAGACAGAGGGAAGAATGGCAATGGGTTTGGGGGAGAAATACAGAATTGTGCTCTGGCTGTGTCAAGTCTGAGATGCTTATCAGATATCTCTGCGAGGGGTCTCCACTGCCTGGAACCCCAACTGTAGCTCATTCTTCCCAGGTCCCTGATCGCCCTCAGCCTTCTCCTCCTCTTCCTTCTCCATCCTTCACCAGGGCCCGATGGGATATTTCCATGGGCCACCCTCAAGGCCTTTGCACGTGCCCTTGGCTCTACTGGCCACGCCCTTTGTCCCCTCCTCATTCCGGAACAGCCCCAGACTAGGGTGGGGCTCCTGCTCTGTGGCTCTGTGACATCCCATCTCTCCCCACAGAGCATGAGCCGGGGTCGGCGTCTCGGTGTTGCACCCCAAACTCCGCGCAGGTTTCCTGTAGGTTTTCGTTCCATACGTGAAGGAAAGAAGGCCTGAAGGGATCATCTGGAGATCTCACGAAGTCCGAGCCCACACGTTCAGACAGGACTCGCTCCTCTCCATCTCCAAATATCAAGCCTGGCGTGATTTGATATTCATCGCGTACACCTGGTTAAAGGGGCATGTTTAAACCACTTAAGGAAAGAAACGGCTTTCCCACACACTCAATCATTTTGGCAGCATCTGCTCACGTATAATTAATGTGCCAATTGAAGTGACTGTTATAACCGTGAAAGCAGGTCCCCCAAGATCCACTACTTGACAACACTTGTTTTGACTCATCTGAGTTACTCCTCCATCTTGCAACCTAATAATAATAATAGTTAATAATAATAATCAACAAATTCATTTCTTGAAGGACAGTCTCCAGTTCAGACTTTCCACTAATCCAGGCCACCCTTCTCCCTCATTGTTGGGATTCCTGAGGGCTGTGTTCCAAGACCCGGCTCTGGATGGTAGCATCAAACGTTTTCTCAGGTTCATCCAAGGGACGTGGGCAGACGCCCTGTGCGGGGAGGGCGTGCAGGGAGGGGCGCGGGAGGGGAGGGTCCTGTCCTTTCCACCTGTCTGCTCTGCTCTGCGTGTTTGTCTCAGGGTAGGTGAACCGTGCTGTCTGCGTCACCTCTGCAGGTGGAAGCTGTGTTTTCCCTTGGGTCCTCCTTTGGTGTTGACAGCCCCTGCATGGATCTGTACCGCTGCCTCTGCAGACAGGTGGCTCTGGCTGTGCCATGATGAGGACATCCAGAGGCAGCGAGCCCCGCCCCGTCCCCTGGCCCTCTCTGTCTCACTCTGTGCCAGAGCTAAGGAGCTTCCCAAAGGGGGATCTGGACGGCCTCTGTCAGTTCTGTGGACAAGCCTGGATGCTGAGAAGGTTGGCTGTAGGGGGAAGTCAGGCCAGTGGATAGATCCTGCGCCGTCTTACTGTCTGCACGGCTTGGGGTCGGTTACTTTACCTCTTTGAGCCTCAATGTTCCCAACCCTAAAATGGACAATAGTGCCGGCATCACATGGTTTCTGTGAGGAGCCAGTGGGAAGATTTTGTAACGTCCCTGACACAGCACCAGACCTAAACCATAGCGATGGCATTGAGGAGGAGGAGGAGGAAGAGAGAGGCCCCCCAAGCCAGAGGGGTTCAGCCCTCCTGAGGGTTCAGCCCTCGGGTTGCCCGTCACTCGGGTGGAAATCCTTTCCTCCCCCCAGGACGGCATTTACGACCTTCAGCGGAGCCTAAAGAAAGAGCATTGCTTTGGAGTCAGAGAGTGGGTTCAAAGCTTGACCCAACCTCTCTTTAGCAGCACAACTCAGAGCAAGTTGCTTAACCCCATCTAACCTCAGTCTCCCAGGCTCCGACATGAGAATTAGCGGGTCCAGCTTGCAGGACCCTTTCTGCCCTTCCCCAGTCCTTCCTTTTCCTTTGGTCAAGGCTCCCTGAGGTCTCTGAACGCCCACAGCTTCTTCCTTCACGGGAGCACACAGGAGATGAGCCTGGAGAGGCAGGCAAGGGCCAGACCCTGTAAGAGGACACCAGGGTTCGGGTCTTTGTCCCAACAGCAACAGAGAGGCCTCGGTGATGAGTTTCAGGCAGGGTGACATGGACGGAGCTGTGTTTCACGACACCTTCAGCTGCGGACTGCTCTTCTGTGTCTGGTCTTACTAACCCCCTTCACATTCTCCCGCCACCTCTCTGCCCCCAGGTGTCTGAAGCCTCCTCTCTTTTGAATGTTCACTCAAGGGTGGGGCGCCCACATGAAGCAGATTCCCAGAACATCTACAATCACCCCTCTCCTGGGGAATCTAGAACTTTCTGGATACCTGGTGTCCCACACTTGATGTGTGGGCTAGCCAAGCTGGCTGGAGGCTCCATCCCTACCTTGTCATGATGTCATCGCTGGGCGGCTGAACTTGACGTAGCACAGAATTCCAGAGCTGAAATGGACAGTGTCATCCTGTTCTGGGCTCCCCTGGGCCAGGAAGCCCGAAATTCTTTCCATTGCATTTTTGATAGGAGGCCACTCTAAAATTTGCTTAGACACTCTCAGGGGTGGGGAATTCACCAGTCCTCAAGTCACCCATCCATTTTTCTAATTGTGAGAAAATTATTCACCTCATCAACTAAGGGTTTACTTCCATGTCACTCAACCACATCAGGTATTCGCTCATTCATTTATTCATTCTCTAAGCTATGTGCTCAGATACAGACAGGACACCTGGTCTTTACCAACCAGGTGCTTACATTCTGGAAGGGAGACACTCAACTATTCGAATTGATTCCCCTGTTGTGAGCTCTCAGCCAGCAGGCACCTGTCCTTCTGGGGGCAGTTACCACAATTTCAAAGAAATCTGACAGTCTTCCAGACCACATCTGTTTCCCCGCTTCACTACAAGCTCCATAAAGACAAGACCCCACTGTTCTCACTCAGTGCTCTAGTCCCAATGCGTGGCACATAGTAGATGCTCAAGAAATATCTGCTGCATCAATGAACATGTGCGTCCAGTGTGTTAAGTCCTAGGGCAGAGTTCTGAGCATTTTGAGATGCCTGGGTCATGGTGATTGCATGAAGAAGAAGATGGAAGGGAAAAAAGGATGGGGAAATGTCTCTGGGGGTGACACCGCAGCTGACTTTGGAGGGCAAGTCGGGGTTTGCCAGATGGAGCGGGAAAGGGCGTCGCGGGCAGAGGAAGTGGCATTTGCATTGGCACGGAGGTGGGAAAGAGCGTTGGCATGTTCCAAGAACTGCAAATAGGCCATACGATTCCAGTGGTGGGCCCATTTGGGAACGTGGTAGGAAGCACGGCTGGAGAAAATCAATCAATGGAGCTTGCATGCTGGGCCAGTGACCTTGAACTTGGTTCTTAAGGCAATGGGGAGCTCTCGCGAAGAGTGGGGCAGCCGTAGTGTGTTTTAGAAAAGGGCCAGGTTGTGCCTGTCTGCATCGGGGTGACTGTGCGATGACCCTGGGGACATCTCTAAGCCTCTTGGGAAGAGGACACGGTCACTCTTCATATAAGGATGACACACCCAACCCAGAAAAGGTGAGGAGAGGCGGAGCGGGAAGGACTTAGGAGGGAGAAGCGTCCAGAGCTGGTTTTCTGGGAAACATCTCTCATTTCAGTCATGTTCTTTTATGTCACTGGTGTGCTGGAGCGGAAGTTCCCCTTTAATCCTCCTCCCACAAGTTAAGTCAGCCCGCTTGTCATTTAAACCCAGCAGGGCTCAACTAGGCAGAGTCGGCTGGAAATCACACTCTGGGCTTAATACAGCTCTGGCATCCACTGGCTCAGAGGGCCCGACAGCGTCTCGGGCCGGGATTTCCACCCTGATGAAGAATTGCCCAAACCCCACCCCGGGGAGCACCTGGCCGTGAAGCGCCAGCCTCTTCCACCACCCCGGGTCTGCTGGGTGAGAGGAAGGGAAGGGGTGGGTGGTGGTTTGGCTGTAAAATGGGGAAGAGCACATCCTATAGAGACCATCTCACTTCATCCTGTCATTTTACTGATGAAACTCCTGAGGCTCAGAGAGGGGAAGTGATTTGCTCAAGGTCACACAGCAGGACATTTTGCCCCCAGGCCCCTGCTCTTTTCTTTTCTGTGCTTTTGGTGAGTGCGGACAAACTCCCCATCAATGCGTCTACCTTGGATCTGCCAGTCTACCCTGTCTTCTTTTCATGACCGTCCAGCGGGACAGCCTGTTACAGGTGGAGTCCACATGTGCTCCAATAGGACATCTTGTAATTTGGGCATCCACTCCAACTGTTGGCACTCTCCCCGTCACCCCACCAACAGTCTGGGATCCAAGAGCCCTTATAAGCCTTGTGTGAGCACCTCTAGGCAGAGAAACGGTCTCATTGCCAATATCAGAAACCTGATCTTAATTCCCCAAAGGGGATAGATTTCTCTGGTCAGAACACCTTCCCTCATGCCAGAGTGAGCAGTGACTTGCTGCCAAAGCAAGCCGTTCCTTTTCCCCCTCTTACCTCCTTCTCCCGTCCCAGAGTGTCTGTGCACACAGCCAGGTTGGCTGGTCTGTGGCATCTGGACTAAGCCCATCCCCCCCACCGCTCTTTCCATCTAAAGCTGAATGCAGTACCCCTCCCCGCCAGGTCCCTGGAAAGCTCAAGGACCACAGGCTTCCTGTCACAGCCTTGCAGCCCCTTGGTCTCCGAGACCCATCCTGAGTACCACCTTGGTGACCCGCAGGTAGAGGTAATGACGCCCTCCACGTTTCACCCTCACAAGCCCTGGACACCTGAGGTTGCCATGCTTGAGCCTTTTAGGGGGTGTCACAGACCCTTTTGAGAATATTCGGTCCCTTTCCACTAAAAAAATGCATACAACATATTGGGCATACTTTCTGGGGATCCAAGCACCTCCAGAAGCCTATCCACCCACTCCCTAGGGATCCAGAGATGCCACATAAGGACTCTGGTCCAGGGCCCGTGGGTACCACAGCACACATTGGAGAAGCAGATAAATAAAACCCAGCCACAGACACAAAGACAAGACGGGTAACTAAAATACCAGGTGATACCTCTCTAATCGAAGCATGTACAAAATGCTGAGGGAACATAAGCTGGAGGATCTCTGAATTCTGCTTGATGACCAAGGTCAGAAGGTTTCACAGAGGAGGGAATGAGTAAGACCTGGCCAGGTGGAAAAGAGGATAAAGGGACACGAGTGAAGCCTATTTCTCCTGCACTGAGGGTGAGGGAAATGGCTTTTCTGTAGGCGTCTCCCTTGTTTCACACAAACCCCTGGGAGATGCCTGGGGGAGCCAATCAAGCCCATTGGCTAGATGAGGAAACAGATCTTTACAATTTAATGATGCCTGGACTTGCAGGCTCTCCCCTGGAGGGAAGAGGGTCCTTCTTTGCAGCTCCAGCCTCAGGTACCATGCACTGAGCAGGGTTATGTGAATGGCTGTCACCCACAGGCCACCGAGTTAGTTGGATGGTTAGAGCAGGAGTCTCTCCTCCAAATACCAAATGCATTGCTGAATCACCCTAGACTCCCCTAAACTCTCTGAGCAGCCACTTCCACATCCTTGAAGAGGAGAGTGATGCCGCCATCAGTTGCGGATTGCAAGACAGGGCAAGTGTGGAATAGACAATGCCCTTGGTAGCTTATGAACGACATGCAAACGGAGATGGGCCATACAGAAGCAACGGTGTCTTTATGTTATCTGCAAGGTTTGTCCAGAAGTTCAAGGTCAAATCCTTTTAATACTCAAAACCTCAAGGCTATTCCACAGCTGGCCTTAGCGCTTCCCTCAGCACACTGAAGCCAGGCTTCGGCCCCCACTAACTCTGAGGGGGCTGCTTGGGTCCAGGACAATCCTCGGTTCTTTTAAGTCCTCTCGCTGCGACATTGGAGGCAGCTGACTAGTCTCTCCTTCTTGGATTACTTTCTTCCTTCGGGATCTGGGCACCCCACTCTGCCAGCTTGCTTTATATCTTGCTGGCTGCTACTTCTCCATCTCTTCACTGGTTTCCTTTTCTGTCTCTAAATCTGGAGTACCCAGGGTCCACGCTGGGTGCTCTTCTGTTGCCCGCTCCCTGGGGGGATCATCTCACCCAGGCCCATGGCTTTAGATCCATCCATACTCCAATGATCCTCAAGGGTAAATCTCCTGTCCTGACCTCTCCCCAGGATCCCAGATTTAGCTTCCCCTGCTGCTTTGACCGCTCCATCTCCATGTCTTAGAAGCACTTGGAACGTACCATGGCTGATAAAGAACTCCTTCCATCCTTCTCCTCCGCCTACCATCCCAGTTTCAGGAAACAGTGCCATCCCTCACATCTAGCTGCGAAAGCTCGAAAGCCAGGAGCCATCCCGAATCTTCCCTTTCCCCCCACCCCCCTCCACATGTCAGCAAGCCCTTGGGACTCTACTTGCAAGTCACAGCAGAATTTCTTTGCCCTCCTATCATCTCCACCAGCGCCCTCCTGGTCCTCACCAAAGCCACTGCCACCTCCCGCCGGAACTGTTCTAATAACCCTGCTTCCAGTCTTGCCTCCCATGGTCCATTCACCCAGAAGTGACCTTTTAGTAAAGTTAACCAGATCCTGTTACTTCCCTGCTTAAAGCCCTCCAAAGTTTCCTGCTGCCTTCGAATCACTCCAGACCCAGTTCTCTGGAGCTCAAAATCTGGCATGAATGTTCCCGCTCATCTGTCTCACCTCATCTCTTAACTCTCCTCCGTTCACTTCATTCCAGCCATGCTTTCTGTTCTTTGAACATGCAAAGCTTGTTCCCAGCATAGGTCCTTTGCATTTGCTCTTTCCTTTGCCCAGAATACTCCGTCTCCTCCCTTTGGCATGGCGGGGTCCTTGTCGCCTTTGAGGTCTCAGCTTAAATGGGAGTCTTTTCCTGACCATCTAATCCCTTTCCATCCCATCATTCTATTATAATTATATGTACTGCCCTTATCATTATCCGGTATTTTCTTGCTTGTTTATCTTTTCAACTTCTCCCCCCACCCCCCGCCAACTCCCCCACATGAGTTCAGGATCTTGTTCTCTTGTTCCTTGATGCGCCCCCCAGTGCCTAGAACCATCCGACTCAGTAACCACGTGCTGAATTAATGTTGAATGGATGAATGGAGCAGCTCCGCTCCCTCTAACAGTTTCCCAAGCACCGGGACGTGGTCCCTGCCTGAGCCAAGCCACATTATAATCACCTGAGGGAGCTTGTTAAACGTACAAAGGCCCTGAGGCTCCAATCCTGGAGATTCTGATTCAGTAACTGTAGGGTGAGGCTCAGCTATCAGTATGTGTTTACAAGCCCCTCTGGAAATTCTAAGGAGCAGTTAGATTGGGCAACTCCTGCCTCTCTGCAACCAAACTTCCATTAAAAACCAAGGATTGGGGATGCGATAGTTGCAATTCACACTCTGACCTCTAGAGGGAGCTTAAAGTTGCTCCCATCACTCCACCCCCAGAAGGAGGAGCTGTCTGACCTGGGTCACTTATTGTACAATCAGCTGTCCTTTGGTGGGCCTTCTCTCTGGTACTTTCTCTTTCCTCTTATGTGACTGGTGTAATAAAATTAGGTATGGGACATTCCTCATCAGGGAAAGCCTGCTCCTTTGTGAGGCTAGGGGCAAGAATGGAGAACTGGATAAGGCAGCTCAGCCAGCTTAGCCCTGACTCAGTGAAGAAGGCTTCTTGTCTTTCTTAATCCCTTCCTCCTCCATATCTTGGAGCTGTAAGACCTGTGAGGGGGGTAGCAAGGAGCAGCCAGGTTGAAAGGCTACCAGGATGGGCTCCAAGCCAGAGGGGCCAAAGGAGTGATGCAGCCCAGTTCTCTGGGACTTGGGCCCTAGTCTCTACTCATCACCAAGACTGTACCTGCCTTCTTGCCCTTATGATATCATTAGACTGTAATGTCCCTTCATGATCATCATTTTCCATTCTGTTTCAGACAACAAAACATTGTGAAGGACTGAGACTAAGAGAGAGCCAATGCCAGTAAAGTCATTTTGAAATAGCTTCTGGCTTCAGGGAGAGCTAAGATCCATTGTGTGATGACCTTCCAAGAATTAAATCCAGTGAGTTCACCAGCAGAACCACATAGCGACAAAGAGGGTACAAGCTTTAAGTATTGTCTCTGCCTGTCTGTGTTGGCAAGGCAGGTGGTAGGATGGATCTCAAGGAATCCTATCTTGGTGATCTTCCCACAACACATTCCACTCTTGTTCTATAATTTCCCTCTCTGGATCCCTTGTTACCAAGAGACATGAGAGGACAATGGCTGCCATTTGTTCAACAGGTCCCATCATGAGTTTTTGCTGAGCGGAATAAAAGGATTGCAGTGGGACTGGGCTTGTTTGGTTGCAGACATTATCTCATTTATGCCTACAATGTAGGTGGTTTCATGCCCAATTTCAGATGAGGTTTCTAAAACAGAAAGATTAGGTCACTGCCTGGAGTCACATGCCCTGAACACTGTATGCAAGTATTCTGACGCTGAAGTCCTCTCTCCCTACCATACCCTTCCCAGCCTCCAGGCTTAATCCTCTCTCTAATGGTTCAGAGCAGCCATAAACCCTCACTGCCGAGGCAACCAGCAGAGCCCTAGGGCGGGAGCTCGCCCCAGGCCAGGTAGCATCATGGAGGAGGAACCTCCACCATTAAACAAACACTCAGGCACACGTTCCCCACAACGTGAAAGAGGCGAGATAAGGGGCTCCTGAAAGTGGTGGCCTTATCACTCTTTGTAAATCTCCTTCTCTCTCTGCCTTGCTCTGCGGCTCTCTTTTCTGTGGCCTTGTAACCTGAGCCCAGCGCAGCTCTTGGGAACAAATTGTGAAGGAAAGAGGGGAAACAAAGGAAAGATGATAAAAACTGCTGTGAAAGGTTAAATTCCCAGGATTCTCTGTGGCTGTTTAATGGATTTCTATGATATAAACAGACCTTTGGCTTTGCCTGTTGGGCAGGTGACCTCCAAGTAAATGAGTTTAGACAGTGTTCCCTAATAAGAAATGTTCCTTTTTTTTCCAGAGTATACAAGGACTCACACTCACTCCCCAAGCAGACAGATAGGATCAGCTAGACACAGATGCTCAACTGAAATGGCAGTGGGCTACCCGGCATAGTCTGTCAAAACGTGCGTGCGTATTTCCACCTCTAACATTTGTTCACGTAACAAATATTTACTGAGATGACTCTCCGCTAGGTGTTGTTGATATAATGGGGAAAAGACGTGGCCTTTGTGCTTGAGATGCTCACGGCCCAGTGGGCAGACAGATATTTTGACATAATGAGGTAAGAGCTGGAGTACAGACCCTCAAAGAGGAATCATGGAGGAGGAAGCGTCTAGAGCTTTCTGCAGAAGTCAGGGAAGGCAACATGAGCTGACACAGTCTTTTTGGATGGCCTCAGTGTCTTCATCTGAAAAACAGGCTTAACAATACTACCAACCTCAGTGCCAACATGAAAATGAAATGCAGCCATGTATGTACAGCCCTCAATCCAGTGCCTGGCACAGAGTAAGAGCTCAATAACGTTAGTCACTCAGATTAGTATTAGCAGAATTACTGAATGAGTCCCCCCATTTAGGCGTAAATGGATAGAAATGATTAAGTAGAGGATATTATTTATCATTCGTTTTCTATAACCAGGTCCCAACCTTAATGCTAGAATAGTTTGGTTGTTAGACGACTGCCTCCTACTGGCCAAGTGTGGAATTGCATCCCTACTCTATTAGCTGCTGTATATTTTCTAGGGAAAAAGGAAAGGTATGTGCCTGAGCTCTGAAGAAGCCCGGGAAACTCAAACCTGGGAGGGGAACCCAGGCAACAGTGAAGAAAACATGGGAGATGGTGAAAAGGCTGTGAAGCATCCTTAAGTTGAACAGGGCTTTGATAGATGACTATGATACCAGCACCTCAGGGGCCTGAAAACTTTCTTGACATTTTCTCTGTTTTCAAAGAAATCTTTTGAGAATGATAATCCCTCTTCCAAGCCCCCATTCCCCACAATCCAATGATGGCAGGTTACACAACAAATAAAATTCATTTTTCTGAAACTCACTTTACGGTGAATTTGCCTAGAAAGCTGGCTCAGTGAGCAGTCACTTTCATTCCTTTGCCAGGAAAGTACAGTACATTCCAGGGAGGGGCCATAAAATTTCTTTTCAAATATTTACAGCAGGCTGTCCAATAGAACATTATGTGATGATGGAAATATTCTATACCTGCTCTGTCCAATAGGGTAGCCACTAATCATATGCAGCAAGTCTGACTGAGGAAACACATTTCTAATTTAATTTGATTTAATTAAATTTAAATAGCTACACGTGACAAGTGGTTACCATATTGGTCAGCACAGACCCAGGGGCTCTGATCATGTCCACTTTCTTGAGTCTCTTCTAGAATTTTGTCATCTTTTTCTATAATTTGGCCTGACCATGGGGCAAGATGTCCAAGGTGCAGGCCCTGGCCACTTCCTCCTATTTCCCTGCCCACCTACCCCATCCCCAAGGGGTCCATAGGCCGAGACCTTCCCAAATGTTGAGACAGTGTTCTTGTTCACCCCGAGGGGGTGATCCCTTTTGCTTCACACAATTCCATCAGCTCCCGCAATTTACCCAAAGAATCCAATCCACTTGCTTCTGAAAGCTTCTGAAAGCTTAGGATGACCCCATTGCTAAGATAATGTCTTTAGGACCAGAGGGGAGGCTGCTGGGCTTGACACATGTTTTGGGTCATTTTGTGCCCACTGGGCTGAGTGGGCAGAGACAGCCTCATCACAATGCCCTGCTTTTCCCTGCTAAAGGGATTGGAGACACAGCCCTGGCTGGACCTGTGTAATCTATTCATTTCCTTCCAAGCCGGGCTCTGTAAGCTCTTTCATGAAGGATGGGCAAAGGAAGCTGGGGAGGGAAGCAAACACACGTACAGAAAACAAACAACGCTCGGCAGCTCTCTGTTTGGGAGGGTGGGCAGCTGGGGGAAGACAGAGATGGGGGGATAAAGCTGTGGGGGCGTGTCTGGGGGAGTCCAGCTGGGGAAGGAAACTGGGGTTTCCACTCTGCTGCTTCTCCCACACCCTCCAGAAGCCCTGCCCTGGCTTTGGCTCCTGGAGCCCCCGTCTCGGTAAGCTCTTATCTCTCCATTCAGCTGGCTCCTTGGGAAAAGAGCTGATAGGTGTGTCAGAAGGCCAGGGTGGCAGCAGGCAGAGAGAGAACTGGCAGCATGGAGCCATCTCCCTGGAATTTGCTTCCGTCCTCTGCCCCATCCTCAGCATCATAGACAGGGCATGCAGGGCTCCCCTCGTCCCAGGGAGAGTACCAAGTCGGCTGAGCCCACTTCCTCAGTCCAGCTACAGAATCAAAAGGGCCCAAGTATTTGGCTCCAGTGGGCAATTTGCATGTGATTTGCATACATCTGCATCCCCCACCCCCACCCCCATTCCAGACGCTCTCAGTCAAAGGATGTGAAATGAAATAAAATAAATTAATTAGTGCAGCCTACCATAGCCTGATATGCAGGGCCTGACACCCGTAAGAGACTTAACTGATGTTTAAAGCGATCAATGTGATCGCAGGCTAGGATGGAGATGGCGGGGGGCAGTGAAAGAGGGTGCTTAGCACTGGGGCAGAGAAGGGGAAGGGGAATCTGTCTGCACTGGAAGCTAGGCATCTCGTCCTGCCCCAGCCACGTCCCTGGTCTTCAGAGAACACAGACGTGAGCCATGTGAAAGCTTGCTCTTGGTTTCCTACACCTCGGTCTGGCACTGCTGTTGCCCCAACCCTGGTAGCTACTTCTGCAGGGAGATTTTCACTAGTGATGCGGGAACATTTGATTTCAAACAAGAGTGAAGATAGTTGCTTCAAAGGATGGGAAGGCAATGAGATGCCTATTGGTATTTTCCTCTTTCCAAGCTCCCTCCCATCTTCACTCCTATTAACTGTTCCCATTGGGTCTCTGTATTTCTCTCAGCAGGTCTCTCACTACCCCTCGCTCAAGGCTCAGGAAGAGACACAGTACCATCCTCGGCAGTGAGCTGGAGTTAATTTATCCCAGTCCTTCTGCCAGGTGCTAATGAGATGCTCACAGCGTGTGTCAGCCAAGCAGTTCCCGTATCATGTACATACACCTCTTAGCGATTCAGTCCATGGCACTATTTAACATATGCCTTGACTTTCTCCAGGCCCATTGATTTATCCAGGATGGAAAACTCTTCTCAAGCTGGGGCCCTGTGGGGATCCAAATGTCAGAGGTGATTCTAAGCAGGAGGGGCTCCAATGCTAAGATGGGGAACAATGATGTGGGTTAAAAGGAGCCCAGGTCACCGCCCCCAGCAAAATAGCAGCGACCCGCAAATGATGAATCAAAGGCCAAGAAAGCCAGAAGGAACAGTAACTACAGGATGGTTCAAAGCAAGACTGGACCAACAGCGAGGAGGGAGCCCAGTTCCGAGTCAAGGCATTGAATGGTGAGCGCTCCCCAGCAGAATCCTCTAACATTGGGTCTCCTTGCACTGCACCGTGGGTGTGGCAGTAGCTTGAAGGAGCAAAGGAACCAGTTCTAGATGCCTCATCACCAAGCTGCGCCCACCCAACCCCCCACCTTCCACCTCCTCTCCCCGCTCCCCACCCCCTACTTCCACGCTCCTTCCAGAACAGTTACACTTGACTGTGTCACCCATTGGTCTCACTTGAAGAAAGGGCAACACAACTTACAAAGCTTAGGGAAGTGTTGGTTTTAGATCAGGGGCCGGCAAACTAAGGCTGGTGGACCAAATCAGCCTACAGCCTGTTTTTGTATGACCCATGAGCCAAGAACGTTTTTTTTTACCTTTTTCAGTGGCTGAAACAATAAAAAAGGAGAAGTAGATTTTGTGACACGTGAAAATTACATGAAATTCAAGTGTCCATGAATAAAATTGTATGGGAACACCGCCATGCCCTTCCATCGGCACGTTGTCTGTGGTTGTTTTCACACTATGACAGAGCTGGGTAGTTGCGACAGAGACCATATGGTCCCCAGAGAGGAAAATATTTACTATCTGGGCCTCACCGAAAAATTTTGCCACCCCCTGTTGTAGCTCATGGCAGAGGAGCTCTCCGCCTAACCCGTTCCCCAGATGGCGGTACCTTGCTCTGCGCAAACCTGAGTGCGCCATTGCAAGAAAGTCAATGCCAACTGGACCTTCTCCTGAGCCCTGCCAGCCCCGACTCCCCTGTGGCAAAGGGAGACCAGGCTGGGACGCCCAGTCCAGACACACAGAAATGCCTATTGGTGGCTAAAAAGGCCAACACTTGTGTCCATGACCCAAAGCTGGTTCTCCTGTTGCCAACACCTGGGCCTTGGGCAGGTGGGCATCTGCTCATCTTTATCAACATCCCATCTCAGACCTCCTTAGACCTTGGGGTGCCAGACACCTGGACTAGTCCTATGTGTAATCGGATTAGAAGGCAGACTATGTCTGTAATTTGATTTTTAAGAAGGCAGGAAGCTGTCCTCTTCTCTCTCCCCTGCGAAACACATTACCCAAATGCTCATGCCCCAAATTCCACCCTTCAGTGATCTTTAGTTACACTGTAATCAGGGCCTGCAGCATTCTTAGTAACTAATACTAGGTACTATTGGGGTTTCCTGAACATAAGGGCATGTTAGCGACACAAAGGATGCCAGAACGAGATAGATACTGAGGGCAGAAGAGAAGGCTGGGCCAAAGGCTCTTCAAGGAGGGTTTCAGCAGAGGATGGGGACCTGGCAGAGAGCACAGGACAGCTCAGGGCTGGTTAGGGCTCAGTACATAGCCAAACCCGTGAGGGTCTCCAGAGAGGCTCTGGGGACTCTACCCTCAGCCCTGGCCATATGTATAGAGGGGACAGTGGGGGTGACTTACCCGGTACCACACGATCTCACGCATGCGGCCATCTGTCTTGAAGTTACACTTCAAGGTCACAGCATCACCAGCCACCACGGGTGGGAGAGGCTCAATGTTGACAGTCAAGTAGCCTATGGAAGAAAGGAGATGGGGTGGTGAGGGCATGAGCTGATCTGGAGGGCTGGGCTGACAGGTGGGGTGGGGGAAGGAGCCGGCACGACTGTAGTGGGCGCTGTTCGCATTGTAGTCTATGTGAATAGTGATGGTGGGCCTGAGTGGAGCTCATCACCCTCTTCTACCTTCTCACTGATGCCTCCCTTTTCGAGAAACTTCCTGGCTCCCACGGATCCCTCCAATCCTGAAAACACTTCTTCTTGGGATGAACTGTCCCATGAAAGTAGGACCGGTTGGCACCTGGAGGAAGTGCTTCAATGTATTTCTACAAGATATCCCAGAGAAACGGGTCTGTGGTCCAACAGTGCACCTCCATCCCCGCTTTTAGAAAGTCGCAATGTGCATAAGCTTTGTAGGAAATGTACATGCTGAAATGCATTTAATCTAGTGCTTCCAAATGTCTTTGAATATGGGTGCCTGGCCATCCCTTAAACCCCGTCAGCATCTCACACAGCCAGGGTCCCTGGAACATCGGGATATGGTGTTCTAGGCACCCATACCCCTCCATTCCCAGCCTCATAAAATTACTCCCGGTGAGAAGGGAAGAGAGAACTGGGAAACTGGTGTTTGCTTCCTGAACCCCCAAATCTCCCATCAAGCACACCCTGCCGCCCAAAAGGAGATGCAGTTTCAACCCTGGGCCATGGCGGCGGTGATGGTGGGGGGGTGGTGATAACGGGCTGACTGCCTGGGAAGGATTCTCAATTGTCTGTAAGCACAGATGATGCTTCTCACCCACCAGCTGTGCCCGGAATCCCTGCCCAGCTCCCAGGAGCTGGGGCTCTTGTCCTGGTAGATACACCCTGGGCAACACTGATGCCTTCACACCAAAGTCCAGCCTGCTGAGTCCTCTGACCCACCCCCTCTGCCTCCCAGAGCCCCATCCTCAGGGCATGGTGCCCACTCCAGCCCAGTGGGGGACCTCATTCTTGGGCTGATCATCCAGGCTCATGGGATTGGCTTCCTGCTGGCTGATGTCCAGCCATTGATCTAATGGATGAATCCAGTCTGATTGTCTTAATGAGAAAACTAGCCAGAATGGATTTGGGGATTTCAGTTGTGCAGGCAACCTAAACAGATGGAGCCCAGGGGTCTGACCCCTGCCTGGAACTTAATGGTTACAACCCTCTACGGAAAAAGAAGAAAGAAAGAAAAAAGAATCAACCTAGAGGGGATCAATTTGGAGGCTGGAGGCAGACTTGACCTGTGTGGCCCAAGGCTTCAGGTCCCAATACCCAGGGTAAAGGGGTAAACTCGGGGCTCACCCCCAGGGGGCCTCTAACTTAGACCGAAGGTCAGGCTTGCTGGGAGCCCCACAGAAAACACATGGCCCATGACAGCAGTGCTCAAGCTAACCGGAAGGAAGGACCCATCTTCTGCCCCCTCCTCTCCTCATTCATTCTGCCCCAGAGTTTGCTCCCACCTGCTCTGAGCAGGCCCGGGGCAGGAAGCAGGATGGCTTGAGCATTGCCCTGCCCTCCAGGAGCGTACAGTGGAGGGACAGATTCACAACACGATCACACTAAGCCGGCGAGGGTAATGGTGGGGTTACGGTGAGGGACTGGGGGAGGGGAGAGGGGAAACCTGGCCCAGCCTGGATGATCAGAGAAGTCCCAAGGCCAGCCAGTGCCAAACCATGACAAACAAGGAGGCCACCTGCAGGGGGATGAACCCCAGTGGGAGGGGGGATGCCGGGGAAAGCCAAGTCAAGTGTGAAATAGTAATAACGGCTCACATTTCCACGGCGCCCACTGGGCCAGACACTGGGCTCCGTGCTTAATACGCACCCACTCACTTAATTTTCACAACAATCCTAGGAGCAAGGAACTGGTATTATTCCGACTTTCCGCAGGGAAACAGAGAGGCGAAGTAACCTGCCAAGATCACACAGCTGTAAGTGGCAGACCTGGGACTCAAACCCAGACCTTCTGGTTCAATTATGACCACATGCTACACACAGCTAAGGACGGAAGAGGTGAGAATGGGCCAGCAAACATTTCCCATCCAGCCCTGGGAAGCAAGGGAGTGTGTTGCTGCGGGACCACGGCAGGAGACCAGGACCTGATCCCCTCTGCTGCAGTTCCCAGCCTTGGGAACTTGGAACTGCCGCCGCCCCCCTTTCCAGCAGGGCTGGGAGGCGTGTCTCACCTTTGGAGCTACAGCTAAGATAAGCATCATCCGTCCAGATGGCTGAGGAGCTCAAGAACAGAGAACGGCCCCTCCCACCAGAAGGAGATGGGAAGGACACATTTTCAGATGTATAAATCTTCCAGCCAGCCCAAGGCGGGTGCAGATGGTGCATGTATGGGAGGCGGGCCAGGGCAGGACGCCAGCTTGCAGGGTCACCGTTTCTTGGCGAGCCCTGAGGGGATTACAGGTATGAGTCTGGTGGGCACTGGAGGAAGTGGTGGAAACTCTGGTGACTGGTGGTCATGCTGGGAGGACCAACAGGTGTAGCAGGTGTCTGGGGCACAGGCTTCACAGGGGCAGGCCTGGGCGAGAGCAGAGAAAGCCCACTGCATAGCAGAGAGAGGAGGTCCTTGGGATACCGGAAGAGGAGAATTCAAAGGTGGGGGCATGAGGGTGTTTCTGACCCCTTAAGACAGCATTTTCTGGGTTTGGTTAGAGAACGAGCTGCTAATAGATGCATCAGGCAACAAGATTTCCATTATCAACTAAGTGTGAGGAATTTTGGTTTAAACAAAATTCAACTTGGCCCTTCCCTTCAAAATGTCTCAGAAACTTTCTCTCCTTCCTTCTATCTGTCTTGCCTCCTTCCGTAAAAATTATTGAGAATCTATTCGGTACCAGGTACTGTTCCAGGCACTAGGGATACAACAGTGAAAACAGGCAGGTCCTGCTCTTTGCAGCCGATGGTCCAGCAGAGGAGATGATAATCAAAGGAACAAATGACGGGAAATATGTCAGGTGGTGATAAGTGTCATGAAGAAAAGCAAATCAGCGTAAAGCAAGGGAGAGTAATGGGGGAGGGGTTGCTCTGGACAGGGCACCACCCAGGAGGCTCCCTTGAAAGGGCCAGAATAAAGGAAAGTGTGAGCCATGTGTGACTCTAGAGGGAGAGAATTCCAGATGGAAGACGCCACATGTGCAAAGGCCCTGAAGCTGGAGTGTGCTTGTGATTCTCCAAACTTGGGCGGTGGTGGGAAACTTTTCTGTAACGTTGTACACGCTGGAGCCCATTGTAGGATTAGAACCAGGGCCAGCACGAGGGTGGGGCAAGCGAGATGCCTAGGGTGCCAGGTTTAAGGAGGCACTCACTCCCACTGCAGGACCCTGAGCCTCATTTGCCTCTTCCTAGTTCCCCCCCGACCCCCGCCGCTAGAGTCCTTTGGAACAAACACTAGGAAACACCTCTCTTGGGAAGTGACTGTGTCTCTCATTCCCGAGGTCCCCTTGCTTGAAGTCACAGAGGGAGGGGGATGGGGGTGAATCACTCTGAGCTGAGGTCTCTCCTCTTCTCAGCTCCCCTGGGAGGGGTGCGTGGTGGGGGTGGGGGCGTGCCAGGCAGCAGAGCAGGCAGGAGACCTCAGCTTTAAGGACTAAAACCTTCTTCCCTGGGCGAATGGCACTTTCTAGTTTTCCCAGAACTTTCACTCCCATGTTTCCATCGGCTCTTGGCACAGCCTGTGCGTGCCTTCCTCGTAAGATGCCGCGATTACTGCGTATGTCGCACTGGAGTATAATTGTCTATTTGCACATCTGCCTCTCCTTCTGGGATGTGAGTTTCATTAATATCAGTAGAGTATTAAAATAAGAATATGAGGGCTGCTTTTTTGAGCTTTCTTCTGGGTGGGCAGTCTCAGTGCTCATGTCACCCTGTGAATATTTCTGTCACAAAGGAGGAATGGCAGTTCATCGGGCCTGGCTCAATACTGCTGCCATGTAAGCGGCAAAGCCGGGATTTGAACCCAGATCTGTCCGAGTTCGAGCGAGGCCAAGCTGTCCACCACGTTTGCTACCGCTGGAGCAGAGTCACGGGACTTGCTGAGGTCGTGTGAGGATTCTGGGGGTTGCCTGCCATTGGCCGCTGCATTGACTATATCTTCATCAGAGGCCTGGCTCTCAGATGGGGTAGATGATGATGGAGAGATGGAGACTGCAGACACAGAGGTCTGGGGTGAGATCAGGTCCCAGCGAGGGATGGGGGCAGAGGGGAGACCCCACTGCCTCCAGGCTCGAGAGCCTCACAGTGAACTGTGGGATCCCTGGACCTTTCCTACCCAAGACCAGGACAAGCCTCAGGCAATGCATGGGCTCTAAGTCTTGGGTTTGGAGGTAGGATCACTGGCCGGGGGAGGGAGGGAGAAGCAGGTGGCAGGGTGATTTTCCGACATATGTACCAGGCAAGGATTACATCAGCCCTAGTCAACACCTGGATCACACAGGTGAGAACTCACCTTCCCAGAAACAGACACACAGGAGAGGGGATAACAAGAGTTCATGGCCAAGGAGTTTTTGCAAAAGAAAAACACAGGGAAAGTTCTCCTCTAGGTCTAACATTCCTCCAGCTCCTTTTTCACAAAACCCCATCATCTTCCGAAGATTCCGCGTTGGTTCTTTCTCTGAAAATACCCTCCCCCTCACTTTCCTTGCTTCTCCCACCCACATGCTTCCAACAAATCTGAAGTCAGTTACCTGGTTCAAGTTACTAGCCCCACCACTCAGTCTTGACCTGGGCAAGTTATGTGGCCTCCATGGGACTCCGTTTCCCCATGTGTATTGTAGACGTGGGAACAATCACAGAGTCCAACACGGTGAAGCATGTTCTAGGAGTTTGTTCATCACGAGCCCTGCCCACAAGGGGGCACCCCTGAGCAGGGTGAGGCACCCCCATGCTTCCCTCATCCCCCAGTCCCCTGATTTCCTCCCAGTCCCCACCGTCCAGTTGAGGAAGCACAGTCCTGGGATGGAAGTGGGAAGAGTGGGCTCTGACATTGGAAGCTGGTCAAGGAGTAGGAGATTCAGAAATGTCCAGCTCAGCCCGACATCCCATCTGGGCTGGGATCAGAGCCAGAACACCCACCAGGAATCCTCTCTACAAAGCAGAGGACAGAAAACCAAAGGGAGGAGGTCCAAAAAGCCCCATATGCTGCCAGGATCCCTGAATCAAGCCCCTGGGCTGGTGAGAAGGGGCCGCTGAGCAGGCAGGGGTGGGGAGAGACGGGCTCATCCACCAGCCAGGAGGCAGTAAATCCAGTCGAAGGAGCACAAGAAACGTGAGTTGTGGGCTCAACTGTGCTGCCAAGCAGCTCTGGCACCTCAGGCAGGTTGTCCCTCTCTCTGGGCCTCAGTCTTCACATCTGCAGGATGAGGCGTGAACTGCATTGTCGGGGTCTTCCAGCTCTGCTCAACCCCGTGTCAGATGTTAACTGAGCCTGAATCCTGACGCCATCGTTGCCTATACAACTCAACGCCATTTCTCCGAGAAGTGAACCTGTCAATGAGTCAGCCACCAGCTAAAGATGGAGCTCTGTCTTTCTCGGCATTAAATTTGCCACCAATCAGCCTCGATGCATAAGCCCTCCCCCCGCCCCCACCAAGCACCCTATCAAGAAGCAGGATCAGGAGTGGAAACGGATTCACCTTAACTAAGCAGTTCATTATCCTGAATGGGGCCATCACTCTCCCCCTCTATCTCTGACAGCAGTTACACCACTCCTGTTAGGATACCTTTAGCGAAATCACAGTCAATATTTAGGAACCAGGCACCCTCCCAATGTGGTGATGACAAATAGTTCCTCTATCTGGAAACTCTCTTTGCAATATCCCAGCATCACTCCTTTCCCTTTTTCCAGCTCAGGGAGGATGTTTCTAGAGCGCTGGCTCATGTCTGGCCCCAGGCTAGACGGGAGTCAGAGAGGGTTTCCATGGGAGGGGTACAGATAGTGAAAAGAGGCATGAATTATATTAGGGTGACCAGGTGTCTCAGTCTCCCCTGGGACCAAGGGGTATCCTGGGACAAGTGCTTTCCGTGTTAAAACTAGAAAGTCCCTGGCGAACCAAAACAAGTTGGTCACCATAGTTACAATCCCACCATGGTCCACGATGGCCATACATTAGACCTCCTGACCTATTTCAATCAGAAGGTAAGGATAACAATCCCTCCCCACTATAAGGATTAGTGAGAGTAAATGCTGCCCTCCCCACTGGTACTTGCCTCCTTGTGGGTGTTCAGCAGATGACGGTGCTACTTAAGGATGTAGCTTGTGAGATTAGGATTTGTCTTGGGCTTCCTGCACCCATGGATGCCCTTCAGTCATCTTCCACCAGCAGCCAGAGGGCTTTCTCTAAAAGGCATGCCATGGCCTTCATAAGGGCCTTCGGAGCTTCTCATTGCTCCACAGAAAGAGGTGCAGATGCTCTCTGGGGGGCTCTGGCCCAGGCTTGGCTCTCAGCCCCTATCCAGGTCCTGCTGTGTTCTGCTCTTCTTCACGTGCGGCCTCTGTCTCCCCCCTGGGCCCCAGCACACGCCGTCCCCTCTTTCTCAAGCCCTTACTCTTTGCTTGGGTAACTCTGTTCATCCTTCAAGGATTCATGGAAATCTCACTTCCTCAAGAAAACTATCCTGGACTCCCCAAATACCCCTCCCTTCCTACCACTTAGGACGCTGAAAATTACTTGTAACGACGTGTTCACTGTACAGTCTCAGTACACAAGGCCACTACCTCTTTCTATTTGCCATGTTACCTGTGTGCCTAGAACAGTGCCCAGATCCGAGCACGTGTTGAATAAAGAAACAAATTAATTCTGCCCATCCTCTAGGCTGTTCTATAATTAGAGTGGGTGGTGTTCCCAGGAGGGCCTTCTCAGAAGCACCTCTTCCCTGTGGTGCAGCCCAAGCTCAGGGCCGCCGTGACCCCAGGTGCCTCCCGAGCCTGCCTCTTTGATCACATCTGCTTGGATCGATGTTGGTATTCCTGCAGAGTGTCCTCTACGGCTCCTCACAGAGGTCAGGCAGAACTCCGTCCGACAGAGGAAGTCACCACTGGGTGGGGAGTGGCTGCCCCATCAAGGATGGTAGGACATAGGACCTAATGAGTGAGTCAGCAGACAGCACAGGGGTAGAGCAAAGACCACAGCAGCGGAATCCCTGGACAGCAGCACTGGCTGAACCAGCAGGGCCCGGGGGGAAGGAAAGTGGGCGTTCGCCTGAGCAGGGCGACTGCCAGAGCTGGAAGGGCTCAGTATCAGGGCACAGAGGCGCTGCTGCTGCATCTGAACAATGTCCTGCTTCTCCTGGGAACACGGGGCTGAGCTGGGGTCCTGTCTCCCTCGCTTCTCCCGGTAGCCTCCCCACAGCAGAGGTACCCAGGTAGCTTGTAGCAGATGGGTTAGTAACCCCTAACATAGAGCACCGCGTTACTGCTTGATGCACCACTTGGATGTCCTTTGGCCTCCCAAATGAACAGCCCCAAAACTGAAGTGATGTGTCCCCCTCCTTCTCCCCAGTTCAGGGAACACCAGCAAGGCCCGCAGGCTCTACAGAATAAATCCAGAATTGAACTCTACACTACCTTCCTGGGCCCAGCCACCGTTTGCTGCTGGCCTATTGCCCTGCCTCCTAGATGGTCCACCCGCACTCACCTTTGTCCCTGCCCACCCCTCTGATTTCATCTCCCCTCACCCTCTCCGTCATTTACTCCACCCACACACAATGAACCCTGCTGATCCCTGAATACTCTGAACACATCCCCACCTCAGGGCCTTTGCACCAGCTGCTCCCACCTCCCAGAACAAACTCTCCCCCGACACCCACTTGAATTGGCTCAAGTCCTCAATTCTTTCTCTGCTCAAATGGCTCTGCTGTGGAGAGACCTTTTCTAATTATCCTGTCTATATAAAAGAGCGTAATAGTGATTCTCTAACTCTTTACCCTGCTTTATTCTTTTAAAAATATTTATTACTGCCTGATACATGTTTGTTTATTGTCTGCTGATATATCTCGCCCCCACTCCCATACCCAACTTTGTTTATTGTCTGCTGATATATCTCGCCCCCACTCCCATACCCAACTGGGTTGCAAGCTCCATGAGAGCAGAGACGTTGTGTGGGAATATATGTGAGTGTTTCAACCTTTTTCTTTTTCCTGTTGTTCAGATTGGATAATTTCTATTGATCTATTTCAAGTTCACCGACTCTTTCCTGTCATCTCTATTCTGCTACTGAGTTAATCCAGTCAGTTTTTAAGTTTCAGTTATTGTATTTTTCATTTCTAAAATTTCCATTTGGTTCTTCTTTATAGGCTTTATTTCTTTGCTGGGTCTTTCTATTTTATTATTTTTTTCAAGACGATTTGTGATTGTTTGTTCAAGTATTTTTGTTACTTTAAAGTCCTTCTTAGATAATTCCAGCATAGGTGTCAATCTCATCATTGGAGTCTATTGATCGTCTTTCCCCTTGTGAGTTGAGATTTTCATGGTTCTTTGCATGTCGTGTGATTTTAGTTTGTATCTTGAACATTTTAAGTATTACTTTGTGAGACTCTGGGTCTTGTTTATATTAATTCTTTTAGTAGTTCTTTTAATTCTGATGTTCTTCCCCAAACTGCCTGCTAGTATTTACATATCAGATTTTTCAAATAGGTGTCCATACATTCTGTCCAGGTCTCATAGTTGAATTAATGGAAGATAAAAGGAGGCTGTTTATCTCACCATAGCCAGAAGCCCTTGAGTTTGTGGTTTTTAATCACTACTTTATCTCTTAGAAATTAGAACAGGTCCTGGCACTTAATAATAGCTCAATAAATATGCATTAGGGACGTCCCTGGTGATCCAGTGGTTAAGTATCCATCTTGCAATGCAGGGGATGCTGGTTCGATCCCTGGTCAGGGAACTAAGATCCCACATGCTGCAGGGCAACTAAGCCTGCATGCCGCAACTACTGAGCCTGCGCACCGCAACTAAGACCCGATGCAGCCAATCAATCAATCAATCAATCAATAAATATTTTTAAAAATAAATATGTATTAAATGAATGAAAAAATGAGCAAATGAACATGTGGTCAGTGTTTGGCAACTTTCGAAGTCTATCTATAATTATTATCTCACTGATCACCATTGCAACCCTGGGGGATAGTGTCCCCATTTTAGAGGTGAGGAGACTGAGGCTCAGAGATACAGAATGACTTCCTGTGATCACACAGAACCAGGCTTGGCAAGCAGGTCCTTTGATTCTTTTTTTTTTTTTTTAAAGTATAGTTGATTTACCACGTTGTGTTAATTTCTGCCGTACAGCAAAGTGATTCAGTTCTTGCTTGGGGTGTAGTGGGATCACACGCCAGGTTAGACCAGCAAGACACAGCACTTCCACAAGGCAGCAGCAGAACGACTGTGGTTGGGGCCATTTTCAAGTTCAAAGCCAGCAGGGGATCCCGGGAAGGCCAGGGAGGTGTGTCTGAGACCCTTTCTGGGACTGTGAGAGACCTGAGGCTGGAGGGATCAATGTGTCCCATCACATCCTTGACATCTGAACCCAGCTCTGGACAGTTCCCTTGGCCCAGAAGTGCCTATCTGTGTCACCCAAGTTATCACTCGTTGATACAAAGAAACTAGAGAAGAATCAAAAGCAGTGGACCACCGTCTTTCTATCAGAGGGCAGGGCTGTTTCTGCCATCCGACGAGGAGCTCCCTGAGGACAGGCACAGTGTCTCACCCTCTTCTGTGTCTGAGAGTGTAGAAGTGGTGCAGAGAACTCAAGGACCCCTCTTCCCTGGGAGAACCAGCTTGGACCACACCAAAACTTGACCTGGGGCAGACAGACAGTCAGGTGGTGGCAGCAGCTCCACCAGCTTTGTTCCACCTGCCGGAGTGGACCGTGGGAGTCAGGGTCACATAAATTACTCATGCCACCCTCCCCTTTCTGTGGGGCTCGGATTTATCTCCACGTGATAACAGGAGCTCCATGCACCACCACTCAGGAAGAAAAGAGGTCACCCCATCTCATGAAGATAAATACCATAGCGTGGTATGACAGCCTCCCTGGGCACCCTGCACCGTGTACTTACTACCTTAATAAATATTATTACAGCAACCAATTACTGCAACCATATCTTTCAGGCAGGTATACAGGGTTCTGTGAAATACACCCTTCCATGCTGGGCTAACAGGCACTCCCAGCCATCACCTCCTTGTTAGCAGAAATGGGGGCAAGAGGTGGGGCAGAAGATAGAGGGGGGCCTTTTTTGTTTTTGTTTTTTTTCGTTTGTTTGTTTGGTTTTTTTTTTTTTTTTTTTTGCGGTACGCAGGCCTCTCACTGCTGTGGCCTCTCCCGTTGCGGAGCACAGGCTCCGGACGCGCAGGCTCAGCGGCCATAGCTCACGGGCCCAGCCGCCCCGCGGCACGTGGGATCCTCCCGGACCGGGGCACGAACCCGTGTCCCTGCATCGGCAGGCGGACTCTCAACCACTGCGCCACCAGGGAAGCCCGAGGGGGCCCTTTTAAGAAAAGAAAGCTTCTGAGCAAAGAGGGGAGGTTAATAGCTCATCAGTCTCTAAGATGGATCAATTCTTCCTCTCCAATAGCTCTCAGAACTGTGACTGCCCTGCCCCAACACTGCCTTGGTTCGGGCCCTTAACATCCCCACCAGGACCCTGCACAGCCACCTTGCTATTCCCAACCCTCAGGCTTTGTCCCTCCAATTAACCCGCAACATTGGAGTCACAGTGATAGTTCTGAAATGCAAATATGATGACGCCACCTCTCTGGTTAATGCCATGCAATTTCCCCACCCCATTGCTTTCCAATTCAGGATCAAGTTCAGCCTCTGTCATGGACAACCGGGCCCCTAATGATCTGGTCTCTCTCAGCCTCTCCAACTCAATCAGTCTCTCACTGCGTTTGTGCTACCCATCCACCAGCCCTCCCAGATATCCTCAGATTATTCTTTTTGCCTGCGCCATTTCCTCTTCCTGGAATGCCCTTTAGCTCTGAGTTCACCTAGGGAAATTTGTACACGTCCTTCCAGGTTCAATGCCACAATCACCCCCTCCTTGAGTTCCATGAGTCTGACACTCTCTCTTATAAGCACACAGCCCCCTGTAAACATCTCAATCATACCCGGTCCACATCGCTTTGTAATGTAACATATGGTTCTTTGTGTATGTCTCTGCAATCAGGCTGGGAGCTTCTTAAGGTCAGGGGCCTGGCATTCATCCCTGTAGGGTATTTGGCACGTGGTGGGTGCTCAGCCCGTGTGCTGCATGCATGAAGTAATGAATGAACCAACACACGAGCACTGCATGGGACAGGGCTTGGTGAACGGTGTAGCCCTGGGGCAGTGTGGATTAGGCTGCAGCCCAGCGTACTGGTGTCACCTCTCCGATCCAAATCCTCCTTTGTCTCCTCACTGCCTTTGGGATGAAGTCCAAACCCCTTCCCCCACACTCATGGCCTGCCTCTTGTCCCTCTGCCTTTGGCATGCTGAGCCTCAGACATCCTGAATTCCTTAGAGCTCCTTAAATATGCTTTGTCTGGCTACTGGGTCCTGGCACCTGCCATCCTTTTGTCTGGAACACCTACCATCACTTTACCCCCATCGCTTTGATATACCCTTCGGGTCTTAGTTTAGACATCACTTACTTTAGAGGCAGCCCAACACACACCCTAACTTCACTTACCCTGCACCCAGAACCCCCAAATCATGGTTAAGTGCCCCTCTCATGGCATCTAAAATAACCCTAACGCGCTGCATGGGGTGACCCTTTAGTTTGCCAGTCTGTCTCCCAACATCGTGAAGTGTGAGCTCCTGGAGTGCCAAAAACACGGCTCAGTGACTGCCTGCTGGCCAGGCTGCTGGTACTGAAGACTTATGTATTGAATGAATGAATGGATGAATGAATGAATGAATCTACAGATGAACAAATAAATTCTACAGATATCTTCAGCTGGCCTCTCCTTAGCAATAAAACATCAAATTCTGTTGGGGCTGGAAGGTTTCTTTGGTTTTTTGCCTTATTGGGTTATGGATTTCCACCCTAATGTGAACCGTGGAAAGACATCTAGACAGGAAGGCCCCACCCTCAGACTCCTGGTTCTCACCTCCCCCAGCAGAAGGTCAGGTCAGGTCTGGGTCACCAAAGACCTCAAACATTTTACACCTCTGCAGGGAGACGTGCCTGCCACTTTCAGGTGTCCAACCCCTGCCCCAACCTCCCAGACTCTTCTGAAATATTCCCCCTCTGTGTTCTCCAGCCAGCTAATCAAATTCCCCTCTGTCAGAGGCAACAGATGCTCAAAAGCCTTGTAGTATTAATGTATTATTCATGACATATGTATTATTTATCATTAGTTTGTTTATTATTAATTTGTGTTTCATTATTGATAATGTTGTGGTTCTACTATTAATAAGAAGGATTGGGAAGGCTGTTCTGTGGCCCTCTGAAGACACCTGATGCTTCTCTGATTGATTCTCCGAAGAGCCAGGGTTGGTCAGTTTTCTTCCCAATTCACGGATGGGAGACACTGAGGCCAGAGAAGGGCAGGGCTTGTTCAGTCATTCCTCTTGCCTCTGAGATGTAGGCAAGGGAATGTGATGGGACTGGGGAAATGCTTCATTAGGCAGCATGTCCTGGGCTGACAACAGGGCCAAGTGCATAGGCTCCTGCAGGATGCTGATGCTGGACCTGCCAGTCAAGTCTCCATCTGGACCAGCTTGTCCCAGGCTCCTTTGCCCAAGTTCACATTGGGGTCTGAAGGTGTCTTTGCTATGCTTGTACACAGTGCTGCTCTGTGCTATGTGCTCCCCAAACCCCATTTTTTTCCTTTTCCTCCCAGGAGTTCAGCTGGACTACATTTCCCAGCCTCCTTTGCAATTTGGTGGGGTCATATGACTAAATCCTGGCAGGGGAATATGGCTTCCAGGCCTGACCCCCTAGAAACCTCCTGTGCCATCCTCCACACCCTCTCTCTATATCAGCTGCCTGGATGGACCCAGATGAGGACAGAGCCAGAAGATGGAAAAAAACCTGGGTATTTGAATGACAGTATAGAGTAATGTCCTCCTACAGCCCCTGACAGACAGTAATGTGAGTGAGAAATAAAATGCTATTGTGTCAATTATAAAATAATTTTTATAATAAATATATTTTATATAATAAACACAAATTATTAAAAACAAAACCACTGAGATTTTAAAGTGATTTGTTACAGCAGTTATTCTACTAATACTTTCCATTAATATATTGCACATAGTAGGTACTCAGTAGGTTCTTCGTGAAAAACTAGTGAACAGGCAGATAAATGAATAAGTAACAAAATTAATCAGTGAGTCCGGCGATACTGTCACTGAGTTGGATTCCCAAAGCATAGTTCTCCATCACAGAGGATCACAGGGAAGTGGCTTTTATGATCTCGAATTGAAATCTTTTTTTTTTTTTTTTTTTGTGGTATGCGGGCCTCCCTCTGCTGCGGCCTCTCCCGTTGCGGAGCACAGGCTCCGGACGCGCAGGCTCAGCGGCCATGGCTCACGGGCCCAGCCGCTCCGCGGCATGTGGGATCTTCCCAGACCGGGGCGCGAACCCGGTTCCCCTGCATCGGCAGGCGGACGCGCAACCACTGCGCCACAAGGGAAGCCCTCTAATTGAAATCTTTTTGTTATAAAGGTGGTAAACTGAGGCCCAGAGAAAAGAAGGGCCTTGGCCGAGGTCACAAAGACAATTAATAAGCAATTGAAGACCAGGATTCAGGTCTCCCGAAGCATATCACACCATTGTCTTTTCTCCCACGACCTTTCATCTGATAGCTTGCCATCACCCTCTAGAACTTTCTCAGTGTCTTTGGGGGTTGGTGAGGGGAATCATCATTTCTTTATCTCTGGGTCAGTCCAGCATCCAAAGAACAGCTGGAACTGCCAGAAGGGAAGAAGGATGAGAGACTGATGGGATACAGGATGCCCGTGAGATGCCCGACCAGCCACGGCTGTCTCTGTAGCGCCCTCTCTGGTCCAGGGCCACCAGGTCAGGGCTGGCTGTGCAGCCAACCACAGGGAAGCCACAGGTGGTGCAGGAGGAAGAGGAACTAGCTCCAGACCTTGAAGCCAAAAACCCAGGTCTAGCTCTCGTTCTGCCATGGACACGGAGGGCAAGTCCCTCCCCATCTCTGGGCCTCAGTCATCTCATCTGAAAAAGGGGTTCATGGTGATTATTACTGAGAGTAATGGTGATGCAAGATGAGACAACAGAAGGGAAAGTGATCTGAAAGGCACAATTGGGAAGGCCTCCTTCTTTGCATGAGGATATTGTCAGGGACCACCGGTGCCGAGAGGTTATGACCTTGGGCTTGGGAACCAGACAGACCTGGGACAGCTTCTGACTCTGCCACAGGCCACCTCTGCAGCACTAAGTTGTTTCGTTGCTCTGAGCCTCAGTTTCCAACTGCCAAATGGGGATAATTATCCTTACTTCTTAGTGCTGGAAGGGGTGGCGGAAAGGGAGGGAGATGGCCCAGGCAAGGGGCCCAGTGCGGTGCCTGGCGTATGGGGACAGTGCTGACACAGATGTCCTGGCCATCACTCCCCTGCCTTGACTGCCCCACTTCTCCACACCCTCGATCCTCTTTTACCAGCAAGACTCCTTTAAGGAATTTGCTAGAAAGCTTTGGGGCCGATGACCCATGTTTCTTTTTTGTCTGTTTCAGATCAGCCTCAGGAGCACGGAGGCTGAGAAGTCACCATCTCCTAGTCAATGCTGTTTGTCTACGGAGACTTTTGAAGCAAAGTGCATTGAGGGCCTGGCAGCCCTGCCTCCTCTGACATCACTCAGCATCACGAGGACAGATGTGTGAACAACAGGGAGGCTCCTCCGACTTAGAACAAAATTTAAAATGGATGAGAGGTTATTAAGGAATATTTTCAAAGAAAAATAGTTATTACTCAAGGAACACAGTCTAAGCTAGGTTATAAACTGGTCTTAATCAGTAAAATGAGGCAACTTAATGAAAAAAATTACAATTTAAAAGAAGCCTACATTAAATAATAATGTCTCATAAACACAGAAGTCCTTTAGCACATAAGAATTAATTGCTGGACTCAGAAGCTAAAGGCACAATAAAGGAACCCTTAATTTTTCGGTCTTTTATTTTTCTCTTCCAAAAGGCAACCAAAAGGAAGACTAGACTTCCTCGCTTCGGCACCAAAGGGTCTGGAAATTTGCAAACGGAATTTGCTCGGTAACAATTCTGTTTCCTTCAACCTATTATTTTAAGACATGGTCTGAATGAAGTGTCGCTTTGTTCTCTGGATCTGCATCAGTTTTAAATAAACGCATGTGACAGTTTTACCTCTGATGAATTAGGGAATGAACTCATTTTGCAGAATCAAAGCCCCTGAGTTTAGACCCTTCAGGCCGGGCAGCTCAGCTATCAGGGTAACAGCCTCACTGGTCCAGCGAGATATTGCATCTCTATTACAGCAGCCATTAGAAACAGTCCAATAAAGCAGAGTGGTCTCATCCAGGGACGATTTTTGCCCCCCAGGGGGATATGTGGCAGTGTCTAGAGACACTTTTGGTTGTCACAACTGGTGGAGGTGGGGACTGTTACTGGCATCTACTGGGTACAGTCCAGGGGTGCTGCCAAACATCCAGCAATGTACAGGACGTCCTCACAACCAAGAATCGTCCAGCCCCGGATGTCAACAGTTCTGAGGTTGAGGAACCATGCAGCGAAGGGAGAAAAGCAAAATTCTGGAAGGAATGAACGTGCCCTCAGGAGTTCCCAGGCACAGGAGACAAAGAGACAAAGAGAGTCTCCAAACATCAGGACCGGCTATCTGAAGCTAGGAGTGTAGGCTGCTGGAAAATTTTCCCTCAACATGACCCCAGCACCAGCTGTGTCTAACATCTGTCTTTCACCCAAACCTCTTTTCCACCCAAATGGATCAACTCTCTCCATCAGAGCATCTTTCTTGCCCTCTGGAACCTATTTTGATTTTGTGATAGGAGAATCCTAGGAGAAAGTTTTGGTTTTTTTAAAATTTATTTCTTTTCATCGATTTAGTTTTGGCTGCGTTGGGTCTTCGTTGCCGCGCGCGGGCTTTCTCTAGTTGCGGTGAGCGGGGCTCCTCTTCGTTGCGGTGCGCAGGCTTCTCGTTGCGGTGGCCTCTCTTGTTGCGGAGCACGGGCTCTAGGCTCGCAGGCTTCAGTAGTTGTGGCAGGAGAAAGTTTTTTCCCAGTCACCCTTGGCGAAATGGATTTATTCTGCAAAGCAAGAATCCTAGCTCGTAAAGGTGAGAGTCTTGAGAGCTTCTTCCTCAAAGGGTAGCACTCAGCGCTTCCCTCCTTGCTAATCTGGCTCTGCCTGCCTGGCAGGAGAAGCAGTCTGGTCTTCATGTTAATACTTTATATCAACGCAAACATCCTACAAGATAAACATCAGTCTATTACACCTGTTCGGTTGAAGAGTGCTTGCTTGTCACCGAAGGCTACTTGGGCCGGATTCGCTCACGACATAACTTCTTCCTGCTGGAGGCCAAGGTACAGATCGTAGAGCTCTTACTGAGTGGAGGGGTTAGGTGGGGAGCCAGTGGGTTAGGGGGGGATGAGCAGGAGACATTTTATTCCCATCCTCCAGGGCTCAAGTTTTCTGCTTCCTAGAGGGGACAGAAAGGCATGGGGTCCCTCAACAAGAGTTGCATGGACCATGGGCCAATTTGCCACCGGGACAAGAATTCATGAACAAGGCAGGGCACACTCCAACCACTGGATAGTTTAAGTTATGAAAGAATGCTGAGTCTACTGTGGGCAAGTATTAGGTAAGTCCTGCCCAACCAGCCAGCCCTTCTGAAAACAGGCTGGAATCTTGCTCTGCCACCTCCTAACTCTACGCTCTTGGAATATGACACATCAGTCCTTTTATCTATTAAGTAAGAATCCTAATGCTGATCTCCCAGGGCTGGAGATGATAGATGTACCGAGCTAACGTATCACTGAATACATGATTGATGTTACTACCGTTAGAACAATTCTATTTCTTTTTATAGGTATAATTTATAGTAAAATACTACAGTAAGATACAGTAAAACCTCAAGCAAACAACTTGATGCATTTTTTTACTTATTACACACCCAAATGAACCACCATCCAAATGAAAATATAAACCATTCCCAACACCCCAGAATGTTCCCTCATGCTCCTCTCCAGTCACTCCCCCTAACCCCAAGGATAACCTCTATTCTGGCTTTTCCATCCTAGATTAGCTTTGCTTCTTCCTGACCCTCCTATATAAATAGAATCATGCAAGAGGTGCCCTTTTGTGTCTGGCTACTTTTTTCTCAGTACAATGTTTTTGACATTCATCTATGTGTTGCCTTTATCTGGAGTTTATGCTTTAAAAAAATGTTTCCTGGGCTTCCCTGGTGGCGCAGTGGTTGAGAGTCCGCCTGCCGATGCAGGGGACACGGGTTCGTGCCCCGGTCCGGGAAGATCCCACATGCCGCGGAGCGGCTGGGCC
>NC_041216.1:20131464-20197392 GCF_002837175.3 Physeter macrocephalus
AAAAAAAAAAAAAAAAAAAAAAAGTTTCCTGGGTAGTATTCTGTTGTATGAAATATCACAATTCATTTATCCATTCGACCATTGAGGGACATTTAGGTGGTTTCTAGTTTGGGGATATTGTAAATAAAACCTATAGTTGTCATTAAAATAATATTAATACTAGACCCAAGGGACAACTGGTCAACCCCTTTCTTCCCTGGGGAACTGATCCCCGCCCTTGGCCAGTTTTGGGCAGAGAGGCCCTCTGTTGTGTAATGAAGAAAAGGAGTTCGCCCTCAGCATGCCCACGCATCCCTCTGCACACTTGCCCTTCCTCCCAGGGGGACTCGGGGCATCCCTTAAGAATCTTGGCCACTTACATGCCTTTGATGTGAACGCTTTTCCCCCACTGTTCTCCTAGGGGCATGTTGAAGACAATGTCTGACACCCTCCGTGATAAATGACATGACCTTTGATCCTGCTTTGCTTTTTACAAATGTACACATCCTTCTGATCTGGCGGGAAGGACAATAGCCCTATTTTTCAGGTAGGAAAACTGAAACAAATTGATTCATCCACTTGTTCACTCACTGGACAAATACTTACTATTTTGGATGAAACCCTTGCTAGTTACTGGGCCAGGCATGAGCCATGAATTGATCTAGTGGGAGATGCGTAAACATAGGATCACAACCACTGCCAGATTCTTCCCACTTTTGCATCTTCTAGCACTGAGTGCCCTTGTATTTTACCAGATCCACTGCTTGCTTTCTGCATTATTAATCTCAGCTCCCTGGTGAGATGAAGTTTTCTGTTGCTAGTTGTGTGGTTTTTTTAATCCTTCCATAATACACGACACTCTTAGGAATACAGAAGTGCTTAATAAATGCTCTGAAAGAGTGCAAGAGAGACTGGTATTGTCAACATGACTTCATAACTCCAGACTTACACGTTCCACATTAGAGAAGCTTGCACATACCCAAATAGCTTTCTGGCAAGTACAGCTAAATCATACATCACGTGTGTGTAGGTCAAAGAGATTCAAGGTCCAAGAAGGACTCAACATGCCCTTGCTGGGTGCAAAGAAAACATGCCAGCAGCCTTTAGGAGCAGAGAGCAGCCCCCATCGACAGCCAGCAATCAAACACGGACCTCAGTCCTACACCCACAAGGAAATGATTTCTGCAACATCCCTAACAAGTTTGGAAGTGGATTCTCCCCACGAGCCTCCAGATGAGAGTCCAGTTAGCTAACCCCTTGGTTCTGACCTTGTGAGACCCTGAGCAGAGAACTGAGCGTGGCCCACAGGGACTTCTGACCTACAGAAATGTGAGGTTAGAGATGGGTGTAGTTTTAAGCTGCTGAGTTTGTGTAATTTGTTATGTAGCAATAAAGGCTAATATAACATGTTTATCTGAGATTGCAGTAGCCAGGAATCCTTTTGAAGCATCAATCAAATTATGCCACTCCCCTGCTCCAAGCATGTTAATAGCTCCCACCACACTGGACAGCCAGAGCCAAAGCTGTCTCATGGTCCAGAGAAGTCTGGCCTGGCTCTCGCTACCTTGCTTCTTACCATTCCCTCCCTCTCACTCCATTCCAGCCAAACTGACCTCTTTGCTTTTCCATAAACATCACAAGCTCACTCCTACCTCAGGACCTTTGCACTTACTGTTTCTTCTTCCTGGAATACACTCAACCCAGCTATGCACATGGTTTGCCCATTCATTTCAGTTTGATCTTTGCTCACTGTCCTATCCCCATGGATACCTTCCTCGACCACCCAGTCTAAAATTCTCTAAAATTCCCACTTAGCATCTCTCTCTATCCCCCAAATTGCTTTATTTTTTATAACACTATTTCTCTGCTTAACAGGATATTTTAATTTATCCCTTTGTTTATTACCAATTATATAGACCCTCCTACCCCACCGAATAGGATGTCACCCCTAGGAGGGGATGGACTTCCTCTGCTTTATTCACTGCAGTGTGTCCAGTACCGAGAACAGTACCTGGGAATCATCAATATTTAATAGTGCTTATGATGAGCTAGGCATTGCATTGGGTACCATCTATTGCTTTAATGAAAACAACAGATCAACACCACCATTCTTTAACATTGACAGGCCATCTTACAGAGCAAGATTTTAAAGAACTCCCATAGGTAGGATTTTGTACCTTTCTCACTAATCCTTAACAGTTAGCCTTCATAGTTTCCCTAACTCTGATTCTGGGCTACATTTTGATTAGCATCCTGCGTATAGGTCACCTTGATTCACTTGTCCCCTGGTTCCAGTTGGGCTGTAGGGTTTCAGGGGAGCTTGGAATCAAAATGCTCGAGCAGCATCTCCTGGCTACAAGACCTGGAGTTGTATTTTATTTCCAAACCGATTCTTGTGATTACTTCCTTTCACAATGGGCTGCTTGAGTCATCTCCCATAGGCTTCACTTGCTCAGAGCCCCCATCTCCATCTTTCTCCTTGTCAGCAAGATAAGAGGGAGTTGGGGAAAGACCTGGATGACAAATGTCCCCTGTATAAACTGGATGGTTTCTCCACTGAGAAGGTAACTTCCCACTGGGTTCTGGAAGAAGAGACACAGCCCTATTCTTATCAATATTTTTATCTTTTTTTTTTTTTTTTTTTTTGCGGTACGCGGGCCTCTCACTGTTGTGGCCTCTCCCATTGAGGAGCACAGGCTCCGGACGCGCAGGCTCAGCGGCCATGGCTCACGGGCCCAGCCACTCCGCGGCACGTGGGATCTTCCCGGACCGGGGCACGAACCCGTGTCCCCTGCATCGGCAGGCAGATTCTCAACCACTGCGCCACCAGGGAAGCCCAATATTTTTATCTTTAATGACTTCTCCCTTTGGTGATTTCAAGAGTAACATTTGCTTATTGTAGGAAATAAATAATACAAGAAATTGTACAGAAAAAAAAAATCCCCTCTTGCAAACAACCACACAGAAAAAGCCATTGTTACTATTCTGAAATTCTCTCTCTCTCTCTTTAACATGACTCCAAGATCCTAGTATCACTTGACATGAAAATGCAAATCTTCTTATGCCCAATTGTGAAGGTTAATTTTTACGTGTCAACTTGAATGGGTCATGGGGTGCCCAGATTACACGTTATCTCTGGTTGTGTCTGTGAAGGTGTTTCCAGATGAGATTAGCATTTGAATCAGTGGACTCAGCAAATGAGATCACCCTCCCCAGTGTGTGTAGGCAGCATCCAATCCATGAAGGGCCTGAACAGAACAAAAGGCACAGAGGGAGGAGGAATATGCCCCTTTTTCTCCTGCCTCACTGCTTGAGCTGCGACATCTCACCTATCTTCTCTTGCCCTGGGACTGGGATTTACATCATCAGCTCCCCTGGTTGTCAGGCCTTTGGACTTGGACTAAATTACACCACTGGCTTTCCTGGGTCTCCAGCCTGCAGATAGCAGATCGTGGGACTTCTCAGCTTCCATTATATATATATATATATATATATATATATATATATATTCTGTTTCTCTGGGGAACCCTGACTGATACAGATTTTGGTATCAAGAGTGGTTCTAGAGGAAGAGAATTTTAAAGACAAGTTTTCTGAATTCGTTCTGGGGTTTCTGGAATTGGCTCTCCGATCTGATTAGATTTAAAGATGCTAATGACTCTGTTTCTGTCCTAGTCCGTTCAGGCTGCTATAACAGAATACCATAGACTGAGTGGCTTACAAACAACAGAAATTTATTTCTCACAGTCCTGGAGGCCGAGACGTCCAAGATCAAGGTACTGACACATTCAGTGTCTAGTGAGGGCCCACTTCCTGCTTCATAGGCAAATGTCTTCTCTCTGTGTCCTCGTGAGGGTGAGGGAGCTCTCCTGGGTTTCTTTTATTAGGGTGCTAATTCCATTCATGAGGACTCCACCCTCATGAACTAACTACCTTCTAAAGGCTCTACCTCCTAACACATTGGGGTTTAAGATTTCAACATATGAATTTTGGGGAGACACAAACATTCAGTCCATAACACCAACATCATAATAATCTAAAACTTTTCCAGAGTAGCCGAGAGAACGAGAGATTTCGTAAATCCTCTCAGATCCTGTATCTCCAACCTCAGTTTATATTTTTAAACATTTAAAAGGGGTTTTTGAAAACCCAAACTGTAAGGAGATCATCTGCACCTATGAAGTAGTTTCCGCTGTGGGCTATACACTCTCCAGCTCAACAGGGAGGCAGGATGCAGCCCTGAGAGGTCACCTTGTCCACCCCCCTGCTTCCAGGCTGAAACCAGGCCATGAATTAGATGTGAATTCCATTTTTTAAAGGACTTCCCTCTAGTTCCTGTTCTGGCCCCACCCTTTGTCTTTCTTTTCAGAACGGAGAGAAACCAACTCATGCTCCAAGGGCAATCAGACACAGATTGCCTTGTCTGCATGTTTGTAAACTGGATGCCTCTCCTACTTGACCCAACCATCCCCAGGCCTCCTCCCCTTCATCTCCCCTCCATCTCCCCTCCATCCCCGAGCCTGTGCTCAGAGATGTCAAACCAACAGGCCCAAGCAATTGTAACTCAGGGAGTAAATCAGTGGCCAAATACAAGAAACACATACACACCATAGCCAAATAGGGACGCTTGTGTGTCATTCATTGTTTGGAGAGGATCCATGTGCTGGCTCACTTTAGATGACCTTAGGATGATTGAGAGTGAGTTAATAGCAGCAACAAGGACTCCTAGAGCAGTTGACCATGGTTGTTAAGTGCAGGTTCTTGGGAGCCCAACTACCTGGGTTCATATCCCAGCTCTGCCTTGGGCAAGTGACTGTACCACGCTGAGCCTCCGTTTTCTCTTCTGTAAAACAGAGATAATAATAGAACCCACTGACTTCATAGGGTCAGAGGAGTTCATATTCTCAGAGCAGTGCTGGGGACCTGGTAAGCCTTCCACATCATAGGGCTTTTAGGATTGTGTTGTTATCATGTACTAAAGGCTGCCAGAGGCCTTACCTCTGGTGTACGGACTCTCTCCAGTCCCTACAAGACAAGGGTTGGTCACAACTTGCAGATAAAGGAAACAAGAAGCAGTACTCGCCGAACTGTGGCCCCAGGGTGAAAGCCTGCTCAACATCTGTTTCCGTAGGGCCCACCAGCTAAGAAGGAGTTCTATATTTTTAAATAGTTATATTTTTATATTTTTAAACGGTTATGTAAGTACTCACATAGTATGTTCGATTTTACCTCTTGGCCTGCAAAACCATCTGGCCCTTTACAGAAAGTTTGCCAAACCAAGGCTTTGAAAGGGTTAAAGGCTGGGAGTGGGATTCTGACCCCCAAACTTGTCCTCTTTCATATAGCCTCTGTTGCTTCGCTTTGAGTGAATGTATGTCTTTCAGCTCAGACTGAAGGATATTCAAATACTATTCATTCATTCATTCATTCATTCAACAACTACTTATTAAGGGTGAGAGGCAGAGGAGGAGACACAAGCCAACTCATTGCTGGATGCCTGGAGCCTCACCCCGCTTAGCCTTGTAACATCCAGGAGGAGCAGAAGGTCTCTAGTAAAACTAGATTGATCAGAAAACACCTCCAGTGACTGACATCTGATGTCCTCCAGAGAAAGACCACCCACCACCCACCCAGAAGCTCAGTAGCTTCCAAATCCCGCTGTCACATGCCTGGCCACAATGTATTCTGTTTCTTCTCAAATTCTCTGGAATCCTGAAGAGAATCAGGAATGGTGTCTCTGGTCCAAAGCCCAACCCAGTAGGTCCACCAGATCAGGCCCAAAGTGCCTCTCCCTGGGGTGATAAGGGCTCGGGTGATCCATGCTCTACAGCCTCCCTGGGTACCATTTTTGGTGTTTGTCCATTTCTTTGGCTTTATAGTAGTCTAGCAGGTGTGACAGCTCCAATCATAAATAATATAGTCATTTAGGCGTGGAGAAGGGCCACCTAAAAGTAATGAAAGTGGTCATTCAGTGAACAATAAAGCCAAACCTGTGAGTTTTGGTTCCTAGCGCTGGCCTTGGGCCATCTTCGCCCCCAGCCTCAGCCACCATGGGGTGTGAGATGGCGCAGCTCAGCTATTTTGAATACTTGGAGGACTATAATAGGCTTCGGAAAATATGGGTGTTTACAGCCTTATTCTCATCATGGGAAAACTGACATTAGGAAAGTACATGATAGAAATCTTATGTTCTCTCCAGAATGTAAATAGAGTTAAAAGTGAAATTGTCAGGAGGCAGCAGGGCACTCAGCAGTGGGAAATGAGCTGGGCAGGCCCAGAATGGAATTTTCCAATCAGTCGGTGTTCTCCTGGACTACATTGGCCGCTCTTGGGGTGAAAGGAGAGAGGGAGGGAGGTTTGAGGTCATGGATTTAGTATCTGGCTCATTTGCAGGTGAGTTTAATCAAAATTGGAGGACAGAAATAAATGATTCTACTTACTTACAGGGCACAGAAATGGATGCCTGGGCCTTCTGGAGCCCTCTCGTTGCTGATTGCTAGGAGGTTCTAACAGAAAAGCTTAGACTTAGATGTAAAAGTTTATATCTTGGGGGTGGGGTGGGGGAGGGGTGCCAGTGAAAACAGGCATATTCTCATGCCTTGATCAGGGGAGAAGGGGGCCAGGCCCCAGGTATACGGCCCCCTTGTTATTTCCTTGAGAGTCTCAGCCCCTGGATACCCTGGGCCAATTGTGATGCCCATTGTCAGTCAATATGAAGAAGTCACTGGGACCAGGAGGCTGAGTCGCTGTGGCTGCTGCCTGCCCAGCTGGGCTGAAGACACCACCGGGAAATTTCTAGTTGACAAATTTCTCTAGCTCTTTAAAATTCCAGCGACAATTGTGTGCCTAGGTGGGAAAGCCTTCCCTTCAGCAAAATCCTTAAAATGTCCTTGTTGCTGGATTAGCCCTGTGAGCCACAGTTCTGATTTCACCATTCCCTCTGCTCTACAATCTTCACTGGCTCCCCAGTGTCTGCAAGATCAAGTCCGTGCACCTTAGCCTGGCCCTTCCAGGTGTCCGTCCAGCTGCCCTTAGAGCCACATCTCCGAAGAGCTCCATCCCCCCAGCACACACTCCGTCGCCGACCCAGCCACCCGGGGCTGCCCACCCACTCCAGGATGGCTCAGGAGCACGTCTGCCTCCAGCCCTTTGCTCAAGCTGCTCTCTCCGCCCACAATGCCCTTCTCATCCTTCTGCATCCTTCCAGGCTCAGCAACCAGTCCCTAGAGAGCTTTCCTGATTACGCTTCTCCCTAGTGTGGAAGAGACACTGTTTCTTTGCTTCCATTAATGCTCATCTCTCTGACATGGCCCCCCGTCTCAGGTGAACACTATTATCTATTTACACACCCGTCTCGGGCTTAGAACAGGCTGAAGCAGCAGGGGAGAGAATGGGGTTATCCATTTACTGCACATCCCTCACGTGGGCCGTGGTAAGACATGAGATGACGCACGTGCAACTGAGCAGGTGAGCTGAGTGACAAAAGCTGCTTCCAAGGACAATGGGGGTCCTCATCACCTGAGTTAGGAAGGCTTGGCCAAAGGGTGGTGCTGTGGGATGAACTGTGTCCCCCCAAAATACATGTTGAAGTTCTCATCTCCAGGACCTGTGACCTTATTTAGAAAGAGGGTCTTCGCAGACACCGTCAAGTTAAGGTGAGGATGGGCTCCGATCCAATATGACTGGCTTCCTTAGAAGAAGAGGAAAATTTGCACACAGAGACACAGATGTACAGAGTGAGGATGCCAGGTGAGGAAGGAGGAGTAACGGGGGTAATGCCTCAACCAGCCACTGATGCCAAGGATTGCTGGCGACCACCAGAAGCTGGAAGAGGCAGGGGAGGACTCTTCCCTAGAGCTGCCAGAGGAAGCGTGGCCTGGACAACACTTTGACGTTGGACTTCTGGCCTTCAGAACTGTAGAGAATAAACGTCTGCTGTTTTAAGCCACTTCGTTACGCCAGCTCTGGAAAATTAATACAGGTAAGATGGAAAGGAGGAAAACCGTTTACCTACTAGGCTCCAGATAATTCATGTCCATAATCTCATTTAACCTCATTTTGTCTGGAAGGCAGATGGCTTTTTTATTTTATAACAAGCTGACCGAGACCCAGAGAAGGGACGTGACTGGTGCACAAACCCACAGTTAGGAAGAGGCAGAGGTGGGGATTGAACCCAGAACCAATGCGAGCCTTCCCCCTGCCCCACACCTGACGGAGTCTCAAGGAGTCCTCGGCCAGGGGGGGAAACAGCAGAACCCGTGAGTGTGGGTGGCCTTTGCCTGGGTCCCTGGGGCCCCCTAGAACTGTCCTCACCTATCTTTCCGCTTCTCCTGCAGCAGACAACGCAGTTACTTGGGGACCAGTTCCTGTGGGATCTGCAGCCCAAGTATGAGCCCAGGAAGCTCGAGCATCTTATCTGACGAAGCAGGGAGGGGCGGCTGGCTCCCGATAAACTCTGCCCATTTGTTAACATGTGTTCCAAGCTGAGATTACCCGGTGTGGAGCAGACAATGGAGATGATTAAATAAAGTAGGGGGGGGTTGTGGCTGTGACTACCTGAAGTGAAAGATAGTGAAGGAGGGGGATCTAGAGTGCTGGGGAGGAAAGAAGGGGGGCTGCTGCCCGCTCCTTCTGGGCTCTGTTACCACTACCACAGGGAAAGTGGCACAAGGCACAGTTTCCCATCACGCAAAGGCAACATCGCCAAATAAGAGACCCAGGGAGTCAGTGGGTCCAGGATGCTGAGAACTTCAGAGTCAGAGGATGTTCTACGTGACAAGCCCTCTGGGAGATGTCTCAAGGGGTGGTGCCCAAGCTGTACTCAGCAGACCTAAGGGATCTGAGGGGGTGGTCCTGGGCACAAGGGAGTCCCATAATAATCACTACTGTAACGGGGACCTCTGTGGAGGTTTTACTCTGTGTCAAGCACATCTTTTGTCTTATTTAATCTTCACCGAGTTCTAGCATTATCCCCATTTTACAGATGATGAAACAGAGGCTTGGAGAGGTCAAGTAATCTCAATCCATCACCTGACAGGTAAATGGCAGGAGCAGATTTAGGGGCATCTCATAGATGGGGTGCGGGTCCCAAACCCACTCTTTAACCAGAGAAGCTCCCTTTTTATCTGTTTGATATATTAGGGTGCTTCTCAAGTTGTATGTAAAAAAAGTTTGCTTTAGAACAAAGCTCTACTTTTTTCACCTCATTTACAGGCTTTGAGACACAGAGCACCCACACTGGGTCCGGAAAGCTGCGGCTGGGCCCCCTCGATGGCAGAACCTTCCGTCTTCTGCTCGTATTGTCTGTCTGCTTCTCTGCCCCGCGTGCGGCTGCCTCACACCCTGCTTAGCCCCTCGGGATTCTCCACCTGGATCAGGCTTCTGCCCACTCCAAGATGCTCCTCTCCCCCTACGCAGGCCACCAGCCTGGCATCTGGCCCACACCCGATATGGCATCTCAGCCTCCGTCCACGACCCACTGGGGAGGGGATCAGGTGGACGGAAAGGGAAGAATGGACCACACTGTGCCACGGAGCCTGTCACCATCACAGGCTCCTTCTTGCGGTGGGTGTCTGGGCAGAGAGGGAGGGGGGCAATCTTCCCGTTGTCATTTTATGCCACTTCTCGGCAAAGAGCAAATCTTTTTCCCTCCATGAGTTCATTAGATCCTCACAGCACCCCAGGAGTTAAGTGGGGCCGGGAGAGAGGTGACGGACGTGGGGTCACCCAGCTATCAAGTTATGCCTAGGCTGTGTTCTGCCTGGCACGCATTCTTGGACCCTTTCTTTAATGCTCTGCTCTCTCTTTTGATCCCCTGCATTTTGTACTGCCCACCTGCTCCCTAATTTTAGAATATTTCCCGGCCGGGGAGGGCTGTTTGTTTTGCTACAGCATGAGGACAGCTCCTGGCAGGCCTTGTCTAGTGTCACAAACTCATCTGGAGACTGTCTGTATTTTTAAAGGCCTGGCTCTACGGTTTCTCTGTGTTTTATAGCCAGGAAAATAAAAATGGGGGTGATGAGTGATGAATGTCCTCTGGAGCCTGGATGCCTGGCTGCTATTCCATCTCTCAGCTATTGCTCTAGTGGTCACTCCCCTCTGCCCGGGCAGGGGACACCCTGCCCCAGCCCACTGGCATTCCAGGAAGCAGGGCAGGCAGGACCCCTGCCCCAGGGGCACTGCAGCTGGCACCTGAGACCAGGACATGTGCTGCCTCCTGGGGCCTGCTCTGGGCGTTCTCTCCGAATCCTGACCTCCACGGGGCCCTCATTCTGGTGGAGCTCCCCCCAGCAGTGGACCCTTGGAAACAGGGACCTTTTCGTCAATCCAGTGATGATACTGAGATAGATTCCATTAGACATTTCTTCATTATAAATGTTCAAAGGATGGCAAAGTATCGGCTACACTTTAAAACTGAAATTTTAATCCTGCGATAAACCATAACGGAAAGGAATTTTAAAAAGAACATATATATATGTATAGCTGAATCACTCTGCTGTGCAGCAGAAATTAACACATTGTAAATCAACTATACCTCAATTTAAAAAATTGTTTAAAAAACCCACAAAAACTATTTTTCTGTAAAGAGTCAGAATAATGTCTGTGAGCGATTAAGACCCTACTATGTGCCAATCATTTCAAGTACTTTGGATTTTTAAATCCTCATCCTCTTTTTACAGATAAAGAAACCAAGGCCTGAAGATGTTAGTAGACCCGCCCCATCAGCACGGCTAAGAAGCAGCCACCGTGACAATACCGACACTGACTGAGGATGGACTCACGCGCCAGGCATTGCCCCAAGCCCTTTGCTTCGCCACAGTCCCCTGGTGAGGTAGTCTTGATTATTTTCCCAGCTGATAGATGAGGAAACAGGCTCAGAGTGGGTAAGCCACAAACCCAAGGTCACACAGCTTGAGTGGCAGGACCAGGATTGGAACCCAAGCAGGCCGCCCAACCCAGAGCCTGGAGGCAAGCCCTCTCTGGTGTGTTCCAGAGTCCATCCTCTTCCCTTACACCCAGTGGCCTCTCAGTAAATTCCGCTGCACTGGGCACCAGTAGGCATAAAGCAAACCCAGTTATTAGAACATCTGACTGGATGAATGGCAAAGTTGAAGACAGAATTTGTGGGGCTATATACACAGAGGGATTCCCAAGATCCAGAAAGATTAAGTAACTCATCCAAGGTCACACAGGTCACCGTGGGCAGATGGAGACCTGGAATCCCAGGCCAGCCTTCCTCCCGGACTCTTGCATCTTCTGCATCTGAGGGACCCCTCTTGGGCCCAGAGCCCTGCAGGCTTGCTGTCCAGGGCCACCTGATCTCTCCTTGCTACCCTCCAGGTGCTGACAAGGCTGGGTTGCCTGCCCATGACCTTGGGAAGGGACAGGAGTGATTTTAGCAATCTAAACACACTCGTTCCTTGCCTCGAGACGCCCGAGCACTGAGTGATTTGTATGCTCTGAGCACGTCACCTCCTTTCAGGAGACAGAGAGGCTGCCTGCAAAGTCATTTTTCAGCATTTGACACAAAGTCTCTTTTGCTCTCTCCTGAAGCCAGATAACCATCAGCAGCCAGGCCGATTAGAAAAAATATATACTTGGTATCGGGAAGCCAGGGAACGAGAGGAAGCCGGCCCGTCAGTCTTCCTTCCTTCACTCATTGCGACGGGGGCGTGGGGCGCTTTCCCACCCGACCCTGCGGCTCAGGGAGAAGGTTATCTTCTGGAGAGATCAGCATCCTGGGTAAACAGCATCTTCCTGGGGCTGGCAGCACAGGTCTGGGCTTGGGAGTCAGGAGAACAAGGATTCAAGTCCAGCTCTGCCGCTTCCCAGGGGTGTGACCTTGGGCAAGTCACTTGCCTTCTCAGAGCCTCAGTTTTTGCATCTGACAAATGGGTATAAGAGTACCCACCTCATGGGGCTGTGATGCGGCTTAGATGAGATACTGCATAGAGCCACAGGATAGGGTAAACAGTGAGCTGTCCATATATGTCAGCCCTGACATGGATTGTTTCGGGTGGCACCTCCAGGACCCCATGGAGCCCCCTGCTAAGCTTTGGCTGTGAAGACAGAGCCTGGGCTCTCTTGCTGGCATCTAAGTATATTGGTTGTTAAGCTCTTGACCATGCAGTGTGTGTGGATTCTGCAGACACACCAGCCCCTGTCCTCTGGGGGCTTTTGGCCACAGGAGGGAACCTACCACATGGGGAATGGGTAGTCCGGCTCCATCACTAAGCAGTGGCAGTCAGAGACTGTTTCTCTTCCTTCCCCAAGGATGCCCCACGCCCCACGCCCCACCCCCCACCCCCACAGCAGGAAGGACCCTCCCACACTCAGCAAGGACTCAGACGGTACCCAAGACATGGCCCTTCCTCCCTGCATTGAGATTGAATCGAGTCCTGCAGGTCTCGATTATAGAATTCAGTTCATTGAGCATTTGGTGATATCCAGATCTCCCCCTTCTTTTCCCCCTGCCACCACCAGATCCATTCAGCCCACTGGCATCTTTCTCCTGGATCACAGCATGGCCTCCTTCCTGCCTCCCTGCCTCCAGCTTCAGTCCACCCTGCTACCAGGAAAAGACTTCTACCACACCCAGTCCCTTGCTTAAAACTCTTCGATGCCTCCTCCCACCCCAATGTGTCTGTTTCAAGGGACGGATATCACAACCCCCTCACCTTGGACACCTCCATCAACACTTCCTCTTCCCACCTGCTCTCTGGACACACCTGCCGGCTTCATCAAGCTGCCTGCAGGTCTGGAAAGCTCTGAGCTCTCGCTCCTGCCCGCAGGGCTTTGCACCTGCTGCTCGATCCGGCCACAGTGACCTTCCCTCTCCTCTGCATCACTGCGCTGCTCACCTGTCACGCTCTGGGACGCATTCTCTGCCTCTGGGCTCCCCGCTGAGCTCCCACGATCCCCTGCACTTCTCCAGTCACCAGTCTGTTCACCTGTCTGTCGCCCCACCAGACTGTCTCTCGTTGCAGGCTACGTTTCCAATTTCCAGCACAGAATCGCGCACGATAACTCGTTGTGGAATAAATGAATTTACAGTGCACCTACGATGTGCCACTCCCCGTGTTAGGTGCTGAAAACACAGAAGAATAAAGCAGGGTGCCTGGCCTGTAGCAGGTCAAGACTAAGCACTGAGGAGAATGAGACTTACTGTCAGAGAATAGAAGGTGCAAAGAGAATGGAATTGGTTCCAGAGAGAAACAAGCACCAGGGCTGAGGCAGCTCAGAGCAAGGGCTGACATCTTAGCAGGGCGAGGGGGTTGGGGAGGATTTAGAGGGAAGGTGGTCTCTGAGGCAGGTTCAGAAGGATGGAGAAGGAGGGGCTCGTCTGCCCCTCCCAGCCTGTTCTGCCCCTCTTTCCAACTCCATCTCAGCTGATCTCCCACCACTGCACGCTCCAGCCACTCCCATCAGCTCGTGGGGCCCCAGCACCTCAAGCCGCCTTGCGCCACTCCGCTGGCTGACGTGCCAGTTCTTCCACAGGAGGCTGCCTGGTGGTGTGGGACAGAAGTGAACCTTCACGAAGATGCTCTTGGGTCAGAACCCAGCTCCCTTCCTTTGCAGCTGTCTACCCTCAAAAGAGTGGGCAAATTGGGTTTACGAATGCCCCCCGCCTCCAACAACATTCATGTCCACCTGGAACATCAGAATATGAGATCTTATTTGGAAACAGGGTCTTGGAAGATGTAATTAGTTAAGATGATGTGTCCTTATAAGAAGAGGAGAGATAGAGACAGACACCCACATGGGGAATGTCACGTGGTGATGATGGAGGTTGAGACTGGAGTGATGTGTCTATAAGCCCAGGAACACCAAGCATTGCTGACAACTACCAGAAGTTATAAGAGGTAAGAAAGGATTCTTCTGTGGAGCCTTTGGAGGGAGCCTGGTCCTGCTGACACCTTGATTTCAGAATTCTCCCTTTCAAAGCTGTGAGAGAATAAATTTCTGTTGTTTTTAGCCACCCAGGTGGTGACAATTTGTTAGGGCAGCCCCAGAAAACTAATACAGTGCGTGTAAGAGCCAAAAGATGGAGTTCATGTAGAATGGTTAGCACGGAGCCTGCACGTAGTAAGTGCTCAAAACACGTTAGCCCTCACTGTTTTTTATTAATTCAGCATATGTATCTGCTTTCTCTTCCCTCCGCCAGAAGCAGAGACTTCCTGTTCTGCAGAAACAGGAATTCCTACGGCTTCCCCTACTGCCCTGTTTGCTACATCTTTCACATCCAGCTTCATCCTAAATCCCTCCTACTATTTTAAATTCACTTATGGTCTGGGGACTTGGAAAACAAGCCACTCGACTGTTTCTTCATAAAATCAGAGTCTCTGGGTCAAAAGAAATCTCAGAGGCCACTCCTCCAATCCTTCTCCAATTCCTGATCCTCCTCTAAACCACAGCACTGTCCCCACCAATAACTTACACACCCACTTTTCCCTTCAGCTCGCCCACCTAGGCTAATTAGTATTTATATATTGCAAGAGTGTAATAGAGAAACATCCTGCCAGATCATGCCCCTCCCATATTCAAACCCCATCCTGATTCCCACCTCCCTTGGAACAGATTCCAGACGCTGAGCCTGGCCCGCAAGGTCCCCAGTGGCTGGCCCCCGACCACAGCTCCCGCCATGTTACCCTCCCCACAACCCTAAGCAGACCCTCTCCCCCGCGCCTGAAGGCTGCACTTCCTTTTCCCCGCCATTCCCTTGCCCCATATGTCTGCGGACTTGTCACCACTTTGTTCGGCTGTCATGTCAAACGTCGCCTCTAAAACACCGCCCTCCCTGACGACCCCCGACACAGACCTCTGCCCCTCCCGTGCTGAACACTTATCTCAGCCCCATGAACTTGGGGAGTTTTTCCCTCTAGAGTGAACGTTCTGTGAGGATTGGGACCCCCAGCACCAGGACAGCACCTCCCCCTCAGGAGATGCTCAACAGATAGATGGGTGTTGAATAAATGAATTGAGTCAGTCCCCTACACCTTGTTTTTCAAAAAATGATCACATTTATTTTCTTGCTTATTTTTCACAAATGCTTTAGGAGGGAGATTATCCCATTTTTCTGGCAAAAGTAGACAAAAACTGAACTTGTAATGGAATCTGGTACAGAGGTAACCAGCCAGAGTCTACCCAGACAATAGCAAGGGGAGAAACTCAAACCCAGGTCTTCCGATCCTTACCCATCCCACCCCCCGGCCCCACCACACACATTGATTCAAACCCTAACTGGTCAGTGTGATCTTACCCAGGTGCTGAACCTCAGTGTGCCCCACTGCTGACTGAGTGGTGGCCTCTGTCCTCTCTGTGGCCCCAGGGCAGCCACAGGGCAATGCTCCTGGATACTAAGGATGCTGGTGAGGAGGAGGAGGAGGAGGAGCTAGCACCAGCAGTACTGATTGCATCAGGCAGGGTTCTAGGTGCTTTATAGACACACAAATTCACTGACTACTCCCATCAGTTCTGTGAGGCAGATCTTGCTCCCATCTTGTGGATGGGAAAACTGAGGCACAGACAGAGGTTAACTAACGTGTCCTGGGAAAAGCAGAATGCAGCCTCCCGAGGCCCAGCCCAGAGCTGTGCTCAGGCCCTGTGTGCTCATTCCAGGCAGGGCAGCACTGCAGGAGCCGGATTCCAGCGCACTCACAGAAGCCCCAGGCAGGGGGAACGATCCTCATTTTGCAGAGGTAGACTCCTGGGCTCCTGGAGTCTGAGCTAAGAATTCTCAACTGGTAAATGACAGAGACAAGGGACAAAGTCAGGACTGTTTGGTTCCAAAGCGAGTGCTCAGAATGGCCAGGCTTTTCTGCCCCTGAAACCTGGGGGAGGAGAGACAGACACACAAGATGGAAAAGGGAAAGCCTCAGGGGCCCCGGGATGCAGGGGAGGAAGGGAAGCTGCTCCCTGGACTCTCAGAGAGGCAGGTACCACATGCTCGGGTCAGGCAGGGCCACCGTCTGTCACACAGGCCTTCTGCCCTCGCCCCACCATCTCCCACTCCATTTCCAAGACCCGCTGAGGAAGCCGGAACCACCTACTGCCCTAAGGCCAGATGCCCAGGCTGCAAACAGATCTGAGCCTCAGAACACAGAAGGCAGGGACCAGATAGAGCCCCAAACAGATGCCAAGTTCAAAAGAGAATCTCAGGGAAACAGTGACAAACGGGAGATTCAGCACAAAAGCTTCCAAATGACAGAAGAAAAACAGAGCCAGATGGACCTGGCCTCCCCAGCCAGCAAAGCTGCCACAGGCACGCTCTGCTCAGCCTGTCTGCTCCTGCATGACCGGTGAGGGCCCACCCTGAGTGCCCTCTGCCCAGGCAGCCTCTGTGGGCACCACGCCCCTTTGCCTGGAATGCCCTCTCTATTTTACTCCGAGTCCTCCCCAGGGTCTTCAGCAAATTCTAGCAGAATCTGTTCCCACTTATGAATCCTGCTCTGGTTCCTGGGACTTCCCTCATCCTTCTCTTTGCTATTCCCCCAGGCATGTCATCCACACACAAGCTTACCCTTCGATCACATCTTTCCTATGGGCACAGGACTTGGCAGTTTGTAAGGCAGCTCTTTCACATCTACTGTCTCAAGGGACCCCGATAATAACCTGGTGAAATGGTTACTGCTATTCCCATTGGACACATAAGGCTCAGAGAGGGCAAGTGACTGGTCCAAGGTCACACAGCTGGAAACCATGAGAGGCAGAACTAGAAGTCTGAGACTTCACTCTAAGTCCAGCTCTCTGGCCAGCGCCTGGCACACAGTGGGTGCTTAACAAGGAATGGGTGAATGAAAGGGGTCCCTGAGGTTGATGCAGCCCTCCTTTTCTTCCCCCCAGAATTTTCTCCTTCTTGGCTCCTGGAGACTCTCGGGGTCACCCTACGGTCTGAAATCCCTCTGCAGGGAAGAGAAGAGGGAAAGGGAGTTGTGTGCTCTGCTTGGTCCACCCACTCCAATGTCAGGTCAGCCCCCGGCAGGCCCGCCCCGATGCCCCCACCCCAGCTTTCCCAGGGGACTCGGCAGCCATCCGTCTGGCTCTCCCCTTAATCACAGGCCAAGATCACCCCACGATAAGGCCCAGCTGGGAGCACCTTCCCCCCAGGGAGCTGGCATGATAGCCGGCCGTGTTTTACAAGCTCACAAATCCCCGATAAGAGCTGGTCAGTCAGCTGGCTCCAGCGAGATAAGGAAACGCCCCCCTCTCCCCGCCTCGGCCCTCACCGAGCACGCGTGCCAGGGAAGAAAGACGGCGCCAGAACACGTCTGATGGGTCTGATGAGTATCGCTCTGGCTCGCAGGGACCCGCCCCGCCCCCCGCTGCCCTATACAGATGGACATTACAACAACCTACAGGACAGGCTTTTGGTCCCACTGTGCAGGCGAGAGGGGGCCAAGAGAATTGCTCCTTGGCAAGGTCCTCAGCCGGCGATCGCCCACGAGGGACTTCGGCGAATGTTGACCAAACACTTACTGTGCCCGGGGACTGGGCTAAGCCCGTCACACACACACACCATCGCACGCCTGCCTCCAACTATCCTGGGGTAGGTGAGCTCACATCCCCGTGCTGTGGATGAGAGACAAGGTACAGAGATGCAAACAAGTGTCTGCTGTAGGTTGGGCCCTGGGGACCAGACCATGAGACGGAGAGTTGTGTGCAGTTCTTGGGGGTACCGGAGCTGGCACCTGTGGGGGGCAGGGTGTGTGTGGGAAGAACAGGCAGAGGGGAGTGGGGCTGTGTGGGTCCGCCGGTCCCACTGGGACTCTGGAGCCGAGATGACCCTTCAGAGTTGCTCTGTATTGAGGCAAGAAGACAGGGCTCTTGTATCCATCAAGGAGCCGTTGGACCGGGTGGTCTCTGGGGAGGTGTGACCTTGGGTTAGGTGGTGGCCTTCAAGGGCAATTCCTGCAGAGGCTCGGCTGGGAGTGGCACCTGGGGGCATGAGTGCTGAGTCACATGGTTACCAGGTGTGAGCTGGGAGTCAAACCCAGGTCTGCCTGACCCGGCCAGTCCTCAGAAGGATTACACTGGAGCATCTTGCTGAATAAACTCAGCATCCAAATTTAGTTTTCTGCTCCTTTCAGGAGATTTCTAGGGTAAGTAGGAGCTAGTTGCCTCAAAGGTAGAAGACGTTGGCTTCTAGGCCTGGCTCTGCCACTGCCCGGCTCTGGGCCTGAGCTTCTGGTTACACTGGGGGATGAACCCCAATTCACGGACGGACCCCATGTCTCTCTGGGCTCTGACCTGGAAGTTCTCTGTTCTGCCCCACACCTAGGGTGATCCAGGGTGACCCAGCTTGTCTCTGACTCTTGCAGGGACCCCCACCCCCCATCCCCGCAGCAGCAGCTAGCCCATGGGCGCCACGTGTCCCCAGCCCCACAGGCCAGGCCGGGAGAGGCATCAGTTCGCCCAACCAAAGGGCAGTGGTTAAAGGTTAGGGTTAGTCTCGAGGGGCAGATGCCCCAGGTTCAAATCCCACCTCCGACACGTTCTAGCTGTGTGTCCTGGGATAAGTGACTTCACTTCTCTGTGCCTCAGTTCCCACCTGTAACTGGGAACTGTAATAATGTCACCTCCTTCTTGGAAACTGGAGGAGCTAAAACTCACAAAGCATTCAGCATGGTGCCCGGCACATAGGAAGGCCCTGTGCACCAGCTATCGCCACCACACTGTCACCAACTGAGGATGGTGCCAGCTCAGCAGGCTGAGTCTCTATGCCTGCTTCTGTCCGCATCTCCTCCCCTCACGCTGACAACCTCCAAGGAAGTCCAAGTTCCAAAATGTCTCCGTTACTAATTTACCTTCACTGCTTTCTCTTCCTCTCCATATATTTATATTTTACTTTGTGAGGATGTGGCAAAAGGCCCCACTCCCAGCTAGCAACTCAGCCTTCCCTGCATTGATCTAATCAAAGGCCATATTTTACTGGCATGCACTAACCCAAAGGCCATGCTTCACGGGGGCGATCTCATCAGCAAACTGTATTTCTAAGGCGGGGATCTAAATTCATGGGTATATTTCATGGCTTGAGATCTAATCATGGGGAAGTATTTCACAGCAGGGATCTAATCCCAGGGGTGTGTTTCATGGTTGGGAGATCAGAGCAGTTCAATGTGACTTTTTCCTCCTCCTCTTCTTTTTTTTTTTAATTTCTTTTTTATGTTTCGGGAAAAGTGAAAGTATCCTAGCCAGCCACAACTTGGCCAACAGTTAGGTCACTGCTAATAAAAAGTAGAGTCCACGGGCTTCCCTGGTGGCGCAGTGGTTGAGAGGCCGCCTGCCGATGCAGGGGGCGCGGGTTCGTGCCCCGGTCCGGGAAGATCCCACATGTCGCGGAGCGGCTGGGCCCGTGAGCCATGGCCGCTGGGCCTGCGCGTCCGGAGACTGTGCTCCACAACGGGAGAGGCCACAACAGTGAGAGGCCCGCGTACCACACACACACACACAAAAAGTAGAGTCTTTGCTAAATGGTGATTCATCCAGCCCACTCTGGTGTCACAGAAACCTTTTGGGACATGATTGGGTTTGCAAGTTTCCTCTCAAATCTAGGCTGGACCTCCAGATTCAGTGTCCAAGCAGCACTATAATTCCTGATTCCTTCTTCTTTCCTTCCTTCCTTCCTTCCTCCCTCCCTCTCTCCCTCCTTTCCTTCCTTCCTTCTTTCCACAAATGTTCTGAGTGCCTGCTTAGTGCCAAGAACTGTGCTTGGAATCACTGATCCAGCAAGATATACACCACCCGTTTTGAATTGAATGTTTGTGAACCCCCCAAATTCATATGCTGAAGCTCTAGCCCCCTAATGTGATCATATTTGGAGGTGGACCTTGGGAAGGTCATTAGGTTTAGATGCAGTCATGAGGGTCGGGCCTCCAAGATGGGATTAGTGTCCTCCTAAGAGGAGAAAAACCAGCACTCTCTCTCTCTCTCTCTCTCTCTCTCTCTCTCTCTCTCTCTCTCTCGCGCGCGCGCGCGCGCGCGCGCTGCCACGTGAGGACACAGTGAGAAGGTGGCTGAATGCGAGCCAGGAAGAAGGTTCTCGCCAGGAACCGAACCTGTTGGCACCTTGGTCTTGGACTTCAAGACTCCAGAACTGTGAGAAATGAATGTCTGTGGTATTTTGTTAGATCATCCTGAGCTGAGACACGACCCTTGCCATCATGATATTGCTCTATTAGGAGAGACATATTCAGCGAAGAGTCATAAGAGAGAAGATAGTTACAATTAGGATATGTGCACTGAAGAAAGAGAGAGGGGCTTCCCTGGTGGCGCAGTGGTTGAGAGTCCGCCTGCCGAGGCAGGGGACGCGGGTTCGTGCCCCGGTCCGGGAGGATCCCACGTGCCGCGGAGCGGCTGGGCCCGTGAGCCGTGGCCGCTGAGCCTGCGCGTCCGGAGCCTGTGCTCCGCAACGGGAGAGGCCACAACGGTGAGAGGCCCGCGTACCGCCAAAAAAAAAAAAGAAAGAGAGAGGGGCTGTGAGTGTGTAGACTCCAGACCCAGCTGGCGAGGCCTCCCTTGGCAAGTGTCATGGAAATGGTGAGCTGGAGGAGAAGCAGGAGTTGCCCAGATGACGTTAGGTGGAGTTTGGGAGGCAGGGAGAGGAGGGAAGAGGATTCTAGGTGCTGGGAAAGGCATAAGCAAAGGCTACTTGGAACCTGTTCAATCAGAGGGACAGAGGGAAGACCAATGGCCTGAGAGGAGGCTGGAGAGGTAGACGCACTCAGGCTGCTGGGATCATGAACCCAATCCTGACACTTCTGAGCTGGAGACCTGGGGCCAGAGCTGCTTACCTGGATTGGGCTTCAATGTCTTCATCTGTAAAATGGGATAATAATGCATAATCTATAAAAACGTTGACTCACTATGTTGTGACACCTGAAACTAATATAATATTATAAATCAGCTGTACTTCATTTTTTTAAAGGGGATAATAATAGTACTTACTTCAGAGGACGTTGACTTTTTTCTGCAAGCAAAGGGAAGCTACCAAAGGATTTGGGGAAGGATTGGATTAACATTTTTTAAAGACCATGTAGCAGCTACTTGTAGAACAGATTCCAGGAGGACAAGAAAGGAAGCAAGGGGTCCAGCTAGGATGCTGCTGGACACATTCAGGGGGAAAGGCGCTGGACTCTGTGGCTGAGCAGGCAGACAGCAGGGGGCGACTCTGTGTAATAGTAAGGAGGGATCTTTACAGGCTTTGGAGAGTGAGGGGAGGGAGGTATGGAGAATGACTTCCAAGTACCCGGCTTTGAGACAGAGGGTCTCCATCTTATCCCTCAATGGTTCTATGGGAGGGAGGGAAGGTGGAGAGAGGGAGAGAGAGAGACAGAGAGAGAGAGAGAGAGATTGAGATTCTACAATCCATTTCCCAATCCTCTAGCAACTCACTGTTGGGGGAAGATTTACAAGTGCCCCTCCCTTCATGTCCTACCCCTAATAGCTTTGCCTTCCCCAAGCCAATTTCGAGCAAATCAGTCTCCCAGGTAGAGGACAGAAAGCTATGAGATGTTCCAACACAGTAAGTGTTTGGGGACAGGGAATAAAAGGCTTCTGGGAGGCTCAGAAATTCTCATTTAAATATCACAGCTCATCACTCACCTTATTGCCAGTACATCTCTCTAACAATCTTTCAAAACGTATAACGCTATGCCATTTTGCGAAGCACTTTCACCCACTTTATTTCACCTGATTCTTACAACAGCCCCTGGGAGACACGTAGACAAGTAGCAGCATGCCTGTTTTGTAGATGGAGAAACTGAGGCTCAGAGACCAGACATGGCTCATGCAGCTATGGAGGACACGGAAGGAGTGACAACTGTAACAGTAGCAAACGCATACCGAGTCCTTGCTCTGTGCTTGGTACTCTCAGAGGCACTTTTAGACATTTTGATGTATTCACCCTTATAGCAACTCTATGAGATAGGTGTTATTGTTATGCCCATTTCTCAGAGGGGGAAATGGAGGCACAGAGTGACAGCGTGACTTGCCCAAGGTCACGTAGCTAGTAAGTGGGGGAACTGGGGTCCTGACCCAGGAAATCTCACGCCAAAATCTATCTCTAGCCACCAGGTTATACATCCTCCCAGTTAGGGAGGAGGAATGCAGCTCAGATCTGCTCAGTGTCCGTGTAACAATACTTCAGCTGTCAGTGGGCGACACAACCTGTGAGTTAAATGCCTGAGAAATGCCTTTAGGAATTACAAATCCACGTAGATGCTGCTGCCTGGAGGAACTCGGGTCCGGAACATGCTTTGTTTCTGTGTTTCTCTCGATCATGGACTTTTATGTTTAGAAACCATTTCAAAGCTCAGTCTGGGGAATATTTCCTAGAAGATGATAGGAATAAGCAGCTAACTTCTAAACCTACATCCCAGAGATCGACAGAAGGCTGGGCAGGGCATGTACCTGGCATTCTGTGAGTCTCAGATCATGGGTGCAGCCCCCAGGTGGGCCCATTCATTCCACTTATTTTCCAGTCTGTGGGGACGCCTTGCTTCTTCCTGCAAGGGGGAGCCAGGGAGGTGGGACCACCCCAGTCTTTGGAACTCTACAAACGGATGGGTTCTCATCTCTTAGAATTAAGACAGAGGATTAACCCCAGTGCGTACAAGACAGGACACACATCCATATAAGGGATAAAGGGTGGCCAGCTGCCACAGAGGGGCTGGGTGAGGGAGCACACACGCGTCCGACCACCCATCCCCCTTGCAGAAAACACACAGGTACAGACGGTCCTTCCACCTGTAGGCAGGACATCAGCAAAAACTTGGGCTGGCTTCTGGTTTAGGGTCAGGTTTCCCATGCCCGAATCTCCTTATCTCTGGGGCAGCTTGCTGTGCCTTCCCTGCAGGACAAGAACCCTGTGATCATGACAGCCTGTCGCCAGGCTGCCACCTGTGTGTGGTGGGAGCCCAGAGATGTGTCTCATTTGCACCTCGTTCGAGGAAAATGATTAAAGAAGGTTCAGAAGGATTAATTTACGAGGAAAGATTAAAGACGCTCAATCCGTGCAGCTTGGCCGAACCATGACCAAAGACTGGGGGCTTCGGGGATGTTTTCAAATATTTGAAGAGAGTGGCAACCCTGGGGAGGGGGCGAGTGGGGTGATTTGGTCCAGAAGAAGGAAATAAGGGGGAGGGGAATCAGGGATGATGACAAAGATGAAACTGGAATATCTCGGCATCTTTGAAACAAGGGCTGACGTCAGTGCTCATTCTGTGTGAAGCCCGACCTGATGTAATTTAACGGGCCATGTCTGATGGTATCTGCTTTTCAGATGGGAAAATTGAGGCACAGAGAGGGTCACGAGGCTGATGAGTATCAGAATGTGAACCCACGTTGGCCTTACCCTTAACTCTCACGCCAAATTACTTTGCGATCACTTGGACTATTGTCCGGCAAATACCCATCCTTTCTCCCCTTCTCTGTGGTCAGAACATACTCCCCACCCCACCCGTCTAGGGCACGGTCCTGTGGCTGCTTTTGGCCTATGGGGTGATAGATGCCAGGAGAAGCTTGAAAGGGGCTTTTGCACAGTGGGATTTGCCCCTGGGATTGGCAGAAATGCAAGGAGAAGGCAGATTCTCCTTGAGAAGAGCTTTCCCCCGGAGCTGCTGTTCTCTCAGCTGGGACCCCAGAGTGAACACACATGAGACAGAATTGAACTCAACTTGCAACCCAGAGCCAAGCCCAGCTGGACTCATAGCTTAAACAAAACTGCCCAACTGAGCCCAGCGCAGATCAGCCAACCCCCAGCCAACCACAGGTCCATGGTCGTGAGGGTGAATGATGGTTTGAAGCCGCTAAGTTTGGGGCTGGTTGTTACACAGTGATAGCTATCGCATATCTCCTGATATCTGAATGCTGCTCAAGGCCCTCCAGCACGGGGCTTATGCCAACTTTCCAGGCTCATCTCTGATCTCACGCCCACTGGTACCATATGCACAAGATTCTTATTATTCCTAGAATATTCTTCTCATTGCCATATGTCTTGCTCACGCACATTCACTTTTTGCCAGCTATATTGAGGTATGATTTAACATAAAATAAAATTCACCAATTCACAGATACGGCCTGTTCTCATCAGGTTTATCTTAATGGGGAAGAGAGAATTCCCAAATCTCAGAGATAGATGGTACTGCAAAGTTCGTGGAATGAAGCCCCTTTATTTCATTTTCAACGGGGAGACTGATTCTCCTAGAGGAGGTAGGGGGAGAGCTGGGCCACTTGACTCCTAGCTTAGTGCTCCATCCACCACCCCAGCAGGATCCTCAGACTAGGCAGCAGGTTCTGACACCGAGTGTAAGGTAAGATCAGGCCTCAGCCTGGGCAATTACCCAGCCACCTCCCGCAGGGGCCTCTGAGGCTGCTTTTAGAACAGCACACAGGGTTCAGGTTACTCTATCAGAAAAAGGATATTACCGAGGCAAGGGCAGCCCGGCTGCGGAGGGCGGGGGTGGCTTCCTGTAATGCTCGGGCCTCCCTGTTGCAGCGGGTGAAGAAGGGTGATGTCGCGTCTGCAGGATAAGGACAGTGATGGCGGCTGGATCACAGGAACTCAAGTGATTCGTCAGAGGAACAAGAGATGAGTGCATGGGGGCCCAGAGCCCGGGTCACGTGGATGGACGCAGGGGTGGAATCCATGGGCAGTTTCCCCAGGTGGGAAGGCCTCCAACCTCATTTGGCACATTGGTCCCAATGCCACCTATTTGTACTGATGCCCCCTCCCTGGCAGTAACCAAGGGGACAGCTTGGGGTGGGGTGAGAGAATGGAATTCAGGAATGAGTCTCATTTTCATTCATTCATTCATTCATCCATTCATTCATTTATTCATCCATTCATTCATTTATTCATGCAACAGTGGTTACCAAGACAGACACAGAGCCTTTTTTCTCATGGGACTCACAAGTTACCTAGTTCCAGCTCTGGACCTGCTCCAAGAGAAAGGACGGGGGTTCTGTGATGGCCTGCCACAGGCGGACAGGGCCCAGGCCATGGGTTCAGGAAAAGTAGTATCAAGTTACCCTTGAGAGACACCTTCTGGAAATTGTGGTGAGCCTTCCACTTTCTGATGGAAAGGAAGTGTGTCCTGCCAGAGGTTCAAGGCTTTGTCCCCATCAAGAAAGGGTTCAAACCCGACTTAAAGGACAACAAATGAGGTGCCTGGCGTAGGCAGATGTCCAGATATCTGCATCTCAATCCAGTTCTGGAACTTTCCAGCTGGGAAACTTTGGGCAAGTTTCTGAACTTCTCTGAATCCACTTTCCTTATTTATAGCTGAGCTCACCAGACACAAAATGAACCTAAGTCTCCATCACGCTCCATGTCTGGTCTAATGACAGCAGTGGGTTCAAGATGCGCTTAACAGAGGCCTTCACACTGGCCTAGATGCTGCCTGGGTCCAGGGACCCAGCCCAGGTGGCCCAGAGATGCTGCCAGGCCAGACATGCCCCTGGGTAGGGGTGGGGTGGGGAAGGTCAGTGTCTTCAGAAGGCTTCCCCTACCACCAACCTCTGCAAATAAGTGGAGGACGAATTCAAGAGAGAACAAGCTGACATTCTTCCCTAATGGGGTGGAGGGCACCTTTCCAGGGCATGGTGGGGCCTCGGGAGCAAGGAGGGGTTTGCGATGGAGGGCGGGTCACTGGCTGTCCCCGCCCTCTGAGAGATTCCTGCATCCTCCACCTAACCCGCACCATAACACACGCAGGGTTTGCGCTGCTCCAGCCAGAAAATTCCGGGCCCAAACGGCGTGTGGGTCAGTACACATGGTCCTCTAACTAAAAGCACCCTGTCACATCAATGTCACGCCACAATCAGACAAGAAGCTGAGCGGGGCTGGAGCTGGCGTCTGTTTGGTGTTTGCCAGAGCAGCATACTCACTGTGATGTGTGGGATGGGGCTTTGGAGATACCAGGAGGTGCTAAATGGTGCCAGAACATGTTCGCTTGGAGACTTAGGGTCCACCAGCCCCTGCAGGCATCAGGGCCCGGAGAAGGGAGCAGGAGGGGGACCAGAGCTGAGGAAGGCACCTCCCCTTCCCTGGGGAGGAACCTGAGCTCCAGCAGAGGGGGGAGCTGAGCTCCTACTGGGTGCAGGAATCCCAGGTGGGGAGACTGAGCCCGGAAGGGCAGGAGATCCGCACAGGTTGCAGGGGGCGGGTGCTTCAACCGGGGCCCCCAACTCCTGGCCACCCCCAACTTCCAAAACAGAGCCTAGAAGGCTCCAGAGCAGACAGGAGCTGGAGTGCTTGAACTTGGCCTAGGAGGGGAAACCAAATCACCTCCCCCTCCTTGCCTTACACCCTCCTTGCCTGCACCTCCAGACCCCTTCCTGGATCACACCTCGGACACTTCCACACTTTGTTTTATCGAGTGATGCTGTTGATCTACTCCCCGTGTTACTCTGGGGCACGCCCGTCCATCTTTCCAGACCTCACATCCCTGGCGAGGTGATACTTCCTCATGAGGAGTGGTGAGGACTCAAGCCAGCATGCCAGGTACCGTGACCGCTGTACCTACCATGTGCCGGAAATGTACCATTCATTCATTCATGCAACGAACACTCAGTGAGCATACACTGGATGCCAGGCACTGTCCTTGATGCTCAGGACACAGGGGTGAGTGACATGCAGTCCCTACCCTCGTGGAGCTTATAGTCTAGCAGACCACAGCCAGGTACTCACCGACAACATATACTACATGTGGTAAATATTGGATCATATGTTTCTAGCTGTCACGTAATGTGATATTAAGAAGTGATAAGCAACGGAGAAAATTAAGCAGGGTAAGGAGACAGAGAGTGAAAGGGTGGGAGGGGTTATTAGGTTAGAAAGGTCAGGAAGGACCCCACTAGGGGTGGTGACATCACAGAAGAGATCCCCCAAAGGAGGTGAGGGAGCGAGGCACGTGGCTGCTGGGGAAGAGGGTTCCAGGTGAAGGGAGAGAAACACCAAGGCCCTGAGTCTGCAGCATTGTTGGCAGTTCTAGGGCGCCAAGGAAGTCAGGGCAGCTAAAGCCGAGTGAATTACCTGTTACTGTCATCATTATTATTGCTATTAATTTATTATTATTCCTTAATAGAAATATGATATTTGATCTGGGCCTGAGAGGTGGGGTCCTAGCTTCCAAATCCTCACACCCTAAGGACCCTCACCCCCAGGACGGCCCCTCTTCACCAGTCCCGGCTTCCCCAGGTCAGGCAGCAGTCCCCACCCCAGGCAGGGCGAACTGATTCATCCATCCGGGCCAGAAGGCACAGTGCCCAGGGCCCACAGAACAGTCTCATTTTGATTCCTTTTACAACCAGGGGGAAAAAGAATATAACAGCAGTGAATATAAAATCTTGAATCCAGCCTGGATTATATTTGCTTTTATACCAGCGTGGTCATAAAATAGACATTTTAATACTTTCACACTGAGGAAGGGGGTCACAGGCACAATCGTGCTAGACCCACGCATCAGTGTGGTCCCCCCTCTGAGGAGTGGGGGCATGCTTCGGCTGCCCGTGGGTGGCCCCTTGGTGCCTCCAGGGCCTCAGTCAGGGAAGGCTGGAGTTCGAACGAGCTACCTGTGGAGCTGCCAAGAGCCCCTGCCACCTGTCCGGCTCCCTGACAGATGGAGCCCCTGCCCGGCTTGGACAAGAATGGGTGACCAATGACCTGCTGCTCCTGTGCTTCACTTCTCCAAACCATACGCAGTAGCATCTCTGAGAGAGCTGCTGTCTCCACTTCTGGCTGAGTCCCCCTTCCTTCCCTTTAAATCTAGAGAAGCAGTGATTTAATATTAATATTTATTCATGTACTCAATCCTTCCCCTGTTAAATAATTTCTCAGCTGTCGGAGGCTTCTGAAGGCTAATTTAAAACAGATGTCACGGTTATCTAACTTATGCCCTCAGATTCTCAGAGAGAAGCGCGGGGGGTGGGGGCATCTGCATCTCTGCCCCCATCACCCACACCGCTCCGCCTGCTACGAGGGGTCTGGGGAACATGGACGGATCTGTCCCCCAGGAGCCAACCCCCCAGGCTGCGAGGTGGGGAGGCGCCCACATCGCTGGCTCGCTGGCGAAGCTGACACCAGGACTTAACTCTAAAAGGGAAAGGGAGCTGTCAGGAAGGGGGAACTGGGGAGAAGGAGAGAGGAAAAGGACACTCCAAGTGGTGTTAAATAAACTACACACATAGAATAACAATAAAAGAATAATAGTTAATACTTGTACAGAATTTAATATGCACCCGGCACAGTTCCATGCATTTTACGTATATTAACACATTTAATGCTCACACAACCCCAGTGAGTTCTGGAGTATTGTCCCCACTTCACAGATGAGGAAATGGAGGCAACATGAGGTTAGATAACTTGTCTGATATCACGTGCTAGTAAGAGTAGGATCCGGGATTTGAACCCAGGAAGACAGAGGTGGGGCTGAAACCTGAGTTCCCTTTTGGTCGCCAAGAGACATCTGTAAGGTTCCACTTCCTCATCTGTAAAACGGAGGCAATACAGCTTGCTCACAAAGGTTATTAAGGGGGTAATAAGAGGACCTGGGCAACACCTGACCGTAGCATCTTTGGGCTGACCTACAGCTGGTCAGCAACAAATGGATGGATAATTGACACACCAGGTATTCAGGAGACATCCTCCTTACTGTCTCCTTCCAGTCTCCATCTCTCTCTCTCTCTCTCTCTCTCTCTCTCTCTCTCTCAATGCCTTCTTTTCTTCTCTTTCCCAAAAACCTCACACTTCAAGGTTATGTCTGTTACAGCTGATTGAAATCTCAGTGATCGCATCAGCACCAGCCAAGGAGAGCGGACAAAACAAAAGAAACGTGTCCCGTTGCGGCTACCTTCACAACCCACCAACCTGCGATCCCGGCATGTTGGCTGGGAGGCTTCCCAGCCTCAACCCCTGCCCCTTTAGGTAAACCCACTGACCTCAGAGACTCTCCATTCAACCCCCAGGAGGTTCAAATTCAGATTTTTAATCCCTTCTCCACCCACCAAGAAGCTTGGTTTGCTACAGGATATACTTTGAAGACAACGGGCATATTGGACGTTGCTTTCAAAAGTACATGTGCCACCGCCCCAGTTCAGCCTCTAAGACCCAGGCACCCTCCCATGCACAGGGTCACGGCTCTAAATGGAGGGAATTCCCAGCTTGAGTGATGACGAGACAGGAGTAAGACAGTCAATCATTTCTCCGGCACTGTGCAAACTCATGCAGATTAGCAAAGCGCAGACCACATCAGTAAGTGTTTTTGTGAACAGAGATGAGGGGACGGGGCAAGGCAGTAATCAGCTGGAAAAAAAAAACTTAGAGAAATACACACACGCACACGCACACGCACGGTTCTTGCCCGCCACCTCTGGGCACGTGCTCAGAGCTGTGTATGGACTTTTCTGGGCAGAGGCAAAATCTTGAGCACGGGACCTCCTGCCCTGTGGCTTGGACCCTTGAGAATGTGCCCACTGATTGGATTACTGCTGGCTCTTGATGCTCCAGGCCTCCAGGGTCCGTGGCATCCTTAGTTTATGGAAGGGTCTGTCCTGAAAGTTCACTTACAAGTCAGCTCCTTGGATCGGGTAATATATCTTCCCAGAGAAGCAGTGTCAGTGGACGCGATAAAAAAAGTCGTGGAGAAAGGCACAGCCTGTGAGGCTGGCACACTTCAGCAAGTCATCGACCCGCTCTGCTTCCTCATCTCTGAAAGGGGGAAGAAAAATACCTGCCAGCCTCAAATGAGTCTAGAAAAATTAAAGGATGTAATGCACTTCCAGTGCTCACACCCAACAAGCGCTCGATAAGCCGTGGGCGTGGCTTTGGTACCATCACCGCTAATGTTGGAGCTGCATTGCTGTCATTACTGGTGCGCGTTGGAGCCCCAGGGTAGCCCCCAAGCCCCCTGCATGCTTCGTGTAGCTGACAAAGTTTTCATCTGTAATGGTGACTGCCCAGGATCGGAAATTGTTTCCTTGGGGAATTGCTCTGTGTTCTAAATCCTCTACTGGGACCAAGGAACTCCTCCTCCTACCTCACCCAGGAAGAGGAGGAAAGCCCTCCTGAGCTGGTGTGGTGAAGTGGGGGGAGGGGAGAAAGATGGGGGCTGGGAAATACTCCTAAACCCCAGTACAAGGAGACTCTCCACCTCAATGGAATAAAGCATTTCTCCTTGGGAAATTCATCCCTGGGAGCATCCACCGTGTGCCGTGAGGTACCCTACTTACACCGTAACCCTCAATCCCAACAACAGGTCTGGGGGTGTGGGCATCATTGCCCCATTTTCCAGATGGGGCCTCTAAGGCTCAGAGCGGTAGAACCAGTCACTGTCAAGATCACCCATGTAGAGCCTGGTGAAGGCCAGGCTGGAATTCAGGTCTCTTTGGCTCCAGAGTCCATGCTCTTCCCTTCCCTTTGCCTCGAGGCCTCCAGGTGTCTAAAAACTGAAGGTCCAGGGGTCGAGTGTTCACAGCTCAGGTATTTGTAGGCCGAGGATGCACCCAACCCCCCTCTGGCTGTTATTTGGCCAAAGGAAGAGCTCTGTCTTTTTTAAAGTCGCTGCCCCATGTGACACTGCCTTCCAAATCCTCCTTGTCCCCACCCTCCAGACACAGCCCATGGCCCAGGGAGCAGGAAGCCTGGTTCCTAACCAGGCTCATTGCTGTGTGTCCATAGTTAAGTCCTTTGACATCTCTGAGCCTCATTCAGCAGGTTCAGAAATCCAGGCCAGTCATGGGGTCCTTCCTGCTCCACAAGGCGGGGGCACAGCGCCAGGGGGATAAGCCTACACCAGGGGTGCACAGAGACTGGCAGAGAGCCAGCACCCTACAAACAAACGCCAGTCCACTGGGCATGATCTAGCACCGGGAACGGGGACCGAGCACTGGCCTCCACCAGGGGCCCCTGTGCCTCGCCTCCGAGAGGGCTGGGAGAATTACTATTAGCGCAATCATTCTGATCAGGGTGTGATTAACAGGCGCGTGCATAATTCACCTGGCTCTTCTCTCTGCCCCGCTCTCTGCCTTCAGACGCGGAGGGGACACGGCACGGGCCCCTCAGCTCTCCCTCTACCGCACCCACCCCTCCTTTGTCCTGGGTGAGGGGCTGGGCGAGAAGCGACCCCTGGAGAGTGGGCCCTCTCGGGAAGCAGGATTTGGAGCAGCCTCTGCTCAGGGGACCCCACGTAAGGGATCAAACCGAGGGAGCCTCCCCCAGGTTCTCCCCAGGACACCTCCAGCCAAGAGGGAGAGATCCAGGCTGACTCTCCTGCCCTTAACCTTGGACGTCTACCTCGCCCTCCCCAGCCTCCCACCCCCATTGTCTCTCTAAGGGGCTGCTTTGCTACTTCATGGCCGACTTCCCCTGAACCCTTCAAAGACTCTTTCTCTTCTACAGGGGCTGGCGCTACCCATTGACTCCACACTGGGTGCAACAGGGGGGCCCATCATTTGTCCTAAAATCACCTTCCTCAAACTTAGATTTCACCAAGTGTCAGAGTCAGCAGGGCCTGTTTACATCAAGCAATCCAATCCCTCCAGACTCTAACGGAGAAATAGAGGCCAGAAAGGGCAAGTGACTTGCCTGAGGCCACACAGTACATCTGTGGCTGAGCTGGGACAGCATCCCGGTCTACGGGCACCCAAGATAGAGAGCTTCTCTCAGGCTCACACAGATATTCAGGGGCAGGGTGTGGGGTAAGTGCTGGGAGGTGGAGACCTGGGTTGGCCACTTGACTTGGGACAAGTCACTCACCCTCTCTGGGCCTCAGTTACGTCATCTGCAAAATGACGGTGATGGCACGGGTCCCACCTCAGGGGACTCAGTGATAAGAATAATATAGAAAGCATCTAGCCCAGAGCCTCACAGACCCTAATTGCTCAATACGTGGTCCTCAGAAGCAGAACCGGGTCAAGGATTTGCATGTATGCAGTTTATTTCGGGGTGGGGGGGCATGCAGTTTATTTCGGGGGGGGGCACAGTTTCGAGGGCCACTGTCAGGAGTCTGGAGAAGCCCAAGTGTGTTATCAGGCAGCTTACCTTGGAGGGCGACTGGGGCTCAGTCCCCTGGGAGAACTCTGGGAGCTGCTGTGAACAGAAGCCTCAGAGTTATCCTGCCCGAGGCGAGAAGGAGGCAGGGATGGGGTGGGCAAAATAGGTCCTGCAGGCAAAGACAGCCCTTCCTTCGGCAAAGAAATGCAGGAGCTGGCGGGTGAAGAGTGGCCGGCGCACTCTGATGTGAACAGAGCCCGAGCGAGGGGTATGAGTGGGTACCACCAGCATCTTTACACTATTAAACAGCTTTTTATATAACCAGGGACGTGGGGAGGGACTGCTGGGTCTTCTTATCAGTTCTTCTCCTCCTGCGTTCAGAACTGTACATTTCCCTCCCTTCAAAGCTCCCATTTCATCAGCAGCAGGAAGCATGGTAATGAAGCAGGAAGGTTTGGGACCAGATAAAAGAAGAACTGCCCATCTGTGAAGATGCTTAAACCCTGACTAGAAGGATTGGGAGGACATGCGGAATCCCTTCCCTGGAGCGTCTCAGAGGCTCACTGGTGATACCAGGGAACTAGAGAGGTTTAGACTTAGGGCCTCAGCAGAGCCTATGGAGAGCAGCTCAGACCCCATTGCCCCGGACCTTTCTGCCTGTGATGTGTATTCCCTACAGGAACTCGGTGGAGAGGGGTATCCAGGAAGCCACAGGACAAATGGGGCCGAGCTGCCTGCAGCATCCATGGGTGAAAGGCATTATTTTTATATTCAAATAAACCCAGAGCTGGTGGATCCTTATAATAAAATACTACTCAGCAATAAAAAGGAATGAGCTGTTGATACATGGAACCGCATGGGTAAATTGCAAAAGCATTATGCTGAGTGAAAGACACCAGACCCAGGAGACACAAACTGCGGTTCCATTTACATGAAATTCTAAAAAAGGCCAAATTACGGCTGAAAGCAGAGGAGTGGTTGCCTGGGCCCAAGGCTGGGAATGAAGGGACGGGGTGTGGGGTGTGTGTGTGTGTGTGTGTCTGTGTCTGTGTCTGTGTGTCTGTGTGTGTGTGTGAGGGGGGTGTGATGTATTTGTTCCGTATCTTGATTGTGGTGGTGTTTACACAACTGCAAACTCTTGTCAAAATTCCTCTAACTGGACGGTTCAAGTTGGTGACTTCTTTTTGTAGGTAAATTATACCTCCACTGAAGCTGATTTTAAAAATAAGGAAAATAAGTAAATCCAGTGTATCTCAGAGTGGACTGACTCATGGGTCAAGACACACACAGACCCCCAGCCCCTCAAAGGCACTTGACTGGTACAGACAACACCTACCTTGGAATTCAGACAGGTTTACGTTCAAACCCCAGCTCTGTCCCCTTGCAAGCTGTGTGACTTTGGGCCAGCCACCTCACCTCTATGAACCTAAATGTTCTCGTGTGCATAATGGTGCTATGGACTGAATTGTGTTCCCCTGAATTCACACATTAAAGCCCTAACCCCCAGTGTGACTATATTCAGAGACAGGGTTTTTAGCAGGTAATTAAGGAAGTAAGGTTAAAGGAGATCATAAGGGTGGGGTCCTAAACCAATAGGATTAGAAGAAGAAGAAAGAGAGATTTCTCTTTCTTTCTCCATCCACAAACGTGTACCGAGGAAAGGGCACGTGAGCACACACCGAGAAGGTGGCTCTTTACCATCCAGGAAGAAAGTCCTCAGCAGAAATGGACCACATTGGCATCCTGATCTTCCAGCCTCCAGACTGTGAGAAAATAACTGTCTGTTGTTAAAGCCACCCAGTCCGTGGCATTTCATTATGGCAGCCCAGGCAGACTCAGGCAAATGGGGATACCTATTTTGTTGTATTATTGTGAGGATAACATGAGATGATATGTACATAAGTGCCTTGCTCTGGGCCACTTAGGTGCTTAATAAACTTTAAGTATTTAACACAGGTGTTAGGTAGATACCTCCAGCTCAGGTAACAAGAAACGTCAAGTTGGCTAAAACAATATGGAAAATGTATTATCTCACATAAGAAGGCCTGAGCTAGGGGAATTCTAGGGCTGGTTAATTCAGTGGCCCAGGCCTTCATCAAGTTCCCAAGTCTTATCTATCTTTCTTCGCTGCCCTCCTCAGACTGTCAGCCTAGTTCCCCTCATGACTGCAAGATGGCTGCAGTGAATCCAGCCATCAACTGCAGATACAACTCTGCCTTGGGAAGAAGAGGGATCATTTCTTTCCATAAACTTTTCCCAGAAGCCCCCTTGCAGACATCCTCTCATTGGCCAGAACTGTGTCAAGTGCCCATGACTCCACCAGTCACTGGCAGAGGGAATGGGATAGCTGAGATTGGCTCGGCCTTAGACCAATCATGACTCAGTCCTTGGGGCTGGAGGTGGTGCCGCCTCCCATGTCCACATGGAGGAAGGTGAATTCCTGCACAATATTAAGCTCTTGTTAGAAAGGAAAAATAAGCAAGGGTGATCGTTAGGTACGTGACCAAGAGTGTTTGTGACAAGAAAGCACAGTAATGGCTTCTGTTTATTGAGTGCTTATGATGTACATTGTGCAATACTTAACCCTAGCAGGAAATGTGAATTCCCATTTTGCAGCAGAGGAAACCAAGGCTCAGAGAGGGGAAGTCACTGGAACATGGCTAGTGAGTGGCAGAGCCAGAACAAGAACTTTCCATTTCTGAGGACTGGGCTCTCAAGCACTGTGCTCAGCATGCCCATTACCTTATCCATTATTATTTTTACCGTGGCTGGGAATTCACGGACCATCAGGCGCTTCCTGGTCCAGAGCAGAGAGGAAAGTGATTTCCCCTCCACTTACTGTAAAAGCCTCAGTTCCTTCACCCTGTCCCACAGGCCCCTGACTCGAGGGAGTCTGGACAGCCCTACCGATGAGTCTTTGATGGAGAGAATTGTTTCTAAATAAAGCAATGGGTGTTCCTTTTTCGGACTGATCTTTGTACCAGGGACAGATTCTCCCTGAGCCTGGGGAGGTTCTGGAACAGAAGGGCTCTTGAGGGCCTAGAACCCAGTGACTCCTCCTCATGCTACATGTGGACAGAAATCTTTCCAGAGCCTTTCAAGTCCACTCTATGCACCCAGCCTCACCTCTCCAGGGTCTTCCTCCCCATTGGCCTGCATCTCTGTCCTCCCCTGGCTTTTGTTCATGTTCTGCCTCTTACCCAGAATGCCCTCCTCCCTGATTCCCTGCATCCACCCGAGCCTGGCACCCTTAAGTCAACCTCCTCCAGGAAGCCCTTCCTGATGGTGCTACCTACTCCGTCCTCTCCCCTCTCTGAATGCAAGGACACTCATAGACAATGCCAATGGGGTCCAAGTCTGCAGCCTGTCAGAATCATCATGGGTGGGTGACGCCATTAAATAAGATTTCCCTAGGTTAGAGCTAGGATAGCCGTGTGGTTCAAATCATGGGCTCTGGAGTCAGGCAGCCTGGGTTCAAATCCCAGTCCTGGCAATTGCTGCTGTGGAACCATGAGCAAATTACTAATCTCTCTGTGCCTTGCTTTCCACATCTGTAAAATGGGAATAATAACAGTACCTACCTCAATAGGATTGTTATAATGATTATATGAGGTTAAAAAAAAGGAAAGCACATAGAATAAAACCAAGCAAGTAAAAGCCATTTGATACATATGAGGTTTCCCTACTTATTGAATCAGACTCTTTAGAAGTGAGACTCTGGATTCTGTATTTTTATGTATCACCCCAAGTGGGTCTTCTGTAGCCAGCCAGCAAGGATTCAGGAGCCATGGATCTGTCTTATTCTAGAATCCTTACTCACAAATGGTCGTTGGCTCCCTTTTGCCAATAACATAAGACCTCATTGCTCATCTAGATGCCTGGTCCCCAATATCCTTTTCTCACCTCACCTCCCTGCCTTGTCCCCTGCCATTGCATCCTTTACACCTGTGTAGGATTCCCCAAATGCAGCATCTAGGTTCAGGTATGCCTTTGCCCATGCTGTTCCTTCTAACTGGAATGCCTTTCCCTGCCTTTCCCAGCATCAGCACTACCACTCACCAGGTGCCTCCTGTAGGCTGGGGGTTGTGACAGAACCTGGGTTTCAACACAAAGCCTGTTCCCTTAACCACTCCCTCGATGTCTTATTGGCATGGCTGCTCGATCGAACCCCTCCTGATTCCATCTCCTGCAGAGGAACATACCCCCCAACCCACACTCGTAAAGACCCTGCCCCACTCCTGGCTTAGAACCCACACATTTTCAGATTCGTCTGCCACCCCCACCAGACTGGCAGCTTATCTCCAACACCAAGCACCCACATGTGGACCCCAAACACTCTAGTACCAGGAACCCCATTTCCAATCCTTTCCCCATCCCTAGGACTCTGTGATTTGAAAGCTCGCTCTCCCTACCCGACAAGCAGTTGGCAATAAGCTCATCTTCCAGTTTTATTAATCAGGCATAACTAACTGCCCGGGAAAACTCCTTACCCTGCGCTCGGGGGAAGCCGGGGCTCCAGCCACAAGCAAAGTTGCTCACTAACTTGGCCACCTGTGCTATGGTCCTCAGGCTGGGGGAAGCAGCAGAGGAAGTGTATGATTTCCCTGAGGTCTCATGACACAACGGAATTAGCTCTTGAACCCCCGGGCTGCCTTTGTAAATCAGAAAGAGCAGGAGATCCCTGCATAATGGCTGGCATCTTGATCAGCATTGCAAAGGGAGGAGGAGGAGGAAGATCAGAGGAAAAGAAGAAGGAAGAGATATTGCCTGGGCTGTCTTTATCTGCTACGGAGCAAAAAATAGAATTCCCCAAGCAAGGCGATTTGACTCCACGGTTCTCTGCTCTTCCCCACCCCCAGGACCTAACACTGGACCAGGCGCACTCAACGTGTGTCTGAGAACATGCCTTGATGCGAGTCCTGCCCGTGGGGACCTGAGCCCGGGCGTGGGGTGGCTCTGCTTGGGCCATCAGGGCCCTACCTGGGTCCTGAGACCCCAGCTGCATGAGGATGGGGAGAATCGCTGGGTAAAGAGCAACTCCCCCAACAGCATCCTTGCTCATTAAATATTAACACTGTCCATTTGCTCCTACGTGAATGCACCGCCCGGGTGGGCACCCCGGTACCCTCGCCTGCAAACCCAGAGAAAAGCTCGGGAGTCCTCGCTTCCCTGCTCTCTCATCGCCATTTTTTTTTTATAACATCTACCGGGCTCCTAGGCCCCTCGGAGCTGTCCCCCAGCACCAGTCCCTGCCCCCCGCCCCAGCTCCCGCCCCAGAGCCTCAAGCTTCTTGCAGATGACCTCTACGCAAGGCACAGAGGAAGGGCTCAAATCCCAACTTTGTCACTGACCAGCTGGGTGACCTTGGGCCTGTGACTGGTTTCTTCAGCTATACATGGGCGAACTTTTACTACTGTGGATCTGATGTGAGCATACCTGTAGGGTGCCTGGCGCATGGTGGGTTAATTCCCATGTAGGGCAATGCCTCTCCTCTGCCATCCTCTGCCCCTCCAAAACATGAAAGAGTAGTTGAGAAAAGACTGAGTTAAAGAAAGAAGGAGGGGATGGGGAGATAGAGTGACAGGGTCTCCAGCTGTGGCAACCCTGTGGGACCCAGCGGTCCAGCTCTGGGTCAGTGCCCCTGTCCTCAGTGCCCCTCGCCAACGGGTGATGCCTGCGGATGCAGGGAGGGGGTTCTGCGCCACTAGGAAGCCCAGACATGGAGCCGAGTGATGCTTTGCTATCACAGCGATTCTTATTTCTGCAACAATGTGTGTGTTCAGCGTGCCGCCAGGTCCTCAACCTGCCCAGTGCCAGCCACGACGGCCTCCATATATCACCCTGAATTCCCTTCCTGGGCAGTTTAAAAGAATGAGAGGTGACTTAATGGCAGTGTTTAAGGGTTATTATATATAAGTTAACGGCCAGATGCTCTTCCGTGGCGGGTAGAGCGGCACGGAGGGGGCCCTGGCAGCAACGGAGACCCTGGATGGAGTTCAGAGGGCTTACTGCATCTTCACGCCGCCCCACCGCAAAGGCCGCAGGCTGGACCACTGAACTCTCAAGGTCTCCTCCAGCCCCCAGGAGACCTTTTGGACCATGATGCCAAGCTTGTTGGTCTCTTCCAACCAGCAATGAATGCAATCTTTAAAAGAAGAGCAGATATCCTTACAACAGACGAGATGAATGTGTTTGGCTGAACTGGAACAGAGAGAAGAATGAGGGTCCTATGGGAGGAGACCTGGCTCTGGGATCCACAGTCAGACAGAATAATTTAGAATGGCACCTGGGGCCCTACGGAGAGTCACTGACCTGGCCACCCAGCCCCTCTTGCTATGCGGAACAGAGAGAGAGCGTTCTCTGGGGGACCCCTCCTCTCCTCTGTATCAGCAGGGATGGGGGCAAAGGTGAGGCCCAGTATATGTTCACCACCATCAGATCAAGAGGGTGAAGGTACTAAATGAGGTTCCAGCAACAGATGGAAAGGAAGGTGTCCTTTTCTCCTAAGAAAAGAATCAGAGAAGGCACACCATAACCCCATGCTGGCTTTGCCAAGTCCACGCTCTGTGGGAAAGGAGGGGATTTGGCAGTGCAGATGGTTGGAGGGCACTGAACCCTGACACGGGGATTGATTTCGCTAGAACGACCCCCATCTGAGACCCTTTCCAACCAGCACGAGGGTGCAGGGAGAGGAACGTAGGTGCCCTGGGTCCTAAGCCCAGCTCCTCCACCCAGTCCCGAATTCAATGTGGGAAAACTGTTTCACCTTTTTGAGCCTCAGTTTCCTCCCTGGTACAATGGGGTCAGTCATAAGCACTCGGCAGGTTTGAAGCAAGAATTAGATGAGATAAAGTGCTGGGCACTGAAGTTCTTTCCTTCTGTTGTCTTGCTCAGCCACCTGGAGCCAACAGGGGCTCTTGGACCAGTCCTCACCATCTCGCGATGTCTCTGGTCATCCTTTACTGTGGCTTAAGACCCATCCCTCCAGGGTCCTCAGTGGTCTGTGCCAGGCTGTGCTCCCCCTTTCTGCAAGCTCAGTCTCAGCCCCAGGCTGCCTATGATTGACCCTGTGGCCAGTGATGTGGAACTTGGACTGCCTTTGCTCATGTGGCCGTTCGTTCCCTCTGCAAGCACTTACAATCTCATGGCCACGCTGCAGCAAACACTCGTGCGGTCTGCTTGTTTCAGGTGAGGGGGTTCTATTTCCCCAACAGATGCTCCACGTCACGTCCCACTTCTAACCACTCCCATTCCTTCCAGATGCCCCCCAGATGGAAGGAGACACCATCAATGAAGTTGGTCTCTGCTTCCTGTCCCTGCCCTTGAGCATACCGGGCCCTCCCCTGAGCAATGCCCTCCCCCCGGCTCCTGCCACCTGCAGAAATTCTCTTCCACTTGCAAGACTCAGATACGTGCCAGCACATCCATGAGTGCCTCCCTTCCCCATTTTGGCTTTGGAGGACAGCAGGGCCTGGCGCAGGTATTCCAGCCACCCCTCTAGACTGTGAGCACCTGAGAGCAAAGACCCGGACACACTCACCTCTGCATCCCCCTCCCCTAATGCCCTGCGTGTCCCGGAGGCTTGATAAATGAGCCGTTATTCGTAAAGAAAATTACAACAGCTACAGCACACTGAGCCCCTGATATGGGCCAGACGTTTTATAGACATCCTCTCATTTTATCCTCAGAGCCACCCTGCCAGCTCGCTATTATTAGCTTTATTTATAGAAGCAAGACTGAAACCCAGGTAGAGTGACTGGCCCAAGGTCACCCTGCTGCTGTGTAAAGTGCCCAGACTTCAGCCCAGGTCAAAGTGACCCCAAAGTCTGCCACACCCTTCCCCCTGGACCACACTATCTCAGAAGACAAATTAGAGGACCATGGCAAAGACAAACACTCAGTCTTCTAGATCAGACCTGATTGTAGATATTCAAATTCAGGGATTTGAGGAGGCTTTAGGACATAGTGAGAAAGAATGTACAAAAGCTTTAAAAAAAAAAAGATAAAGTGAAAAAAATATGTGGGACTCTGTTATGGGCTGAATTGTGTCCCCTTAAAATTGATGTGTTGAAGCCCTCACCCCCCAGTGTATCAAAATGTGACTGTATTTTGGAGACAGGACCTTTAAAGAGGTGATTAAGTTAAAATAAAGCCTTTAGGGTGAGTTCTAATCCAATCTGACTCGTGTCCTTATGAGAAGAGGAAATGTGGACACACAAGAGACGCCAGGGATGTGCGTGCTCAGAGGAAAGACCATTTGAGGACGCAGGGGGAAGGCAGCCATCTACAAGCCAAGGAGGGAGACCTCAGAAGAAACCAAACATACCAACACCTTGATCTTGGACTTCTGGCCTCCAGAATTGTGAGCAAATAATTTTCTGTTGTTGAAGCCACCCAGTCCGTAGTATTTTGTTATGGCAGCTCTAGCAAACTAATATAGTTTCCTATTATAAATTTTATCCTTAATATATAAAGATTTCCTAGAAATCAATAAGAAAAAGGCCAACAAGCTAATATTAAAAATAGGCAAAGCAAATGATAGATCTTCACCAAAAAAGGAAATACAAATGGCTCATAAACACATGAAAAGATGCTCAACCTCATTCATGATAAAACTGCACTGAGATATTATCTTTCACTTATCAGAAGGGCCAAATTTCCAAAGGTTTGCTAATGTTTGGCAAGACTGTGGGGGAATAGGGACGGACTCTCCAACAAGGCTGGTGGGAGTGTAAACTGGACAACCCTATAGATGGTGATCTGGCATATTCAACTGAAAGAAAGAAGGAAAATGAAGAAAGGAAAGAAAGAGGGAGGAAGAAAGGGAGCGAGGGAGGACAGAAAAGGAAACACGTGTGCTCTGGAGTCAGTCAAACCTGCATTCAAATCTCAGCTCTGCCACTTTTTAGCTGTTTAACCTTGGGCAGTTACTCACCCCGTCTGTGCCTCCGTCTCCTCACCTATCAAGGGAATGGTAATGGTACATCCCACGTAGAATGCTTATAGAGATGGAGCTAACATCATTCTACTATTATCATTGTCATCGTCGTCCTTCAATGTGCCAGCCACAGGGTGGTCCCATACTGATGGATTCTGTCCTTTTCACGTTCTCCACTTCCTTTCAGTAAAGCGATTCACCGCATCAGCGACTAAACTGGATTGATGTAAACAATGGCTATCGCTGCATTTCCCTTTTCACAGACTAAATACTTTTTCAGGAATCGGAAAACATGTCTTGTTGGATCCTGAGCCTGATATTGGGTATGGGAGGTCTGATCTCCATACTTCACCCAGGAAGCGCCCCAAGCTGTCATCTGGTTATACAGGCGAAGAAGACCTAGGTGGACACTTCCATCACCTCTGTCCCTTCCCCTCTCCCACCCCAAAGTAGAGGGGGATGCATTTCTCTACCCATCAAAGCTGGCTGCGCCAATGGTGTTTCGGAGACAAGCCGGCAAAGTGCAGGCCCTCAAAATACAGCTGAGTGGATGGAAAATATAGGCTTGTCTCAGGAGCCTTGCCTCCTGCTGGGGAAACCTAGGCCAGTGTGTGTGAAAAGAACGAGGCTTGTCCAGAGCCTTAGAAAGCTGCCCCAGCTCTGGGTAAATGTGCCAGGTCCATATCAAAGAATCTCCTCCCCAGGGCCAAGGACAGGAAGGTTGAGATACAGATCCACCTATAGCCTCCCATCCTGCACCCAGCTCCTCCCCTCTGCCCTCTCACCCGCACTCATTCCTTTTGCCACCTCCTCCTGGACCTCCTCCTGTGACATCAACACCAAAAACAGGATAATAATCACTATTTGCTGAGTACTTACCACCTGCCTGGCACTTAACATTTTTTTTTTCCTTTGGCAACAACCCTGCAAGGTAAGTGTGATGATCCTCCGTTTATAGTTGAGGGCACAGCTTCGGAGAAGTGGAGCAGTCTTATCCAAGGTCAGCAGCTAGCAACCAGCAGAGCCAAGCTTGGCCTCAGGACCTCTGACCCCAGAACATGGGGCCAGCCTCTGCCGCAGTGCCCCAAACCCCCACGGAGACCTCTTCAGTTTAGAAGAGTCACCCCAGGGTGATCAGGAATCTAATTTAACCTCCCCAAACCCACATCCTGCCAACCAACTTCAAATCACCCTCCACTTACTGCCCTGACAGGCCCCTTCTACAGTGTGACACCATCATGGGTCTCCCCAGGTACCTGACATTTCCTGTCTTGGTGTCCCCCCACCCAAGTCCAAAGACTCCTCTGGGGTATAGCCCTCCTGCCTTCAGGACCGCACTTTCTGTCACCCTTCCCTGAAAGCAACCCCTCCTATGAACCTGGGCAGTAGGGCAAATACTGGTAAGTTTCATAGCCTTAGCTTGCTAAAGCGTCTATAGGAAGGGGAATGGAATGAACATTTATTGAGTACCTACTATATGCCAGGACCTATGCCATGTCCCTAATATATATTAATAAACCCTATAAGGTGGGTCTTTTGCAGCTGAGAAAACTGAGGTTCAGAGAGGTTAAGTGATATGCCCAAGGTCACATAGCACTCAGGAGACGCTGGGATTCAAACCCAGGCCTGCTTCATCTGCTTGATTCCAAAGTCTCTGTGCCTTTGGCCCCATCACTCTGCCCCCGGCAGTAAATGCTTAATAAATATTTGGCCCCTGAACACAAGGACAAAGCCTCCTTCTACCCCATTAGACTGTTGTAGTGTGAGCTGGGAGCACATCTGTCTGGCATCTGCTTTCCATTCAAACAAATGTTTTGTTTTTCTTTTTTTAACTTTGTTTCCTAGCTTTTCTATTCTTTAAAAAGCCTGGCAGGTCTCTCAGCCAGGGAATTTCTGAGGGCACAGATTTGTTTGTTCTCCTGTCACTGGCGGGGCATTTGGAAGAAGCTCTCGAATTCTGAGCAGCTGCCTCTGCCCAACAAGCCCTATGAACGTGGGCTGGGACGAAGGTAAATAAGGCTTTGGGTGCCCTGGGTACACTTCTGGGAATCGAGCAGGTGTCTGCCGGCCCCAGGGAGAGAACACAGTGCTGGAGTCACAAGGGCCCGGGCTGGCATCCCAGCTCGGACATTCACTCATGGTGCCGTCTCCCATAATCCACCTCAGTTTCCTCATCTGTAAACTGGGGATGATAGCAGTGCTTAGAGGAGGACCTGCTGTAGACAGCAGGTGTTCCATAAATGCTGATTGTCCCTCCCCCCTCAGCCCAGTGGGGTTGGGAGGACCTCATAGGGACTCTGGGTGGAGAAAAGGAGGGCAGCAAGGCTGAGAGTTGTGGGGACAGAGTCCTTTCCTTACCTTCATCCCCGAAGTTGAGGAGTTTGCTGAGCTCAGCAGCAGGCCCAGGAGACATCCCCGCCAGTCCCTGGTAGACCCAGAGGCCCAAGGTTTTGCAGCTGGTCTCCTGTGCTCATGATTGCTTCCCGGTGTCCACATGGGTGCAGGGGATGCATGAGGTCATAGCCGCCGCCCACCTGGCCCAGTGCAGACAGCCCATAGAAATGGCCACCTCCACCCCACAGACCTCACCCACCACGCCCTCTGTGATCCCAACCCTCCAAGCCTGCATTTGCCTAGCACTTTACAGTTTAGGAAAATTGCCCATAGACCCTTTCTGCTGGTTTTGCAATGATTCTGCGAGAGCGTCTGTGCAGGGCCTGTGATCCCGGATAGAGCGGGAAGGCAACTTGTTTTTTCCCCTGTAAGCGGGTGATAATCACCAGGACAGGAGCAGCTGTCAGCTCACTGAACAGCCTCACTCTGAGTGCCAGGCGCTTCCCATGTGTTTCCTCTTTCAAACTTCCCCAGGCCCTGAGAGTAGGTGCTATATGATTCCCATTTTGCTAATAGAGAAATTATGACTTAGAGAGGGACATTTGGGCAAGGTCACCCAGCCAGAAAGTGGCAGAGGCAGATGTGTGCCTTAAGTCAAACACCTGTGCTTCTTCCCAGGAAGCTGCACCCGGGAGAGCAAGCCGGGTCTCCGGGGAATTAAGCCAGCACTCACCTCTTCTCTCTCTCATTGTGGGAGATTTGATAAATATAATATCTACCATTTTTGGAACACCCACTATGTGCTGAGTACTATGCTGACTGTTTGAAATACTTTGTCGTTTATTCTCTCAATCTATCCTGTAAAGTAGGTTGAGCCCATTTTACAGCTCAGTCTACTGAGGCTCAGAAAAACTACAAAGCTGATCAAGTCTCAAAGCTAGGTTCAAACTCCAGAATGCTTTTCTGAGGAGATGGGTCTGCGTATTAATAAAAACTCAGGCTGCAGCTTTTCTACCTGTTTATAACGCTCCTCGAGCCAGTTTGGTGAAATTCCTGGTGAGAAGGAATTTCTTCTCTCCCTCTAGCCATGCCCTTCCCAATTCTTGCTCACACCCTGCCCCTCCTAGAAGATCCATAAATGCTTCTACATTTGTCATCTGGTGACCTGGGATCATGTCAAGATTTGGATGTTCAAAGGGGAGGGGAGTGGGAGAGGAGGCACAGGGGACCCACGAAGATGCCATTTATCACAGCATTTCATCAGCTCCCTGTTTGGAGTCCTCCGTGGCACCCTATTGCCTACCTTCTCCAGAATCTAAACTGCAACCTGCCTTGGAATGTCTTCAAAAGACAGATCCAGCCTGAACCTGGCCCTACTTACTAATCGTTCTTTCACAGGACAAATTCGTCTTGGATGAACAGAGAGTCCCAGAACTGTGCTGGACACCAGGATACAGGACAAAGAAACAGACTAGCCCTATCCCCTATGGAGCTCGCAGTCTGATGGGGTGTGGGGGGGAGGGATGCATGCTAAATGTGCAGTGACAGCACCAAGTGACAGATACTATGATGGGGGGTGGTCACAGGGAAGCCATCAAGCCCAGCAGTCCTCCATCAAACCCAGGGTAGGGACCCTCAACCCAGGGATCCCAGGGGGCAGAGGAAGTTCTGAGAGGAGGAGTCACCCAAGTAGAGCCCTGGGGAATGAGTGGGATGCTGTCCTCAGCATCCCCTAACTCTGAGGTTGCGCCCATCTCCCAGCTCTCCAAACTCCCCGCATTCCTCTCTCCTCCAGACTCTTTTCCTGGGCTGCCCTTTCTTCTGCCATCTCTTGATGCTAAGTATCTTTCAGGACTTCTCCTGCTCTGAACATCCTCTCCTAACTGCCCGACCCTGACAATTTCCCACTGCTCCTCATTCATACTCTTCAGCACTTAACCTGAAGAACACAAGGCTCAGAGAGGGGAGGTGACTTGCCCAAGGTCACACAGTAAGCAAGCAGCACAGTGGGGATTTGAACAGGAGCCTCAGGGCCCTGCAAATGGCAGAGAGGGAGAGAGAGAGAAATTCCTCCATAGGAATTCCAAAGGCAAAGGCAGAGGAATGCCCAGCATGACCCTTGAGCGAGGGCAGGCGGGAAGGCTCCCGGAGGCACTGTTAGCCTACGCCGCCCTGCGGTGGGTCAGCAGGCACCTGGGCCTGGGTTGGCGGGCAGCACCGGCTCAGACCACCCATCAGGAGGATATTAACAAGCCGTCCAATCAATTAGGAGCCAATAATTAAAATTCATCTTCCTTCCTACCGCACAGTATTAAACCACAAACACTTCATTATAGGCCTCTTACCTCGCTGATTTGCATAAATGGGAAGAAACACTTAACAGCGGCAACACTAATGAACGCCCGGGGTGCACTGTGGCTTTAGCGGCCTGTTGGCAGCTTCTGCTTGGGCTGAGGGTGAGTCCCGTGCAGGACGCAGCCAGGGTCAGGGATGCCACAGACAGGGTGTCCTCCGGTTGGAGCCGGGGTGCGGTGGACGGCACACAGAGAGACAGAGACGCTTCAGACTCACCCCTGCCCTCAGGGAGCTCCCAGTCTGATGGGGGAGACACTGAGCTTCTCCTTAAGGAGATCCCAGTCTGATGAGGGAGAAAAGGGCCTACAGAGGATATTCCTAGTCCGATGGGGGAGACGCAGGTCCTACCTTTGGAGGGTCCCAGGCAGATGGGAGATGCACAGCCTCTGCCCTTGGGAAGCTCATGGTCTAGTGAGAGAGACAGAGTTCACGCTCTGAGCAAATGCCTACTCGCATGGAGGAGACAGAGCTCTTTCCCTACAGGAGCCCTGAGTCTGATGGGGTATCAGCCGCTGCCCTGGAAGTGCCATCCATCAAAGAGGCAATCTGATGAAGGAAAATCTTGGTGTTTGGAATCAGGCAAACCAAATATGTGACCCTGGGAAAGTTACTCTTAATTGTAATTTCCTCATCCGCAAAATAGGCACTTAGCATCCCATTAGCGGCTGCAGCCCAGGAGAAAGAAGGGCCTGGCTTGCAGCGTTTCTCAAGTCCTGGCTGGGAGGTAGGAAGCCAAGGGCAGGCGCTGGGAAGATGATGATGGTGCCTAGAGACGAATGAGCCCCCTGCCTGGGGAGTCCCCGGCTGAGGCTGCACGGTGAGGTCCAGGGACCCGGAAGGATGTGGTGAACCAGACTTGCCCGGGCCCACCTTGCAGGTGAGTCACCGTGATGGGGGACTGCTTCAGCCCCGCCTGGGGACAGTGAGGCGGCATTAGAGCTCCCGGGAGCTAGAACCACCCTCTCACCCTCAAAACGTTCTGGGGGGGGTGCAGAGAAGGGTGGAGGGCTGGGGAGCCTGGGTTCTGGACTGGGACGGCATAGCGGGTAGCCAGGGCTGTTGAAAGTTATTTGGAATCTTGACTCCAGGCCTCAGTCCCGCCTCTGCCCCACTTCTGGCCTCACACCCACTGCCCCTTACACCCATGTTACCTCCTGGCCATGCTCTGCTTCCTGGGCTACGTATACTCAGAGACAGAAGCCACGTAGCTGGCTGTTAGGGAAACCTAGAGTTGCATGGGGTCTTCCCCAAGCTCTCTTTATGAAACCGGGTTACTAAACTTTTAAGTGACATTAGGGAGAGAAACCCAGGGTGCTATAGACCTCCCTGAGGACCCTCATTACAGCGGATCACAGGGTGGGACTGGTGGCCTTGGTCTTGCCTTCTAAGCAGCAACACTCAGGCTTGGAGTCAGGTGGGCCTGAGTTGAATCCCATCTCTGTCACCCATTTGCTGTGCATCCTTAAGCAAGTTACTTACCCTCTCTGAACTTGTTTCCTCATCTGCAAAGAGGAGAGGATGAGATGTAAATAGGAGCATGAAGTGGGAGGGTGTATGCACAGCACTCGGCCCATCCTGGTCCCCTTCCTTCCCTGGCTACCACCTCTTAAAGGTCTAGGGTTCCTGAAGGCCCTGGAAGCCTTCCCCTAGAAGCGACCGCCTCCCACCAGCCAGAACAGTCCCCCGGTAGCGGGCAAGGCCAGGCAGAGCCCAGCCCCTTCCAAGAGGGCGGAAGCCGTTCTGCTGTGTCCGAGAGGGGCCTGCAAGCAGCCCACTTACCTGGATTAGTTCCCACCTGGGTAACTATTTACACAGATTGCCAGGCCAGTGGTACATCATAATTACATATTATATGTATTAATACTTCACCTTTCACCAGCACTGCATCTGGGCCTGTCAAAACACGTACCAACATTAATCAATTAAGCTCCCAGCCTCCTCGACCACCCACAGTGATTAGCTTCCCTTTCCTCACCCTGGACGGGGCTGGGAGCCAGGCTCACCCAAGGTCACTGCCCAGGCCTCAGGGAAGGCTCGGCCGGGTCTGGGCCTTTAGTACTGGTAGAGGGACACCAGCTTGCCCTCCTCCGGCCTGTCCCTCCGGCCTGTCCCTTGCCCGTCTCTGGCCTGTCCCTGCCCCACTCAAGATGCTCCACGACCTCCTCACCAGCGTCCAAGCCTGGGTCACTCTTTCCTGATTTCAGGGTTGCCAAGCTGGTCTCTGTGTCCCTATAACTTGTTTTGGGGAGGGACTGGCACCCAGCTCTTTGGAAACCCTGGACCCCACGTGCCCTGTGCCCTTCCCCTTCGGGGACTCAGCAGAATTGCCCTTGGAGGGGTCGGTGAGCCCCCCAGGTCAGGCCCCCCCCTTTTATCTGCTCTGTAGCTATGTTTGATGACTCCTTAACAGACGCCAAGCATACACAGATGCCGGGTTCTTAGTCCCATAGCAACCCTACAGAGGAGGTGTTATTATCCCCATTTTACAGACGAAGGAGCAGAGGCCCGGAGACTAACGGCTCATCCAAGGTCACAGGGCCACAAAGTGGCAGAGTCCAGACTGAGACTCGGATCACCCCTCAAACAACTTCCACACACGAGTGAAGGGTGTCTCTACGCCGCCGCCTCTGCGGGGTGCTGGAGCAACGGGCAACCCCCTCCAGGGGTCACAGTGTGGGGGGCAGTGCCGATGACAAAGGCAGGGGGTGAAATCCAGGCTCATGCAAAGTGCCATGGGACCCAGGGAGCCGGCGGGGAGGGGAGTAGGGAGGCAGAGCAGTGGCTTCTGGGCTAAAACCTGAAGGACATAAGGAGGGGTAGGGATGGGGTGCATTCCAGGTGGGAACAACATAAGCTAAGCCATTTAGGGCCAAAGAAAATGGAGCTGTCTTGTGTAGCCAAAGTTCATCCTCTACCCTCCCCTGCACTCACTTTTCCCCCTTTGTTCCTATCCCCTTGTTTCCTTTCCTCTTTCCTCTCCCTTCCTTAGAGGAGGAATTCCCTGGAGACCCTTGAGACTGGCTAGAATCAGGAAAGGTCCTGGAGGGCTGCCTGGAGGAAGAGCAAATCTAGTAGTCCCGACCTCTTGACTCTGTCTGCTTCAGCTGGGACCCCCAGGTAGCATGAGGGACACCTCCGTCTGCCAGCCCCTGCCCATCACCAGCCCCTGGGGACAGAGCCCCTCTCTCACCTCTGAGGTAGCCCTCCCTGCCATGAAGGGAAGGTTTCTCAGCACCAGATGCATCGTGGTCAGGAACACACATGCATTCTCTCCGGGCAGGACCCAGCTCAGAGTCAGGGAGGTGACAGGGCTGACCCCAGCCTCCTTGAGCCAAGCATTAAGGTCGGAGAAGAGAAAGCTGAGCGGCCGACTGCTCCTCTCCTTTGCTTTCCTTCAGCGCCAAGCAGAGCCAGAGGAAACAGAGGGAGTGGACTTTGAATGGGGAAGTTTTCATGAAGGAGGGAAGTTTGAAAAAAGGTGTAAAATGGGAGTTGGGACTGGCAGGCCTTGCAAGGGGCAAAGGGTGTGCTCAAAATAGGGGGCAAAGCAGCAAGGTCAGGTTCTATCAAAGTCCCCGTATGGGGAGCCCAGGCAGGGAGGCACATTTCGATGGTATCAGGCAGAATGTATGAACGAGAGGATCAGTCCAGGTGAGGGCAATAGGGAGTGATGGGGACTCTGGGATGAAATGGGGTGTCTGCCCTGCCTAAAGGCGTGAAAATTAACTAACACGACACGGACAGGTGATAAGAAACTGACCTGGAACCTAGGGACTGGTGGGCACCTACAATTAACTCACTATGAGACAGTGGAAGGCTTGTCCCTGCTCTGGGCCTCAATGTGTCCATCTGCTAAATGAACGCATGGGCTTGCTACTACAGGAGGGCTCCCGATCTGTCAGCAACCGATGAAATGAGATAAAGCGCTGGCGGTTCTGGGTAAAGGGTGACGGATTGCACAGACGCTGTGCAGGAAAGCGGAGGCAACACACGTCTGGGCCTCAGACCACCTGGCACTCAAGTCCTGGTCCCTCACCCTCCCCCAGCCACCACCCCCTCCCCCTCCCTAGCTGTCCCACCTGGACGTTTGCTTCACTTTCCTGACCCTCGGTCACTGCATCTGTACGGAGGGGATCATAACACGTAATCCACAGGGTTATGAGAATTACAGGAGGAAATGCCCAGTCCACACCGGGCTCAGAGTAAACACTGCCCTCCTCCCTCCCCCTGGGCCCCATGGCTGCTGCTGTTTCACTGGTAACTGTACCTTGTTCTTTCCTCCCTGTTAGTGAGCCAAGTCACCAGGGCCTGGCTGAGCAGGGATGGTGGGTCCAGCCCCACGCTGGGGCTTTTTGATTCCCAAGGACTGTGCATTCCTGAGCTGCTCTGAGCCCCGCCCCAGCCTTCTGGCTGACCCTCCTCTGCTGAGAGGATCTCTCTGAGGCGGATGCTGGTGGAAGCCTTCTCAAAGCCCGTCACAGCCGTCTGCGGACCAGAATGGGACGAACAGCTCAAGAGGACAAAACCATCCATAACTGTTCCACGGTTTACGCTGAACGTCTCCATCACTCTCCCAGCCTCCTCGCCATCGGCCTCCTGTTCTAAACAGCGGGGCACAATAGGAACAAACCTCAAGACACGCTTCTCCCTTCGGTGCCACGGAGCCCCGTGACCACTGCTGCTGGGTGGGACCTGGGCGCCCTTGGGAGCTCACAGCCGGAGCCCGCGAACCTCGGCATGTCACCACTGTTGGCTGGCACACTCAGAGCAAGCAATAAATGTCAGCCCCTGTGCTATTACGTCATAGCTACGGGGCAGATACTGTGCTGGGCTCTTTAATTGCATTATCTCTTTTAATCCTCACCTTAGCCCCGTAAGATAGCTTTTCATATCCCTGTTTCAAAGAAACAGGTTCAGAGAGGCTGAGTAAGCTGTACAGGATCACACAGCTACTAATTGGCCACGCTGAAACCAGAGCGTATGGCCCTACGCCAGGAAGCAGCATCAGGTTCTCAGGGGCGCCAGTCGCTAGGGACTTGGGAGCTTTAAGGGGATGCATAATGAGTAGGGCAGGAACTTCATGTCCCGCACATGGCCAGAGGCCAAAGTCATAGTGATGGAGGTTCCAGTCTAAAATCTACATAAGAGAAATAACAATGGTGGCAACCAACACCATTTGCTGGACCCCCACCAATACCAACGAGATGGCAGTCTCACATCGCCTCCACCCTGCAAAGATACAGACACTTGGTCGCACATTCCAGGTGTGGAAACTAAAGTTCAGAGAGGTCAAGCAACACACGCGGGCTCACACAGCATCTAAAAGGCCAAACTGGACTGTGAGCTCAAGGCTGTTTAGAACTGAGTCCGTGGTCTCTGCTTTCTAAACATCCTCAGCCCAAACATCATCTCCACGGGGGAATCTGTTCTGACCCCACCCAGAGTCCCTGAAATTTACTCTGCCTGATTCGGGGTCTGCTTTCCCGACTGGAGTTTAGTTCCAGGAGGGCAGAAACACTGGGGGCTGACACACCGCTGGTTCCCAAAATGAATCTGTGGGATGATTGTGTAAATTCATTCATTCATTCAGCAAGCACATAATGAGCACCTGTGATATGCCAGGTCCAGTTCTAGGCACTGAGGAGACAGCAGTCAGTGTACATAGAAAAGTCCCTGCCCTCATGGACCCCACATCCTAGTGGGGAAGACAGACAATGGAACATAAATAGATGGTAAATGTTATGTAGAGACAAGGGTGAAAAAGAACAATAAAGCAGGCCCAGGGATGGAGAGTAGGTGACCACACATCCCGGAATGCCTGGAGCAATCCTGGTTTAAGCCTTTTGTCCAGTGCATAATCATTATGACTCCTTTCCCTTTAAAATTGGCCCATATGGATGACAAATTGTCGGCACCCTTGTGGTGGGAAACACTACGAAGCTATCTTTGATTAGGTGATGGGGCAGAAACTGTTGGTTTTCACCAATATGCAGGCCTGGCCCCAGACATCCTGTGAGCCCCTCTGCCCTAATGTGAATCACTGGTCAGCCAATAGTCACCCTGTTCCCCTGCCCATCGTGGTGGAGTGCACTTCCCCTCCCACTAAAGTCGGACGTGACCATGACACCTGCTTCAGCCACTGGAATGTGGGCGTAAGTGATGTGTGCCACTCTGGACCTGGTTCCAGACACACTAGTTGAGATCCTCTGTGTATTCTTTCTTTTCCTCTTCAGCAGAATGCATACAGAGGAGCCAGCGAGGAGCCCCAAGGGTCCTCCAGGAAAGACAGAGGCACAAAATGGAAAAGGCTAGGATCTCTGAGCCACTGCTTGGAGGTAAGCCACCCGGGGGAACCTCTGAATAAAAGCAGGAGTAAATGCTCTTGACTTGGCCTGAGCAAGAAAAGCATTTTTATCGTTAGGTTACTAAGAGTTTGGAGTTGTTTGTTACAGCAGCTAGTGTTAATCACCCTGACTATTACAAGTTGTCCATGAAGGCCTCTCTGAGGAGGTAACGTTTGAACAGAGACCTAACCGAAGTGAGAAAATAACACCACACACAGAGGACGTGGCACGTGCAAAGGCCCTGGGGACCCAGAAGTCTCAGTGACTCATGGGGGCTGAGTCACATCCTTCACCACCTGGCCACCTTGCTCAGGTCACATATCCTGCCTGAAACTTTGTTTTCTCTAGTGCAAACTGGGACAGGCACTGCCCCTGCTTTTTTCCCTTAAGGCACCAAGGTGGGGAGGCTGATGTGGTAACAGAGAAAGACAAGGGCTGTCAGCTCAGAGGCCGGCAGGCAGACCAGACACTCTCCACTTGGAACAGTCTAGAATGCACTGACATTTGTGACCCCACTTGGTGAGACCATGGAGAGGTGGCAGCTGCCCCAGTGAATGTGCTGGTAGCCTTGATGGGGTAGCTAGATCACTGGGGTGCCTGGAAGATGCTCCTCTGGATTCAGGGACCTCAGCTCCTGGGGAGGCTCTGAGAAAGGGATTTAGACCTTCTGGAATCCAGGGAGGAGGGCAGGGTGGAACATTTGTAGACTGCCTGGTCCCAAACTAGTATTTACACACCTATTCTCATCCAGCCCCACAAGCAAGTCTTCAAGGCACCCAGTGTTTCTGGCCCTGGCCACCCTCCTTCAAACACCTGGAGCTAAAACAGAATCCTGGGACCAGTATCTCCAGGGTGGGGCACAGTGATTGGTGTACAGTAGGGACCTAACTTTAAGCCACCTTGAGCATCTAAGGACAGGTGTTATATATGGACTATCTCTAATCTTCCCAACCCCCCATAAGGTGGCTATTATCCCCACTTTCCAGATGAAGAAACTGAGGCTCAGAGAGGCCCAGGTTCAGAGTGAGTGGCAGCAGACTCCACCCCAGGTCAACCTAGTTCCAAAGCCTACATTCTTGCTATTGAATAAATGAACACGTGACTCACCATAACAATAACCAGCATATAGGAAACCTGCACCAGGTGTGCCACTCAGCGCTGCATTCACTTGATCTCAGAGACTCCTCAGAGACTCAGAACCACCTTTGAGGCTAGGCATTACAGTACCCATTTTACAGATGAGGAACATAGGGGAGAAATGACTCGCCCAAGGTCACACAGCTGGGAAATGATGGAACCAGGATGGTGAGATGGATAAATGAAGCCAGGGCCCTACCCTGGAGGAACCCTCAGAAAAGCACCCAAGGTTTCCATGACCGGCCCATGTAACAAAGGCCTATTAGGGCCAATTGTGGGACTGGCCTGCTGCTGACAGCCCATGAGCTGTGCGGTGCTGGGGAAGCAGGTCCGGCTGGCCGGGCACCCAGCCAGAGGGGCGCAGTCAGGATATATCACCTCTTATTATTAGCAACATTAGCTCCATGATTCGAGAACATTCACGGTATGGACACTAATGATTAGCACAGCAATGTGTCTGAGCCTCTGAACCGTGCCGGGATGCTCACCCCCTCCCTCTGTGTGTGTCATTCTTGCCTCGAAAGGCCGCTCAAGTCTGCCCGTCGCCCTGAAACTCTGGGGACTGTCCCAGCCGCAGGGTCTCCCCTGAACACCAAACACTCCCCACTATGGCCACACATCTTCCCCGAAGGCTCTGTGGTTCTATCTCTTAGAGCTGACCAGCAGCGGCTGGGCACACAGATGTAGGCGCTGTGGGTGACACACATCTGGCCTGGCTGTTGGTGCAGGAGAGGCCGGCTGCTGGGGGACGACCCCGGAACCCTCTCTGTGCACCTAGCCTGTCATGAGTCCCCGAGACAGCACCAGACGCACGCTGGGGGGCACCTCTTACTGATGCTGTAAGTGCTCATGGATGCGTAGTTCAAGCACTGGGATTATGCTCTGGCTTTGTAAATGGATATAAAACATTAACTTGTTTGCAAGGGGGCTGGCAGGCTACTCTGTACTTAATAGAAACAACCTTGCTCATTCAAGGATAAAACATTCATTCTTTAAATTATACAGGCTTGTTTTTTCCACTTTTTATTTTTATTTCCCCTTACTTCTGAGCAATGAAATAAGCTGAATATGAGATCTCTTGCTTGCCGTGACCCACATTCCTTCACTCAGCAAACATCTATGGGGCACCTTCTCTGTGCCAGAACTTGCACCGGGCACTGGGGACACAGCGGGGCTCGGGGGGACAACACCGACCTGGCCCCTGCCCTGGTGAAGCTTATAGTCTGCTGTTGTGGCCTGGATTCTAGAGCTGACTGCCTGGGTTCAAACCCCAGTTTTACAACTAACCAGCTGTGTGGCCCTGGGCAAATTACTAAACGTCTCTGGGCTTTAGTAGCCTCATCTGTAAAATGGAGATAATAATAGTACCTCTCTCACAGAGATGTTGTGAATTTAAATGAGTCATGTGTATAAAAACCTAGAACAGTCCTGGTATGTAGGAGGTACAAAATTTTCAATAATAGTAATCATATATGCTAGCAGAGAATCAGATGATGAACAAGCAGAGAAACGACCAAACAAAATTATTAATGACATTGACAAGTGCCCCAAAGGATGGCTCAGATGTGTTAATAAAGTGGGGAGAAGGAGATACTTCTGTGGGGTAGTCAGGGAAAGCATGTCCTAGTCTCTCTGACTTAATTTGAGCCCTGCAGGAGGGGAAGGCGGCAGCCACGGGAAGATCCTGCGACGGGTGATCCAAGCAGGGGCAACTCCAAGTTCAAAGGCCTACAGTCTGGACAGCTCCTGGTGCACCTAGAAGAAAGCCAGGAGGCCAGAGTGGCTGGAGTAGCACGACCCTGGAAGAGAGCCTGACAAGGTGAGGTGAGAGGGTGGCCACCGCCAGAGGAGGTAGGGAAAGGACTGGGATTTGACTTCAAGTACAATGGCAAACCTTGGAGGGTTGTAAGCCTGGAAGCGGTCTGGTCTGATTTACATTTTAATAATATCTCTCTGGACTCCTTGAGGAGCTGAGGAGGGGGGTGAGGGTGGCAGCCACGGAGACCAGTTGGGAGGCTGTGACAAATGCAGGATGGCAGTGGTGGCCTGGACTGGGGGTGGCAGTGGCAACAGAGAGGAGCAGCCAGATTTGGGACGTATTGGGGGAAGCGTGGCCAGGACTTGTTCTTAGACTGGATGAACGTGCAGAGTAACAGAAGGAGAGGAATGAAGGGTGATTCTTTTTTTTTTTTTTTTTGGCATCTGCCAGGAGATATATGTTTTATTTCTGTTCTGATCCTGCCATTAACTAGCTGTGTGACCTTGAGTACGTCACCTAACCTCTCTGAGCCTTGTTTTCCTCACTTATTAATCAAGGGTAATGTTATCTGGCCACTTACAGAGATGTGAACGTGCTGTAGATAGAGAGGCAGTAAAGAGGGCTGGGGAAAGAGGGGAGAGGAGTTTGTTGGGCCAGACTCTGGTCCCACCTGAGACCCTCTGTGCTGACTTTGGCCAGAAACCAGTTCCAGTTTCCTTACCCATCAAATGAAGCTGAGCAGAAAAATCCTCTGGTTTAGTTCCTCCCACCTGGACCAAAAGCAGATATTTCTACCCCCAAGAGTGGGGGTGCGGCTGGGGAGTGGTTGGGCTAGTGGGAGAAGCATCCTGATCTCTCAGTATTGTCGCTCCCCCCTACCTTGGAGTGATGTTCCCTGGAGGGCCCAGGAGAAAGGGCACTGGCTCAGTTCCAGCCTCTCCTGAGAGAAGCAATGACTCAGCCAAGGTCACCTGCTGAGTCAGTTAAGGGCCCAGAGAAGATCAGAGTTGCCCCACCTCCTCTATAATCCCCACCCCCCCTTCCCCGCACCCCATCAGCCTCTTCTTCTAAAAGAGAGGGAAGGGCAGTCCCCAAACTGATTAAGCCTGCCAGGCCCAGGGCTTCCAGCTATGGGTTCTGAGACAAACAGGCAAGGGTTCTATGCTCTCTCACAGTTTGCAAGAAATTGGGAAAATGATGGAGGATGAGGAAAAACTGCCATTTATCATGCACTCCCCCTCTGCCTGCTTCCTCATAGTATAGCACTCAATCTTTATAATATTCTTGTTTTCTTCAATAGATGGATGTCTAAACGGGATCAGAGAGGGCAAATGATTTGCCCAAGGTCACATAGCAAAGGCAGGTTCAGTGCCACGTCCATGCTTTGTTCACTGCCCTGGCGGAAGACACACATTTCCCCCCTAAAAGACCGAGCCGGCCTTCCCAGTCCTGGGTTCCATCCCCTGACAGAGCCTTGACCTCAGTAGGGAAGCCGAAGCGCAGCGGTTGCATTTATCTAACCTCCACCCTCAGGCTAGCAAATGCCCCCACGTGTTACGAACCTGCTCTGTTCCCTGCCCCGAGAAGCTGACATGAGGGGTGTCATTTCCTTAGCCACCCCCACCCTTCTGTTTGGACTCCAAAATGTCTACATAAATTACAGTCCCGGGCTTCCCTGGTGGCGCAGTGGTTGCGCGTCCGCCTGCCGATGCAGGGGAACCGGATTCGCGCCCCGGTCTGGGAGGATCCCACATGCCGCGGAGCGGCTGGGCCCGAGAGCCATGGCAGCTGAGCCTGCGCATCCAGAGCCTGTGCTCTGCAGTGGGAGAGGCCACAGCAGTGAGAGGCCCGCGTACCACTAAATAAAGCTGGGCCCGTGAGCCATGGCAGCTGAGCCTGCGCGTCCGGAGCCTGTGCTCCGCAACGGGAGAGGCCACAACAGAGGGAGGCCCGCGTACCACAAAAAAAAAAAAAAAAAAAAAAATTACAGTCCAGATACTTATTGCTTCTGTGTTGCGCTGGCAAGGGCATGCGCGCACTCCATGTCCTGGCGGAGGGAAGGTCACCCCTAGGACTCTCTCGCTGCCCCCCACCCCCGGACCCTGTCCTAGGACCCAATGCTACCGGGACAGCAGGGAATGGGCTGTCTCGCGGGGCCTGGGAGGGGCAGGGGCATTCAGGCTCTGGGGAGAGGAGGGAGGTGATTTTACAGGAGAGTTTTCGCATGGTTGGTTTTGCCATTAACTCTGAATGCCTTTGTGGGTCTATAAAGTTCCCCATGGTGGTTTATAGGGAATATGAATTGAGGAAATTGGTGGCAAAAACAGGGTAACGGGTGGCTTTCAGATGCCCACGCAAGGGTCAGGGAACAAAGGCAAGAAGCTGCCATCTCCCCACAAAACCTAAGCCAACGATAACTTAAAAAAAAAAAAAAATTTCACATAGATTCCTTTCTGTTTCCCCTGCAACACCCTCCGTCTCCGTGCACAGAACTGGCAGGATAATCACCGTGGAGTTAACAGTGGTCATCTGAGTGGTGGTATTCTCCTTTTTGTGCCTTCCTACATGCTCCAAATTATCTCCAGCTTTTGGGTATTACTTTTGTAATAGAAAAAAAAAAAGTGATTTTTTAAAAGTCAGATAATTCAAAACCGCAGGAAGGAATGTTTTCCAAGGCACCCATGATTCACCCATGATAATAATCCATCACTGGGGCTCCGAGTCTGGCATCTTGTTCTGTTTTCTCTGTGTTCCTCCAGCTTGACAGATGGGGAAACTGAGGCACCGAGAACTTAAATGTTTGACTCCAGGTCACACAGAAAAGGGGCCTCAAGAGAAGCCAGGCCTCTGCCCCTCCCAGCCTGGCCCTCATCCCTGTCTGTCCAGGCTCTCTGGGGCCCAGGGCTGGGAGATTACAACTGATGGTCTTCCGATGGCGTGAGGGGCTTTCACCTTGCAGGGTTCTGGGCATTCCTTTTGGTGGTCTGAGGGCTGTGTTTACTGGAGGCTTCTCTGGTCAGACTTAGAATGTCCTGCAGATGTCCTCAGCGGACTGAGGGACTGGACCTAGATGCTTCCAGAAGCTTCCAGACCCAGGCTAGTCGAGGTCAGGACGGAGCAGAGGCAGGAACCGGCTGTGGAAGGAAAGGTGGGCCAGTTTCCCTCCAGGCTGGGGAGTGGAGCCAAATCAGCTATTTCAGGCAGGAAGGAAATGGGGAGCAGCCTCGTCTCTGGGCAGGGCCCGGCTGCACGGGGTGCAGCAGGTGTGAGGGCCCTGGCTCCATGCATGGAGCAGAGGAGGGGGTGTCTGTGAGTCACCTGTGGACGCTTGTCCTTCCCACTCAATTCAGACTTACCGAGAGGCTGCCCTGTCCCAGGAAGACGGGGACAGACAGCTCCCCGTATCCTGCCTTCCTTCTTCTGTAGGTGTCTTTTCCGAGGCAACCATGTGAAAACATCGTGGCACAAAAAACAGAATAGACACTCACGTTCCCCTTAGATTGAAATGTGATAAGGTCTAGGCCCATGGACCTTACCCTCAGGGGCTCCCACTCATCATCATGAAGCATTATGTGTCTGATGGGGGAGACAAGGCTCCTCCCTGGGGAGGTCCCAAGTCTGATGGAATAGACACAGTTCCTCCTTGGGGAGGTCCAAGTTTGATGGGGGAGACACAGCTCCTGCCTGGGAGGGTACACTCTGATGGAGGAGACACACCTCTCTATTATTTGAGAACTCCCAATCTAACAGAGAAGACAAGACCCTCACCCAGAAAAAAGACCTAGAATCCTTTTATAGAGACATAGAAATGAGGGCACAGGCCCACCGGGTCATCTGCATTAGATGATTCCCGAGGGACTCAATCCAGAAAGGGGGGGAAATCTCATGGAGAGCATCCAGGAAGGCTACGCTGAGAAGGTGATTTCTCTGCCAAGCTCTGAGGACAGGTCAGCCAGCAATGCTGGGTCCTGCCCTCAAGGAACTCGGGGGGCTGGAGCAAAGTAGAGGGTGCTGGACACTGACAAGAAAAGGTGGGATTGGAAACCCATGTAATGGGTATAGGCCAGTTTAGGAGCTTGGACTTTATGGCTGGGCACTAGGGAGCCATGGAGAGTTTTAAGCAAGGGAAAGGGTGGTCAGATTTGTAGTGCGAAAATCTCAGCTGGGCTGCAGGAAGGAGGAGGGAGTGGGGGAGGAGTGGAGGCAGGGTGAGTGACGAGACTGTTGTGATGCTCTAGGCAGGCGATGGGGGTCCAGCCTAAGGGCTTGGCTATAGGATGGAAGCGCTAGACCTGGTGGTGGAGGACATGGGACAGAAGACTTGAAGCCCTGTACTCTGAGCCCAGCCTGACAGAAGGGCCAGTGAGGCTCAATGAGGTCTGAGCTCTGAGCAGCTGCCTGGCTGGGCTCAAGGACACAGGCTCAGGGTCCTCCTCTGTGGATGCCCATCGGTCTGCGGGCACCCTCGCAGCTGGACAGCGGACACCTGCTGTTACTAGGCCCGTGCGGGAACAAGGTCAGAGAGGAGAAGGCCCAGGGCAGGCCCTGGGATATCCTGAGGTGCCCCAGTTTGGAAGAGCCAGAGGAACGCAGACCACAGCCTCTGGTACCCCCATCACAACACTCAGGTCCCAGTTGAACCCCTCACCTGCTAAAGCCACGGGCCACCCCTGCCTGCTGAGTCCTCCATCTGGATGGGCATTTGTCCCACTGGCTAGCGAAGCCTTCAAACCAGGCAGTGCAGTGGTCAGCCTGAGGCCTGAACTGACCCATCTGGGAGAAGAGCTAATAAGCCCCTCAATTTGCATATATGCAAACAAGGTCCACTGTTGACAGAGCAATTAGCATAGCCCACTGCCTGGCAAGGCCACCAGGCTTGGCTGCGGTGCCTGGGATCTTATCTGTTGGGCTCAGCGCCCAACTTCTTCTCAGCTGAGGCCTGGTTGGGTGGATGATGAAGTCCCAGACTGGGCTCGATGCCCCCTTCCAGAGGGCAGGGGAGCCTGTGCAGGGCTTTCTGGGGAGGAACAGGGAGGCCTATGGAACCGGAAAGATTTCCTGGGTCGTGGCTTCTTATCTTTTATTTTGGGCAGGGGGAGAAGGGCCATCAGGTCATAAGATGCGCGTGGGACATCTGACCATTGCAGCTCTGATAATATGGCAAAAGGAACGAGCCAGGGCTTTGACTTGGGGGAGCAATGAGTTCTAATCCTGACTCTGACACTTGCTGCTGTATGACTCCGGATACTTTGAAATGACCTCTCTGGGTCTCATTAGTCTCATTTGTAAAATGGAGGCACTGCCTCCGACATAGGCTATTGTGAGGATTAAAGGAATCCTCATAGTGGAGTGCTAGGTGTAAAGTAGCTGCTCATTAAATAGCATCCCTGTGTCACCAGCCATGGTTTGCAACAGAATAAAAAGCATATACTTGGCTTTCTTCTGCTTCTTTTCTCCTCACCCTGTTTTTGTTTTTGTTTTTTAACATCTTTATTGGAGTATAGTTGCTTTACAATGGTGTGTTAGTTTCTGCTTTATAACAAAGTGAATCAGCTATACGTATACATATATCCCCATATCTCCTACCCTGTTGGTTTCGTTTTGTTTATTTTTCATCTGAACTGTGTTTTAAATGTTGTAAAGCATATTTCCATCCAATAACTTAGGATACAGTTGGTGAAGTTGGCTGGCGACGTATCCCCATTTTACAGACAAAGAAACTGAGGCCCAGAGAGGTGAAGCGACTCGCCTGAAGTCATCCAGCAAGTTGGCAGTAGAGCAGGGAATTGGACCTCCAGGCCCTTCCCTCTCATGAGCTCTTTCGGCTGTAGCAGTTGCTGGAGACCCACAGCACTCTACCTATCCTCTGTGCTTCTGCCTCTCCCTGCCTCTCTCCTCTCTCTCCTCGGGTCTTCATTCTCTGTCCACATCTCTGTGTTCCAGACTCTCTTTTCCCTGAGTCTGTCATTCTGTCAAGTGCCTGCTGAGACTCTGATGACAGCCAACCCTGCTCAACCAGAGAGTGGGAAGTTCCTTCTTGTGTCTGACTGCAACTTCTCTTGCTTTAAAATCCATCTGTATCCTCTTTTGTCATCATTGGCAGATGGGGAAAACTTTGGCTCACCATCTGCTTCATTGAATAACCATCATCATCATCATCATAAATAGAAGCAAAGCAAAGCACATCCCAGAGCTTTTAACTCCCCCTCTCTCTCCCTCTGGTCTTCTCCTAAGGCCCTTTAGCCCTTCCTCACGAAACCAATTCCCATCACCTTGGATGCTTCCCTTCCTCAAGCTCTAGTTGCCCCAGCATGCTGTCCCACTGGGTGACCCCAGAGGTGGTGAGGAGAGAGGAAAGGGTGGCGAAAGAGCTGAGGGTCCGCAGTCCTGTGCTCTAGTCCCACTCTCCTGTGTGGGCTCTAAGCCATCATCACTCCATGATTGCAGACACGTGCCAGGGACCGTGCGGAGTGGAGAGATGTGTATGACACACACACCTGCTCCCTCCTTTCCCAGAGGACCAGAGAGCAATTAGCGTGTTCTCTGGCCTCAAGGAACAACTGGGGACAAGGGACGGTCAGTAGAGGATTATAATCCCGGGTGTAAATGCTATGACAGAGGAAGGAAGCCTGTGGGAACACGGAGGAAGGATACCCCAGCCAGCCAAGAGCAGGGCATGGTCAGGGAAGGCTTTCATGAAGAGGTGACTTCCAAGCTGAATCCAGAAGGACATCTTGGCATAAGCCAGGTCAAGAGGAAGGGAAAGGCAGAGCCAGCAGAGGGGACAGCAGGAGCCAAGGCACAGAGACCGTGCTGAATCTGGTGTATTTGACCAGCTGGAGTACTAAGCGTGGGGGTGTTTGCCTCTATGGCCTGGGCACCGTTCTATGCTTTACAAATACATACTCGCAAAATCCCCACAGCTGCCCCCCAAAGTAGGTAGAATGATGGCTTGGTTTGGGCTCCCCCAGATACAGACTCAGAAAAGAATTCAAGTGCAGGTAGCTTCTTTGGGAGGTAACCCAGGAAACTTCAGTGAGGGAGCGGGGAAGAGAAGGCAGTCACTTCTGCTGTGTTACCACACCAACTACCACCGCGGAGCCCAAGCCCACCGTGTACCTCTGGGAGCCAGTGTAGAAGACACTCCCGGAATGAGTGTCCAGGTGTCCAGGCCAGGAATGCTGCCCCCAGGCAGAGGGTCGCTGCGTTCACAGTGAACAGATTGTGGTCGTTACAGAAATGCCAAGGGGGCTATGGCTGGGCACTGTCAGTGTCTGCTACTGTATTAACCCCATCTCACAGATGAGGAAACTGAGGCCCAGAGCATCCAGGTCTCACAGCCAGCAAACCGTAGGGCTCAAACCCAAGGACCTGCCCCAGAGCCTGTGGTCATAACCATGGAGCCACACTGCCTGACAGGGTCCCACTCCCAACAGGAGGACAAGGGGAGCGGTGAGAGATGGAGACAGAAGAAGGAGGGCAAGAAGCACGGGAGGCCAAGACTTGCTGGGAGGAGAGTGGGTAAGGTGCATCACCCAGGCAGCCCCGCCGTGTTCTGAGCACTGGGGAACCCCACGGACCTCATCGGCAATGCAGCCCAGGCAGCGCCTCTCCAGAGCCCTGGGTTCTGAGCCTGAATCAGACGCCCCACCCTCTGGTTCAATGACCACATTTCCCCAGCCCAAACTAGAATTTCTTGTTAGACGTGGCTTTCCCACCGGGAAGGGAAGAGTGAATTTATTCATACACACAGTCTTACAAAGGTTTAAACATTAGCATGCATTTGGTTATGTATGTCACAAATTGTCTTTATTGAAAAAGATTTTTTTTTAAAGTTGCAATGGGGACCATCCTGGAGAATCTAGAAAATACAGTCTCTGTACACGGAAGGGATGAGAGCTTGTCCGCAGAGGGAGCAATGGTTATGAATATGGGTTTTCGAGTCCCAGCCAGAATCGAGCACATAGTAGGTGCTTATTAAATGCTTGATGACTAAGTGACTCGGGCTGAATCCCAACTCTCCCACAGGCTCTGTGCGTGGCCCTCTCTCTGCCTCAGTTTCCTTATCTGTAGGAAGGGGACAATAGTGTCCGTGAAATGGGGATGTAGGTGAGATAACTCAGGGAAGGCCCTGAACAGCAGCCCGGCTCATAGAAAGTGCTCAGTTAGCAGGGGTGGTGGCAGCAGCACAGTAAGGGGACTGAGGGAGTGGACGCTGGGCTGGCATCCAGGAGGAGACTACGTGGGCGCGATTGGCCCGGGTGTGGCAGGGAGCAGTGACGTCCCTGAGAGACCCTCCATCGGTGAGGGACGGGGATTGGTGGACAAACATCCCGGGTTCCGGGCGATCCTGAGGCGTGTCCCCACACCGCGTCTCAGCCCATCAGCTTCCTTCCTTTTTCCGTCTCCCTCGCCCCCTCCTCTGCTGGTGTTTCCTGGGGTCCTTCCCAAATAAACTACCTGCACCCGAATCCTTGTCTCGGGCTCTGCTCCACTTTGATGGGAAAGCCCAAAAGCAAGTGACAGCGATGCCCGACGTAGTCACAGTGTCCCAGCACTAAATCCCTGAGAAGCGAGGACCACACAACACCACCCTCCCTCCCACTTCTCAGGCTGGTGTCGGAAGGAATGGCTGAGATAAACAGCAGGACAAAGCTACAGAAAAGAAGCAAGTGAGGCCACATGTCCTGGGAGGGACTGTTATATTTCCGCAGTGAGATAAGGATCTTAAAGCTCGCTGATTCTGTAGCCCGCACGTGGGGTTCAGGCACTGACAGTCTCCAGCTCTGTTAATCCCTCTCGCCCCCGCCTGTCACTTAGAGCTCCATTCTCTTCAGGCCCAACCCTGGGGCAGATAAACTGAAGTGGATCCGGCCTCATCAACCTTGGCTGTGAGACAAAGACCACCCTCCAAGCAGGGGACCTGGTACGCCCAGGGCAGTGGAAAGAGGGGGTGTCCCTCGGCTCCTGTCCCCAGGTCAGGCCCTGCTCAAGGCTCAGCCCTGCCACTAACCCACTGCCCATCCTGGAGCAGGTCACTCCCTGCTCTGAGCGTAACCTTTCCTCCTCTAAAATGTGGCGGACAAGGCGGCAGACGAGCGAGGGGTGAGAGCCAGGAGCTAGACTGCCAGAGATGGAATCCCAGCATTGTCACTCACTCGCTGTTCAGCCTTGAGTCGGTTACTTAACCTCTCTGTGCCTCTGTTTCCTCATTTACAAAATAAGGACAATAATAGAGTCCAACTCATGGAGTTTTTAATGCAGGTTAAACACATTAATATTTATGAAGCGCTTAGAAAAGTGCCCTGCACCCAGTAAGTACAACACAAATATTTGTTAAATAAACACCTATATTGCTTACTTCAAAGGGTTGTGGTGGTTTCACCAGATGATAAATACATAAAAATCCTTCAGATGTGGTGGAAATCCATGCAAATATATTATAGGAATGAATTCTCTTTATATCTCCATTTCCCCGAAGTGGCTTCCCTCCGTGGCCTTTGTAGTGCTAAACGCAGAGAAGGGACTTTGAAGTTTCCCAGAGCCAGGTGTGAAATACGGCACTGCCCCTCACCAGTCCTAAGTGACTTCACACCCCAGAGCCTCAGTTTCCCCATCGGGGATCATAATGGTGCACATCTCTTTTTTTTTTTTTTTCCTTTTTAAAAATGTTTTGGCTGCGCCGCACGCGGTATGCGGGATCTTAGTTCTCCGGCCCTGCGTGGAAGTGCAGAGTCCCAACCACTGGACAGCCAGGGAGTCCCAGCATATCTCATAAGGGGAGGTGGGCATTAGGGGAAGACAGGTCAGGAAGGCACCTGGTACAAGGTCTATCCCCCAAGGAGCCCAGTTAAGGTCAGTTTCTCTCCCCAGTTCCCCGAGGGAAGTCCCTTCACTTCTTTGCGGAGGTGGGTACTCACCTGCGATGGGAACCCGATGCACCAGTTCACTGGGCTGGTGGGAGGTGCGTGGGCTGATGCCCATGAAAGCTTGAAGCTCAGGCCTGGGGGAGACCACATGCTCAGTGACAGTCCCCTTTGCGTCTGGAAAAATCTGTTGATTAATCTAAATCGCAGAGAGTCCCCTAATCTCCCAGGCATGGCCGTGGAAGTCGATGTAGGATTTCTCTGCCTCACCGTGATTGCCCGAGGCCACAGTTGGGGCGCATCTGTCTGGCCTGAGCCGGCCCGTGGGGGAGGCCCGCAGCCCAGGGCTCTTACAATCCCGGGGCGGAGGACTGGACGCCGCTGGCTGGAATTTTCAGGACCCGCGGGCGTGGGCGGGACAGGCCTTTGTGGGCGGGGCGTCGAAGAGCGCAGGCCAATGTCTGGGAACATCCTCCGCGGCTGGCCCCGAGAGAAGCCCAGAGACGTCTGTCAAAAGGCTCTGGTTCCCTCGTGCCCGCCCTGCTTTGGCCTAATGTGTTAACCTAAATGCTCATGTCCCAGATAAGAGGCCAAGGAGATGAGCAGATAGCACCTGTGAGGAATTCACCCTCCCCCGGGGAGTTGAACAGGCATCAGGTAGACCTAGAGAAGAATCAGACCAGGAGGAAAGGGGTGGTGACAGGACTTCTGCCCTGGAAGCTTCTGAAGCTCTGTCAACAAGGGACCAGAACATCCTCCCAGCTCAAAGCGAGTTTGAGGTGACAGCCCCACCCCCTCACCTTAAGGATGGGAAAATGAGGCCCAGAGAGGGTGAGGGACACAGCAGAACAACACAGCCGGAGTGGGACCAAGTCTCTAAACTGTCAGCACAGAACTCAACTCCCCCAGATTATGTGCAGTGGAAACGCCGCAGGCGAGAGTTAAGAACAGTCACTGGGGCTTCCCTGGTGGCGCAGTGGTTGAGAGCCCGCCTGCCGACGCAGGAGACACGGCTTCGTGCCCCGGTCCGGGAAGATCCCACGTGCCGCGGAGCGGCTGGGCCCGTGAGCCGTGACCTCTGAGCCTGCGCGTCCGGAGCCTGCGCTCCGCAACGGGAGAGGCCACGACAGTGAGAGGCCCACGTACCACTTAAAAAAAAAAAAAAAAAAAAAAAAAAAAAAAAAAAAAAAAAAAAAAAGAACAGTCACTGAAGGGGGGCGATTCTCCCT
>NC_041216.1:20197593-20222281 GCF_002837175.3 Physeter macrocephalus
AAAAAAAAAAAAAAAAAAAAAAAAAAAAAAAAAAAAAAAAAAAAAAAAGAACAGTCACTGAAGGGGGACGATTCTCCCTCCACGCATTCATTCACTCATTCATTCATTATTCAACTGAGAGTAATTGGCAGGCACTCTCCTAGGTGCTAAAACATACGTTATCTCTCACTAGTTTGTAGCTCCTTAAAGGTATGGACCACACCTGTGCTGCTCACTGGTCTGTCCTCAAAGCCTGGCAAGTAATATGAGCTTCATAATACGGGATTTATCACACTTAATTCTCACCTGCGAAGAAAAAAATTCTTAGTCACATTTTACTGTTAGGAAACTGAGGCTCTGAGAGGTAAGGGGACGGGCCCATGTGGTCATTACGAATTCATTCATCAGGAAATACATAATAGTTGTGCACCTATGATGTGCCAGCAATGAACAAGAAGACAAGGCCCTCAGGGGCTTCCAGCCCAATGGAGGAGTCGGTTGTGGTCAAATAGTAAATATGCTGGCAATGGGTAATTATAAACCGAGGTGGGGCTCATGGTGGGAGAACCATCATTTCGTATTCTAAGCTGTGTGGGCCTGAGCCTGTGTCATGGACAGTCAGGTGGTAGAGGGAAGGACTGATGGTGAGAAGGCAGCATTTATCTGATGCAGAAATTGCGAACTCAGAGAGGTGAACTGACTTGCCCAGGACCACACAGCAGGTATGCAGTGAAGCTGGAGTTCAAGCCCAGTCTCTCTGCAAACCCACTCCTTCTACCACATCAGAGAATTGGGAAAGACCTAAGACAGCAGACAGCAGTCGGACGACAAACTGTGTGCTGGTCAGTAGAAGCCAAATGGAGCTGGGGGCCCTGCTCCCCACGATCTGGGCGCCGCAGGGCAGAGGCCTGGCATCACCCCCAGCCTCAGTGAATGGGTGTCTTAAAGCCAAATCCCGCTTTCTCTTCCCCCTCCTCCTCTCCCTTTATGGAGACGCTAATTTTAGCCAGCCACATAGGCAGCCTGAGCTTTTAAAAATGGACTGATTTAGGCTTTTCCTTAATTGCTCCAAAAAAGTGCTTCGCATCTAGTGGGGAAGAGAATGAATATGACTCTATTTAGGTTAAAAATTTAAAGCCAAATTCTCACTGGTCTGGCAAGAAGAGAGGAAAGCACTTAAGCCCGTCTCGGTGGTCTCCCCACCCCCAGCCCTTCCCCCGCCACTCAGAGCCTCTGTGTCTGCCTCACAGGCCTAGACCCTGCCAGGGGAGAAAGCAGGGATGCACCGGGAGCCTCACCAGCCACTCAAGTGAGGGCAGGGCACTTTTGAAGAATGCACAGGGGAGATTTGCAAAATCTCCTTCCCTGACAGCCCCAAGAGGTGGCCAGGGCCCAGAATCCACTGATGGGGCAAAAGTCTGAAATCATTTACCAGTTCTTGAAGTTAGCCCATCCCTGGGTCATCTCAGCCATCCTCCGTCTGCAGGCTGGGGCTGCCAAGGCTCAGCCCAGGTTCAAATGCTGACCTTCCCAAAGGTTCTCTAAGAATTCCATTCAATAAACACTGAAAATCTGCCATGTGCCACGTACCATGCTTAGTGATGAGAATCCAACAGTCAATGAGGCAGAAATGCCCACAGGGCTGACCATAAATGTATGTGTTCCCCTAGTCATAGTTCAGTGTGGTTTGGCTCACTAACTATCACTTCATCCATCTACCCATCCAACCATCATCCATCTATCCATCCATATGCATCATCCATCCAGCCATCCACCCATCCTCCACCCATCCTCCATCCAGCCTCCATCCAGCCTCCAGCCTCCACCCATCCAGCCTCCATCCATTCATCTTCTATCCATCATCCAACCATCCTTCCATCTTCCATCCATCCATCTATCTTCCCATCCATCCATCCATACAAATATTTAATAAGTACATATACTGTGCCCAGAACAGTGCTAGGTACTAATGTTACAAAAATTAATAATACAGAGTAAATAAGACAAACAGAGACACTGTCCTTATTGATTTCATGGGGTGGATGAGGCAGGCAAGTAAACAAGATATTTACTGAGGCAGAGACAGCATCTGGCTACCAAAAATAAACACACACACACACACACACACACACACACACCCTGGCCCTGCCGCATAACATGGAATTGTCTCTGGAGGCAACTCCCCCCCCCCCCCCCCGATGACATTTCCTAGATGCCTGTCTATTTTCTCTTCCCTATTCCACTGGCTGGAAAGGAGCCCTATGGAGCCCCAGAAGATGGCAGAGTCACAAGATATAAGGAGCCTGGATCTCTGAGTCTCCACATGGAGGAAAAGCACCCACCTTCAAAAATAAACACACACACACACACACACACACACACACACACCCTGGCCCTGCCGCATAACATGGAATTGTCTCTGGAGGCAACTCCCACCCCCACCCATGGATGACATTTCCTAGATGCCTGTCTATTTTCTCTTCCCTATTCCACTGGCTGGAAAGGAGCCCTATGGAGCCCCAGAAGATGGCAGAGTCACAAGATATAAGGAGCCTGGATCTCTGAGTCTCCACATGGAGGAAAAGCACCCACCTTCAAAGATACCCACAATGTAAGTTAAAAATATTCTTTTTGAGACTGTGCCAGTGAAATTTGGGGGTTCATTTGTTACAGCAGCAAGTGTCACCCTATCTAGTATAATTACATTTCACAAAGCACCTTTCTGTAAGTGAATAAAGGGATAAAGACATGTGATTTGATTCTTATAACAACTGCATGTGGCAGCTAATCGTTGCCCCCATTTATGGATGAAAATCCCGAGGCAAAGAGAGGCGAAGCAACTTGCTCAGAGCCACACAGCTGGTAGGTGGTGGGCCAGGCTTTGAACTTTACTCCCATATCCATTCACTTTATGTGACAACGTGCTCCTAGCTGGGGTACAGATAGGGAACCTCAGGGTGAACAGGAAGGGCGACATCTTCACCTCCCTCTGGGTGCAGAAGTTGAGCTGGGGCATTTATCCCAGGGCCATCAGTGTGGTTTCTGTTACCAAGACACATGGAGGAGAAAACTAAAAATCTGCCCTGGGTGTTTCCCTCCCCATGCCGGACCAGAGGTCCCGAGCTGGGCCCCTTTCCCCAGCAGTCGCTGTCCTTCTGCAGGGGCTTTTCTCAGTCCATAAGAGGAGCCCCTTTCCCTCCTCTCAGGACAAGAAGAAGCAAGGATAGGAGACACTGGGTTTCCACCCCTGGGAGGCAGCCGGCTTCCTTCAGAGGCCTGGCCCAAGGCTGGTTTCCACCCCTGGTTTGGCAGCCAGGCAAACCACCAAGACATCTCCATTGGCCGGCCCAAGGCCGCCAGAGCTGAGGGGGCTCCGGGCCCCCCCTCCAGGCTGTCAGAGCCATAGTCAGAGCTGGTGGGGCCACTGGAGCAGAGTGGCTGACAAGAGGCAGCCAGACAGGAACAAGTCCTGGACTTGGTGGTGGCAGGAAGCCCCACTGCAACCCCACAGAAGGGCTGCTGCTCTCCACTGAAGGCCTGGAGTCAAGTTCCTTCTCAGATGACGTTATATTCCTCCATGATTGTCTGGCTATCAGACAAGGAGATGCTGCTGTGAAATGAAGGATGCTGAGCTTTTGAGAGCAGCATCTGGGTGTGAATCCACGCTCTGACACTCACCGACTGTGTAACCTCGGACAAGTCACTAAGCCTCTCTGAGCCCCTCAGTTTACCTATCTGTAAAATGGGACTAATAATGCTTGTGTCACAGGGGATAGGGAGAGGATTAAATGGCATAGCAGGCAACTGATAATTTAAGAAGGGACAAACAGAATCTGAGAATGTTCTAGCTAGAAGAGCCCTGAGAGATCTGGGAGGGAAAATGAGGCCCACAGGGAGTCAGCCACTAACCTTGGGTGGAACAGAAAGGCAGGTGCTTATGATTTATCCTTCCTGCTTTGGTTTTTCCACCTTTTCCTCTGCCTCCCTGTCTCCTTCCCACAGGAGCTCCTCGTCCTGGTGTGGAGAGTGGAACCGAGGAAGGGGAGGGGAAGAAGCGGGAGACCTGTCTCTGAGACCCTCGTCACACTCAGAGGCTGGATCACATGGGTTTTCCCACGGCTTTTGCAGGGCGTGGTCGATGCTTTTGCTGGTCAGAGATGGCGCCAGATGCTGGCGTTGCTACACCTGAGCTGGTCCCTCACGTCTCATGTCTGTTCCCCTCTGTTCATGGGGGCCAAACGTCCACCGCGATGGCCGTGCCCTCAGGGCCTACCGTGCGGGGCACTGGCCCTGATCACGCTGTCCTCTCCCTCACACCTCACACCCACCCAAGAGGCACCAGCTCCTGCCCTCCACCCACCACCTTATTGCTCAGCCTCTGAGCCTTCACTGTGGGCGGGCGTGTGTCTGGGCCAAGAGCCCAGAGAGGGTCAGTGCCCAAGTGAGAACCTCATCCGGGCCCGGCAGTTGAACCAATGTCCAACCCAGAGCCCTCCATTCATGGGAGGGGTGGAGGGGGAGCACAGTAGGACTAAGTCTATGGCGGAGGCCCTTGGGAAGACTGGAGGGGTCCCCTCTGCTGACCCAGTCCTCCTTTCCTGCCTCTCACCCCTCTCCCACCCCCCATCCCTCCTTCCTATTCCCAAAAGGGGTCAAAGTTCTCCATCCTGGCGCCCTCCCAGTTGGTCCACGGTCCTGTCACTTTCTCTCCCTCCTTCCTGCCCCAGGCTCCGCAAGTGAGGAAGTCTCCCCGCTCGCTCCCTGTAATGCTATACCGCTAATAAGATTAAAACATACCTCCCTCTTACAGCATCGGTTCATAGCACTGATTTACCGTTGCTCCCCGGCTGCTACAAAACGGATGCATGGGCTGCCACCTTAATCTCTATCCAACTCCTCGCTGCTGGGGAATAACTGCTAATTAATACCTTTCTGCTTCCCGACGCCTGCCAGCTCTGAGGGCCATCGACACTCTGTGGGCTCCCTGCCACCCGGCCACTCACCTCCCCCCTCGCTTGGGGCTCCAGCCCCAGGCCACAGGCACCCTGGGGGTCCAAGGTGGAACAAGAGAAGGTGGGCTTTTCCCCCTCTCTTGGTCCTCCCACTGGACACGCAACACAGATAGACACAGCGAGCCAGCAAGGGGCGGAGCCTAATGCAGAAGGCGCTGAGCCAGACCTCGGTCCAAATCCCAGCTCCTAGCCACACCAGCTCTGAGATGTTCACCTCTGAGTCCCAGGCTCCTTGTCTGCAAAATGGAGAACGCCACAGGACCCGCCTCCTAGGGACGCGCAAGAATTAAGGGAGAACAGGTCAAGAACGTACCGAACACAGTCCCTGGCCTCCTGCTTCCTTGGGGCCTTTGTCCCAGGCCTGGAGGGGGTGCCATCACCATGGGCCAGCTGAGCTCACAGCACTGGTAGCAGGGAATGGCAGGTGGTCATTCTTAATGCTGGGGAGCAGGGTCCAGGGAAGACCCCATCAGAGGAAGTTAGCTACAGACATGCAGCCCAGTCAGGAGACGCCAACGCCGGAGCTCAGTGAGACTTTCCCTGCTTCTTTTCTTCCCCCTTTTCAGCTCAAAAGGCACCTCCTCCAAGAAGCCTTCCTGGACCACGCAACCTAGAGAAGCTGCTCTGTCCCTAAGCCCCTGACTATCGCATAGCCCCGCGTTCTCCTCACAATATGGCATCATCCAGAGTTAGGCTATTTACCTATGTGTTTATTTCTGCCTCGCCCACCAGGATGTCGGTCCCATGAGGCCTAAGCTCTTGACTGTCCCATTCACATTGTCTCCCTGGGCACGTAGTAGGAGATCAAAAAGTATCTGATGAATGAATAACAAGTTCTCCATTAGTATTAGCTAATAATAATGATGATGATAAGCAAGGTTATCACTTCCCTCTCCCCTCAAGTGAAGAGCTGATTAAATGCCCTCTCTCCTTTAGTGGGGGATCCTATTAAAAAAACCATTGCTACTGTGTATTCAGTGTCTACTAGGTGTCAGTTGAGAAACTGAGGCTCAGAGCAGTTACACGCCTTGCCCCAGATGACACATCTAGCGGTGACTCAGCTGCCATTCAGAACGAGGTGGGCCACGCATCCTAAGCACTCTACCCGGCCCCCTCATAGGGCACAGCACGTCCCACCAGGAGGGAAGGGGAGAGCTGCTTCTCTACCAAAAATATCTGGATGCCAGTGTTTTCCTCCTCGAAGCCCGACAGCCTACTGAGAGCAAGGCATTCCCTCTGGTCGCTGGTGGCTATAACATGACCAGCCTGGGGAGGAAAGTCAGCCTGATCTTGGACGTTCACGGTCGCACAGAGAGGGTCAAGAACGCAGGACCAGGTGCATCTCACTTTGGACTTGCTCCTCCACCTCTCTGAACCAATGCCCTCTAGGGGTAGCTGCAGGACCAGACGGGGTTAGGGATGTGTGAACACACAGAATTATCAATCTAAATCCTCAAGTCTGCCTTTACCTGCAGGACAGCCGGGCTGGGGGCCCCGCTCTGTGAGGGAAGGAGGTGGCAGCCGTCTGCCTCCCCGGGCCGGAAGAGGTGGTGGTGGGGAGGGAGAGGAAGCCCCAGGACTGGGCCTGGCAGATGTGCCAGCAGAAGCCAGCACGGGTGCTTTCGATAAAACATAACGAAGCGTGGGATCATTAAATATTTCCTCTAATTCCAGGCTCCCATGGGGGTAGGGTAGACCAGTTGGGCTGGCAAAGGAGAAAGGTTTATAGGGGGCACCCTGAGGCTGTCTGGGGGTCGGGGCAGGCACAAGTTGAGGGGGCAACAGCACCCAAGCCTCTGGACCAGGGCCGGGGTGGGCGCAGGGCTTTCTCACAGGCCTCCCTTCCGGCTTGGAAAGAGGCGGAAATCAGAGGCTTTTCTCCCAGAAATGGTCCCCTCCTGCCGGGGACCTGGTACAAGCCACTGGCCCCTCTGGGCCTCAGTTTCCCCGTACGTAGCGTGAAACGAGTGTTGAATTTAACAGAAAAACGCTAGAACCTCCTCTAGCCCTGAGGACGTTGATACTTCCTCCCCATCATGCAATCCACTCATTTTCAAATTCCTTCATTCAGAGTAAAGCTGAAGTAGAAGCCAGTCTGGAAAAGAGGCAAAGCAGAGCTCCTGGCTCGATTTGGGGACCAGGGCCCCCTTAACCATTACCTTGACTCACATTCTGGCTGCCCAAAGTGGGATGGGGGTACCTCCATGGGAGACTGGGGTTCCAAGGAGCACAGTTTGAAAACCGTGGGTCTGCCAAATCCTGCCTAAACTCCCCCAACTCCAAGGCCCAGCTCGTGTCCCAGAACTTCACTGGAGGCCTCCCTGATCATGAAACTCCCCTGGTCACTACCAAACATATCCCAGTTTTCGCCATCCTAACATTCACTGTGGCCAGTGATTATGCTTCTTTACTTGTTTGCAGCCAGGGTTGCACAGGGTCTGAGACATAGTAGATGCTCAATGATAGGGCCCCTCCCTGACCCCACACATCTACACTTGGCCAGCACACTTACCAGGCCCTAGTCTTCTTCATAGCGGTTATTACTTCCTCCGTTATATATTCATGTATGTACTCTGGAAGGTAAGCTCCAGGAGGGCAGGCTTTATCTTTATCTGTTTCTATTCACCACCATATCTCTAGTGCCTAGCACACTATCTGGAACGTGGTAAGTGTCCAGTTTGTCAGATGAATGAAAGGATGGTTGAATGGATGGATGGATGGATGGATAGATAGATGGATATATGGCCAAAAAATATATGGCCAAAGAAAGAAGGAATGAATTCTCCCTTTCTTCCCTGAGTGGGTATGAGTCAGCCAGGCATAACAGGTTCATTCAGAGCTCAAAATGTCTTTGACATGAATCTCCAATGACGCTATAAGCACTGGAAAGGCAACTCTATCCTTCTTCCAGATCCCACAGCATCCACACGGGCTCTTATCAGTTCCATAAACACTTACTGATGCCTGCTCTGTGCCAGAACTACACCAGGTACAGGAAGCATGGAGATGAGTTACAAATGGCATCTGTGCCCCATGGTGCTGTGAACATAGTAGGTGCACAGAAAATGTTCGTTGAATAAATGATGTCTAAAGTGAGACCTGAATGATGAGTAGGACTTAGTCCGAAGAAGGAGGTAGTTTCCAGCCAAGGGAATGACAAGTGCAAAGGCCCTGGGGCATCTAGGAGCACCAAGTCTTTGGTGCTGAGGTCCTATGTGGCAGGAGGGTTAGGCTTTGCGTCCAGATTCATGTCCTCCCAAGTGGTTCCCCACAGGTGGCACCCAGTGCTCTTCCCAGAACTCTGTGCACAATAGGTCCCCTCTGAGGTCATGCTTTCTGGGGAATGAGAGGGAGGGGTGATGAGCCATAGCCCCTCCCATTGCCGTGAACATCTCCCTGGCCACCTCCACGCCCACTGAACCCCACACTCATCTGCTCGGACCCACTCACTGCCCTAATTTAACCACTGCAAATACCTCTTCTGTCTCCTTTCCAACGGAAATAACGTTATTTAAGTAAAGCCCTTTAAATTTTAAAGAGCTGGGTTGGACTTCCCTGGTGGCGCAGTGGTTTAACAATCCGCCTGCCAGTGCAGGGGACACGGGTTCGAGCCCTGGTCCAGGTAGATCCCACATGCCGCGGAGCAACTAAGCCCGTGCGCCACAACTACTGAGCCCACGTGCCACAACTCCTGAAGCCCGCGTGACTAGAGCCTGTGCTCCGCAATAAGACAAGCCACCACAATGAGAAGCCCACGCACCACAACGAAGAGTAGCCCCCTCTCGCCGCAACTAGAGAAAGCCTGCGCTCAGCAACAAAGACCCAACGCAGCCAAAAATGAATAAATAAATAAATAATTTTTAAAAAAATAATAAATTAAATAAATAAATAAAGAGCTGGGTTGTGTGCTCTCTGCGGGAAGCTTTTAGCAGCATGCTGGAAAGAAATAATAATGAGGCCAGAGACAACAGAGCAGAGCTGAGCTGCCACCCAGTGTCTGCCCAGGCAGGGGGTCCAGAGCCAGGTCCCACTGCTGCTGGAGCCCCTGATGCCCTCCCCCAGAGGCACGTAGGAGCAGGATGGGAGGTCCAGAGAGCCCCAGAATCACAGAAGGTCAAGTTGGAAGGGATCTCTGGCAGAGAAGCAAGAAGGCAGAGAGGACAGAAAACAGTTAAAGCGTGAGACATCCTACGTCAAAGCTCAACCGCTTAGTAGCTGTGCAAACCTGAGCAAGTGGCTTAACCTCTCTGATGATATAGGACTTTCCCCAACACCTCAGTGGATTAGTCATCCCCTCTTCTGCGTTCCCATGAGGACTTGGTAGCTATTTCAATTTTAGAACTTTCAATATTATTCCATAATTTATTTGTTCGCCTGCTTTTCTGCCCCAGGAGACCGTGGACTCCCTGAGGACAGGCACTGGGTCTCATTTGCATCTTAGTGCCAGCCCTGGCACAGGGCGCCACTCAGGGCAGGTGCTCAGTGAACGCTACTGAATGGAACTGAAATGAGGCCGAGTTTGTGCTCCCAGGAAATGAGCGGCTATTGGAGCATATCCTCCTCACAGACAGCTGCTCTTAGCAACGTCGCCTGGAGGCAGCATGCTTCATCCCAAAGGTGGGAATTGGGAGGCATCAAATATGTCTTAAAGGAAGTATTTTGGACCTAGACGACAGTACTCTCCTTCCCAATCTTATTATCCATCCAAGAATCTTAGAACTGGGTCATCCAGACTCACTCCTTTGTTTTACGGACCTAAGGCTCAGAGGAGTGGGGGAGGGTAAGCGAGTGATGGTGCAAGTTGATGGAGGAGTTGAAATCAGATCCAAGGCTGGTGTCCTTTCTACCAAACCGATGTTTTCTATGGTCGCTTGCAGGATGAGGCCAAGTGGCACAGAGAAGCTTTTATAAAAATTCAAATGGTCACATGTTTAATATGAATTAAGAAAAAAATATGTCTACTCAGTACAACAAGCCTCTACACTATTCCTTTGTAAAATACAAATGAAAATAGAGGGAATCAGTTTAAATTTGCTTTTAAGAAAATCGTGATGTAAGCAATGACCTGGGTGGGATGTAGGTAGGGTCACGAAGGAGGTGACTGAAGTTTGACGGTCTGCACTGGGCCAGGGCATGGCTCAGAGCTGGCGCCCAGGAAGCACCACTCCACCACCCAGGGACAGGGGCGTGGCGGGCAACAAAAGCTCCCCCTGAGACCCAGGCCCGGGCCAAGGAGTGGCCCAACAGCGCTAGGGTGGATGTCCTGCAGCCCGCACATAGGGGAGGTCCAGCCTGCAGGACACGGTCCCATATTCAACTGGAGACAAGTCTCATCTAAGTTCATGTGAACAGTCAGGTAGATGGAAAGGCAGCTGAACTAAGCAATGTCACCTCCACCGACTTGGACGCCGAGACCCGAGGGGGCCGTTGGAGTTTTTCCTAAGGAATATTGACCTCCAGTGAGCGATCGATGCCCCCCTCCAAAGGAGCACGCTGTCACTGAGTCAGTGGGCAGGGCTGAGACCGACCTGCAGGGGGACAGGGCTGTAGCAGGGCTGGGGGAAGATGGCAGTGTCGACAGACGGCATGCGGGCAAGGGGCAGGGGCACTCTGTCTTGCCCGGAGCACTTCAGAGAATAAATAAGCCAGGGAAGAAATTGCTGCTGCTATTTGTCACAGCTATTTCAGCAAAGCACCGAATGTATAAGCGTCTAGAAGTTCAACCGGCAAAATTAGTCCTCATCAAGTCAATCTGAACAGTCAAGGTAGACGGAAAAAAGGGCCGGACAAAGGAAAATAGAGGGACACGAGGACAGTCCCCTGAGCCAACTGAGAAGCTGGGAGCCAAAGGGGCTGTTGGTGGCAGTTTTCCCAGGAAACAGTTACTCCATTCAGAAGCCAGCCACCCACCCCCCGCACCCAGACTCCAGCGACTTGCTGAGAAGGTCCCTCTAAATGTAGAATTGGCACTCTCAGCGTTCAGTTGAAGGATAAAGGTCTGATGATCCAAAGGGCTCACGTACTCACTGTTAACTCCCTTCTGCCCCACCTGCAAGGGAGGAAGCAGCGTCTGGCAAGAAAAGCTAAGACTTGGAGAGCACCTGCCTTTCCCCTCGGGAGGAAGGAACTCTGAACCCGTTCATGATGGATGTGGACCAGACTGCACATGGTAAGAGCCAGTGGGACTGGCAGGAAAGATTACCTAAATGGATCTAAGAAGAAAGAACCTCTCTGTGGGAAATGGGGTGGAAACTAGACTGGGGAACGAGGCGTCGGTGTGCCCTGGGGTGGAGTAATCAATCGGTGCGATGGACCAGGGGACAGGGACGTGTACGGACACTGAAGAGTCTTGAGCAGAGACGGCACATCACAACGGTCAATACCAGCAGCGGAGGGTGCAGGCGTTTCCTCTCTGCGAACTGCAACGTTCTCCCAAAGTTACCCGTCCCTTCAAGTTCACGTGCCCCTGAAAGGCCAGTTCCACGTTCGTAAAGCCCCGTACTCATATGCTACGCTTTGGCTCAGGAAAATCTAGCATCTAGCACAGGATGGGCCATACTGGCAGGCATTTTATTACCGTGATTGTTATTAATGTAAGTAGTGACCAATTATTTATGAGCATCACACGTCGTCTCTTTCCATCATCTTAGCAACTCTGTTGGGTATGTAGTGCAACCTCCATTCTCTAGACAGGGAAACTGAGGCTTAGCTTAGCAGGATGGTGTTATAGCTCTGCTCTTTGCTACCCAGCCCACTCTTTTCCCTTCTCCACCCGTTCTGTGCCTGGGAGCCCAACTGCATGGGCTTCCAACCGAGTTTGGTCAATGGGCAGTATCAGCAAGAGACCCAAAGGCAGGAGGAGGATGAAACTGAGGTATTTCTTCCTCCAGCTCCCTGCCAGGTCCCCAGGAGTTGGCTGCAGAGCCCAGAGCCACAGTCCTGCACGCAGCCCTCTTCACACAGCCCTCTCTCCGGTTGCTACAGGTGGTAGTAACTCCCCACTGTTCCCGCCCTCCCTAAACCCTAAAGCCAGTAGTCCCTTTCATAAGCCCTTCACGGACCCCCCCCAGGTTGAGCTTGGTGTTTCCTGCTGGAACCTGGTTGGTACGGAGAGAAAGAAAGTGTCCCCAGATTACAGAGCTTACAAACAGTGGCACTGAAACCCCAGCCCTACTCTGCCTCCAAAGCCCATGTCACTCCATCTGAACTGCAGTTTCTCAGCCACAGACATTCACACCCGCAGCTGCCCAGATTGGCCACATCTGCGTGCCACCTGCTCCACTATGCACTTAACATTTTTCTTTAACTTGACTCATTTTTTTTCACTTAAATAAGCCATTTAAAAAAGAGAGCGAGAATTTAAATCACTGCCCCAAATGGCAAACCAGTCTCACTTGTCTTAAACAGAGGACGACTGAAAAAGAATTACAATGAAGACAAAACACTGTTAGTAAAACTTTTACTCCCTCTGGCTAGCTGCAGGCATGTTGCCCGCACCTGTTTTTGTTGCAAAGAGAGATTAGCAAGCGAGGGGGCGTTAAAGACACGATGGCATCAGCCTGAGGCTTTCTCCTTGGCATAACTAGGAGGACAGCACGAGAAAGGAACAGGGAAGACCCGCCCCCTCTGTGATTCCTTGGTATTTATTGCCCGTGGGGAGGCCCCGCCCACCTCAAGAGGAACCCCGCCCTAGAACTGCACTGTCCGGTGGAGCTTTCCACAGTGACGGAGACGTCTTACCCACAGCTGTGCTGCTCAATAGAGGAGCCACCTGCCACGTGCGGCTCTTGAGCCCGTGAAACGTGGCTGGTGTGGCTGAAGAACTGAATTCTGTTTAATTCGGTTCAATAAAAGCCGAGACACCTTGTTGAGTTTTAATGTAAATGTCAGTTGTCACACACAGCTCCATGTTGAACACAGCTCTGGCCTGCAAGCCCCATGAGGGCAAGAACTCGCCTATTCATTCTCCTCTGGATTTCTAGAACAGCACGGTGCCTGATTGCCAGGAGCATTCGATTAATTCTCGATGCACCAGTGGATGAATCGGTAAATGAATGAATGAATGAACTGTACTGCTTCTTGCAACAAGAAACTGCTCTCTGCATTCACGCTGCCCTGGGAACCACTAGCTCTTCCTGCTTAAGTAACTCTACTCCTCCCCACCCGGTTGCTTGCCTCTCTCTCCTCCCACCAGGCTCCTCAGTGGGGAGACAGGCTTAGGAATTCGACTTCAGACATGGCCTCTTCCTCTCCAAGCTGAGCTCGGGTCCACTTCTCTGCTGCCCCCCAGCAAACAAAGCAGCTGCTGTGATGCGGTTGCTTTTGCTGCCCCCATCTCACTCCCCCCGCCCCTGACTGGGATATTAGGTGCTTGGTGACAATTAGCAAGGTATCACCTGCTTCCGTAGAACCAGGCACCTGGCCTTGGGCTTCGCTATGGCCTGAATACCCACGTGACAAAATCCTGCGAACTCCGGCACCGAGCACCAGCTCCAGATGCGGACGCCACCCACCCTCTGGCCATGCCAGCCTCTGTCTTCACCTTGCCAGGGCATCCGAGCCCCTGCATCGCCCCCTCCCCGCGCCCAGCCCTGCGCGATGCCAGGGCAGCCGGTGATGGACGCCTTCCTTTGGGGCAGCATTAAGGAGGAAGAGATGGTGCTTGGAAGATAATGGAGGCGCCAATGATCGGTGACAAACAGCCCCGCCGGAGGAGCGCTGAGTGCCTCTGCAGAAAGAGAAACAAAAGGGCAAAGGGCACAGCTTGGCAAAGGAACAAAAAAAAACCCAACAGCTCAGCCGCCTCTCTCCCTGGGGACTCCCAAGCTGCTCCTGTGATGTATGAGGCTGGGGGTTGCTCTCCGCCGGAGTGACGCCAAGATCCCCACCCAAGTCTGGGCCACCCTGATGTTCCCCAAGCAAGGCTCTTGGGTGGTGGGTCTGGCTGACTGAGCCCTGGGATGGCCCCCAGGACCTCGAGGGAGAAGACCTGCACACCCCCCCCACCCCCCCCCCACCACCACGCACACACACATCACGCACGGTGTGGGCGCCAACGGGCAAGTCACTCTCTCTGGCCTCAGTTTTCTCAGCTTTAAGATGGGGGAAAGGATATAGTGCATTTAATTTCCCAGCTCCCTCCTGGCCCCAGTGCTCTGTAATTCCAAACCTGAGGACTCGCTCCATGTGGCCAACCTACAACGTACCCCTCCTCCTGGGCACTGGGGCTTAGTAAACACTTCTTCCTCTTCAGACCTGGGGGCACTCCAAACGTCATTATAACAGCAGCAGCCACTTTTCCCACACCTGCTGTGTGCTAGGTACCCTGCATACAGACCCCTCGTATTATGGGAATGTCCCCTTCCCAGCAGCCCCACCCCACAAAGCCACCACGATGAGTCGCGTGTTCAGTTGCAGACATCAAGGCTGAAAGCAACACAGAGGTTATCAGAGCTCACACACTGGATAAGTGGTGGAGATGGGATCTGAACTCAGGCCAGACCCCAGAGCCCAAGCCCCCCTGGGGATGTAGATGTTTCTCCCAGGAGAGGCTTCCCCCATCACACTTGGTTCAGGCTCAAGCTGGAACAGCTCCATTCCAGGCGGGGGCCTGGTTTCCCCTCCTTGCCAGGTCTGGACACTGTGGGAGAGGTGGGTAGTGTCCAAATAATGGCATTCCTGCCACGAGGCCAGTGTCTCTTGGGGCACCCCAGAGCACTCATTTATAACACAATGGCGTTCCAAAGAGTTTCCGGCTTCAGGTGGCCCAGAAAAGCCAAATGAATCTTCCTAGAGCCCTGCTCTGGGAATGTCACTCCTCTCTCTTCAACTGCCCCCCGTAGCCCCCAGGCTCAGATCCAGACCCCTCGCCCTGGCGAGCAGGCCCCGGCCAACAGCTTCGACCTCATTCCCCGCTTCTCAGTGAGCACCTCATGCTCCAGCGAGGCCAGCTGCCTCTCTGTCTCCCATCCTCACGCAGCCTGACGGCGCCCTCGTTCCCCCCTCCAGGGCTTTGCACGTGCTGTCCTCTGGCCTGGGATTCCCTCCTTACCTCCCAAGATTGTTTCAATCCCTCAGAGCCTTCCTGGGCCACGCCCTTTAGTTTCCAAGCGTTTATTCTTGGTGTCCTTGTATTGGCCATTTATTATACATAATCTTTTATTGCTCTCAAATGAGCCCGTGCTGTGTGGGGTGGCCAACGAGCCAAAACCCCTTAAGGGAGGCTTCTGCCAATCCAGAATGAGGTTGGCACAGCTGCTCAATTAACAGAAGTGACTGGATCCCTTGACTTGACTCCAAAGTCAGCTTCCAGGGGAGGGAGAAGAAAGTGCGAGCCTACTGAGCCTCTCAGAGCGAGCCCATGGCCAGCTGACCCCATCCTGAGGGTCGGGAGGAAGGGAGGGGTCAAGACTGAGGGCTAGTTGCATGCCAGGGGCTTTCGTGTATTCATCTCATTCATCGCCACAACACCCTCTATTTTCAAAAGATGGGGAAACCATGACTCAGAGAGGTAGTGACTTGCCCAAGTATATTCTCTGCTAGGAAGTGGCCGGGCTAGGCTTTGAACCCGGTTCACATGAAAACCAAAGTGTATTCATTACCACCAAGTGGCTGTTCCGCAGAGACAGTGATTGAGGAAGGATGGGCAGGCCCAGCGGCGTGCTGGTAAATGTTTAACAGCTAGCTCTGGGCTGGAGAGAGCTCTGATCTGCAGCGTTTGCTCATTCCATGGTACAAATACTCCTGCCCTGGTCAATTTCAAGCCCCCAATAAGGTAAACTCAGAGCTGGGGAGAGATGTGTAAATCAATGCCCGGGTGTGAATCCAGCTCTGTCCCTCACTAGCAGTGGGACTCTAGGCAAATCACAAGATCTCTCTAAGCCTCATTCCTCATCTGTAAAATGGGGAGACTGTTATCTCCCAAATGGGAGTTTCTGGGAGGCTTTAGTATGACTTTGTGTGAACATGGCTAGCACGGGACTTAGCACATAATAGTTGCCCCATCCTTCCTTCCTTCCTTCCTTCCTTCCTTCCTTCCTTCCTTCCTTCCTTCCTTCCTTCCTTCCTTCCTTCCTTCCTTCCTTCCTTCCTTCCTTCCTTCCTTCCTTCCTTCCTTCCTTCCTTCCTTCCTTCCTTCCTTCCTTCCTTCCTTCCTTCCTTCCTTCCTTCCTTCCTTCCTTCCTTCCTTCCTTCCTTCCTTCCTTCCCCTCCTTCTTTCCTTCCTTCCTTCCTCCCCTTCCTTCCTTCCTTCTTTCCTTCCTCCCCCTTCCTTCCTTCCTTCCCTCCTTCCCCAAACCCTGCACCCATCACCAAACAAGGAGAACCCAGAAGGAACAGGAAGCCCTCTAGTCTTCTCTCCACCTTCTACTGTTGGCTCATCCCCCAGACGCCCGCCGTGATGCCAGTTTGAGTGATGGTGAGCAGAGCTGAACAATGGACACATTCTCACAGCAGAAAGGACTTCCAGAGGTGATTGGGCAGGGCCAGGAAACAGGCCCCGGGCTCAGTGTCTGGACCAAACCCCAGATTCAGGGGAGACATCATTCATTCATCAGTCAGTCAGTCATTCAACAAACACAACTTGTAGATTTGCTCAGAGCCAGGCCTTGCGCCAGAGCCAGCGGTGCAGGGATGCCTGCCGCCCTCAAGAGCTCTCTGTTCAATGGGGAGACCGACCGATGACCATTTCCAGGCCCAGAGGAGGGGTGTTTTAACAGCATGTTGCCAAAGTGCTGCTGGCGGCACTCACAGGGGACACCTGCATCAGCAGGGGTAGGGGGGCTTGTGGAGGGCAAGAAGTGGGTGAGCAGAGACTTGGAGGGAGGTGTGCGGGGAGTCAGGGGCTGTGCTGGCTGAGGGCAGATGTCTGCTCTCTGAGCCAGGAAAGGGCAGAAGTGGGGGAGGAGGTGGAGGGCATGAAGCTGAGGCCAGAAACCTCTGAGCAGGCCGAGTCTGTGGGGCAGAGAGGTGGCGGCTCCGGTCCCCAGGCCGTGTGACTGCATCAGCAACCTCCCCTGTGGACTGGGGATATAATACCCATCTGGGCAGCCGTGGAGGAGGGAGGAGGTCACATCAGCAAAATGGCTACACCAGCACTCAGCTCACAGGGCAAGCTTTCTGGTCAGTTTACTGGCCTGTGAGCTCATGGGGAGCTGACCTGTCTCATTCCAAAAGCCTAGGGGGCGGTGAATGAAACAGCGCAATGGGTTGGGGAGGGAAGGAAGGCTGAGCGTGCAGCCACAAAATCCAGACTCCAGTCCAGCCACCTCCTACCACCATCTTGTCATCTCCCTGAGGCTCAGTTTCCCTGGCCTATTCAGTGGATACAAGAGCAGCCTCCTTCACGTCTGATGTGAGAACTAAATGGAAGGATGGGGGTGGAAGCATCTGGTCAACGCTCCAGTACCACCAGCAGGTAGAGAGTTAGGATGTCTGGAGTCAGAGTATGCATCACTTTGATTATCTGAGAGTCTTCAAGAAAGACAGAATGTAGTTCCAGGAGCAGAAATCTACCAACAGGAAGTTCACCTGTGAATCCAGCCTAACTTTCACACGCCATAAGCCTTTGCATACACTTTTCTGTAGAAAGCCACACGCCCAACACCTCTCCACGTACCCCAGCACCAGGACGCACGTGTCTAAAGGCCAAAGATGCTTTATTCATCCAAACAACCCACGATGAGCGGGTTTTTGGTGAGCACCCACCATGTGTTTTGTGGGGAAGAGAAGAACCAGACGGGGTCCCTGCCTTCATGGAGCTTCTAGTCTACTAGGGTAGGGGACGGGAGGGTCCCAGTGAGACTGGTTCTACCCCCGAATTTCACTGGGAGAAACAACTTGGGCCTTGGGTCTTGACTGCACCCAGTGTGGGTGTGGATGGGGGACGACGCATCGAGGCTCCAGGGAAAAGTCAGGGACAGGCGGGGGAATCAGTCACCCCCAGGCAGCAGGCCGTGAACCGTCCTCCAGGAGTTACCAAGAGTGGTAATCATCAACTCTAAGGCTCATCACGCCTAGGGAGGGTATCCAGTGGAGTCCTTCTCTTATAAGAGGCAGAAATCAACTCCAGACAAAAACAGTAACTGGGGCTTCCCTGGTGGCGCAGTGGTTGAAAATCTGCCTGCCGATGCAGGGGACACGGGTTCGAGCCCTGGTCCGGGAAGATCCCACATGCCGCGGAGCAACTAGGCCCGTGAGCCAGAACTACTGAGCCTGCACGTCCGGAGCCTGTGCTCCGCAACAAGAGAGGCCGCGACAGTGAGAGGCCCCCGCACCGCGATGAAGAGTGGCCCCCACTCGCCACAACTAGAGAAAGCCCTCGCACAGAACCGAAGACCCAACACAGCCAAAAATAAATAAATAAACAAATGTGGGGTTAAATAAACAAACAAACAAACAGTAACTGGTGGAACGTTATGGGGAATTCATGGAACCCAAGGACGAACTGGTGCCTGGTGTTGGGAGGACCCATGCTGCTTGAGCTGGAGCAGCTCTGACGTAACCATGGTTAATACTGGTAACAGACATCTGAGCCCACAGGATTAAGCTAAGAGCTTTGTATGTCATGATTCGTTCCATCCTCTCAAGACCCTGGGAGGAAGGTCCCATCATTATTAGCCCTGGGGAAACCAGCAAAGTACAGCGTCTTGGGGGCCCCCATTGATAAGGGGGACTTTCCAGCAGTTCTCTGTCTTCCTCTGTTCAATATTCAGCTTCCGGGGAGACTCTGTCAGATGGGCTCATCTTGGGGGTGACTTAGCCGATTGTGCCACCTACCAAGATAGCGTGCAATTAGTAGGGTGGTGAATAATTCCCCAAAGCAAATCTGACCTGTTGCCGGGAGAAGTAGGAATGGCTGGCGGACACGCCAAACACCAGATTCCTTTCCTGGGTATCACAATGTCCTTTCCTGCTCCTTTGGGCTGCCACTCTCTAAACCTCTAGCTCCGTACATACTGTATTTATTTGCTCCATCCATGGAATCTTGGCCAATAGGTCTAGGTGATCACGAGCCCCCTCTGCCACCGGACCTCACTGCAAGCGTAAAGGTGGGTTCCACGATCTCACCCACCTGGTTCCTTCCCAGGAACTTCATCTTGAAGACAGACGCCTCTTAGGAATTAATGTCCCATGTTTCACCTCCACTGACATTTATCGGTTAAAGCGGGGGTGCTTTGCACCCTCTTGCATAGGGTAGAAGCTGCTGCATTCCTCCTTTCAGCGAAGAAAAAATAAATCCTTTCTCCTCTCCTCCAGGAGCAGCAGTGTCTTTGGATTGCTTCAGACCTGGGTTTGAAACTCCCGGTTCTTCCACTTAAAAAAGATTCTGAGCCTCATTCATTATTTAAGAAAGAAAAGAAAGGAAGGAAGGGGGGAGGGAGAGAAAGAGAGAGGTATCTTGGGCCTCTTGTCCTCACCTGCAAAACATGGCTAATGATACCGCCTCATGGATTTTGTAGAGCATTTAATGCATAAAGAACATCTAACAGGTGCGTGATAAAAGGGAGCTCTCAGTAATATCACTCTTCTTTCTCCCAGTCTTCAACTAGACTCAAGAAAGACAGCCTTGAGCTGAGCTGGCCCCACCACACACAGTCCTAACTCCAGTTCTTTGCTCACACGGGTTTCCCTCCCTGACACATTAGCCCTTGGCTTATTAATGTTCTCCCTTTGCTTCAAGGTCTAGTTCAAGTTCTCCCTCCTCTCTGAAGCATTCCCTTTACACCCCCCAAGTAATCACTCTTCCCCGAGAACCTCCTGTAGGGGACATCAATCCACTTGGCACCTAGCAGGTATCAACACATTTCCACCTGGATTGTCATTCATCTTTATGGGTACATGCCCGACCTCTCGCCCCACTGGAATGACAGTCACCGTCATAGGTCTTTCTCTTTTCAGATGTGTCCTGCCCACAACAGATGCCCATTCATTCTCTTGATGGTGACAAGGGCTTTCAGGGACACCCCGTCTCCCATCTGTGCAGATGAACATACTGGACAATTTTATCTCACTGGGATTTGGGAAAGAGTAAGGCATCCAGACTGGGCATTGGACACACTACAACCGTCTGTGTGGCTGGAGCCGAGGAAGTGACTGAGACCCCTTCTCACCAGGAGACAGCAGAGCACAGAGGGAAAGAGACAGTCCTGGGTCTGAATCTCAGCTTGCCACTTACTGACTGGGTGGCCGTGCACGAGTCACTTAACCTCTCTGAGCCTCAGCTTCCCCATCTGGAAAGTCACTTTAACTCTCAGGGTGGTTATTAAACAAGACACGAAGAACAAAGCACACGGCACAATGCTGGCACATAGTGAGAGCTCAGTCAGGGCTAAATAAATGAATTTCAAGGGGCCTGGGGATGGAGCAGAGGTGGACTGGGTGGCAAGCCAGGTTAGACGCCTCCATGGATCCCAGGAAACCCAGTTAACAGAACTAACCAGCCTCCTCTTTGTTTGGCTCTTTGGTCTCCGGCTTTGAAGTCACCACTGCTATAACCCAGAAACCCGAGCAAGTCACTTCACCTCCTCCACCGCCCCTCCCCCACCGCCCCTCCCTCCAACTGTAGCAAGGTTCCGGTCTGGGTGAGACAGATGTTCTGAAAAGCTGGGGTAGCCAGGCCAATCTAAGGCATCACTGGTACCCTGCCAGTCCTTGCCCACACGCCCTGTCCAAGGAACACTGGAAGGAAAGAGGGAGCCTGGCGCTGGACCAGGCGGGACCCGGAAGGCGCCAGTACTCATGCCATTAACAAATCTTAAAACTCTGGGCCTCAGCTTCCTAATCTGTGAAAAGAAGAGCTTAAACCCATCTTGCAATGCGCGAGGACTGTGCAGCAGTTAGCACCTGCTGGCCACACTGCAGCTGATCCATGTAATACTGGCTACTGAAAAAAACCAAAACCCCAGCTATGATACAAGGAGAGGAGCAATGCTAGATTGTTTAAGGGGACTGCTGCGGAAAGGTCGTTCCATGCCGGGTCTCGGTACCCGCTTCTACCAGGGCAGCTGCCCTTTTGTGCCTATCAACTTGTCCAAGGCAACAGGTTTAGGGGGTGGTAATCAGTTCCTACACTAAAAGGGTTCTCCTGACAAAAATTAGAAGTTTCAGAACCAATGAAGTAAGTGATCTCGGAGGTCACTTTCAGCTCTTAACATCCCCTGCACTTAAAAAGCAAAAACGAATTCAACCTCTCAGGAAAAACTGCAGTTTGCATCTTGGGTGGGAAGGGAGTGGGGTTTATTGCTGGCGGAGGGGCCAGGCTGGGGGCGGGGCGGGGCGGCAAAGGGGAGCGGGGGCGGAGCGGCCTCTGTCCCCGGCAGGGGCCTTAACTCCGCCGCCAGGGCCTGAGAGGGAGCCGGGCGGGCCTGAGCCCCGCCCCGCGCCCCCGGCGTCGGGTGGAGATGGTGAGGGAGCATAAGTACGTAGTCTTCACGCCAGCTTGTGCACGCACAGCCCCCCCGCAGTCTCGGTGCTGCGGCTTCCTCGGCCCAGCCGAGTCCGCCCCCGCATCCACCCACCCGTTGACACGTGGCTGCCAACAGAGAACTGGAAGGGCCTCTGGCTGGGGCCTTTGGCGCGCCCTAACTCGGCCCCCCCACCGCTAGCCTTCGCGGAGACTTTGCCACGGCCCAAAGAGGCAGGTCCATGAACCACTCTCTTCCTCGCGCCCCCAGTGCCCGGTGCCCTCTCTCTCCCGGGCCACCGCCCAGGCACGAGTGCCTGACTGCCTTCGCAGAAGTGCCCAGACCAGGTAAAATGGGGACTGGCGAGTTAAAAACCAAGTGGGTCTCTCCTCTTGGAGAGTCAGATACTGGGGAGTGGGAGCAGGGGCAGGAACTTCCAGCCCGGCCAGTCCTGTGTGCAGCCGACTGCTTTCTCCTCCCAATGCACGTAGACCCACCTCTCCACAAAGGTGAGCTCCTTTGCTCTGCGGCCCATAGGAACAGAACCGGCGAGGGCGCACTGGCCGTGCCTCTCCCTAGTAGTGCCCGCCATCGCCCGCCACTGGGCAGGCGTGTTTCTGAATGCCTGCCCTGGACTCCACCCTCCCCGCCCTCCGAAGCAGCCCCCTGGCAGGTGGTCCGGCACAGCCAACTGCCAGGTGCACGGCTCTCGGTCACGTCCAGGAAGGGCGCCCTCCCCCGGCAAGCCGGCCTGTTGCATCTCGTACAGACCCTTCCCGTGCTCCCACCCCTTCGTGGGCGCGGATTTGGAGCGCGTAAGGAGGGACCCCACTCTCGAGCACTCTCATCTCTGCAGGGAAGGGAGGGCTCCCCGGCTGCCCAGGACCCCTGCGCGCGCCCCACGCTCGGAAAGTTTCCCATCTGCGATCCGGATCAGCGCTCTCTTTTCACCCTGAGCAGCGGAGCTCAGAGGCCGTGCCGGCTCCCCCCGGCCCAGAGGCGCTCACCCCCGGCGCCCGATCCCCCAGCCTCCAGCAAGTTGCAGAGGCGGGCGAGGGGAGTGGAGGCGCCAAGACGCGGGCTCAGCTCTCCGCAGCCCCGCAGCCCGAAGAACGCTGCTGGCGGGTTCTGGGGAAAATCGCAGGGTGGGGTCCTGACGGAGCGGGGTTTCCCACCAAAGCCTTTCCCATCAGTCGCCATCCTCACCCCTGCCGCGTCTCGCTGGTTCTGCGCATTCCGGGGAAAAGGGGTGCTCCCCTCCTGCCCCCAACCATCCCCGCTCCCTTCAATGTCCAGGTGAGGGCTCCAGGTGCCTTTCAACAAAGCCCAGTGCCCTCTCCGTTGCGCTGGAACCGGGACACCACCCCCTCCCCGCCCCCATATAACCTTTCCCTCTAGAGGCATCCGAGGGAGGGAGCCGTCACCCCAAAGTTGGGGGGAGATTTTCATCCACTTTGGAAAGTCTGTTGTTCCAAGGGTAGGGGGACAAAGTACAGGGCTTGCATTACTTCTGGTTTACACCAACCCCTCCCCGCTCTCTGCCAGCAGGACCACCATTCAGGCTCGAATTCTGCAGCTTCTCCCATCAGCAGACCAAGCACTCTTCAAGGACCTCGGGGTAGAGGGGGTGCGGTTATTTTAGGGGGGACACCCCTTCCTGGAAGGCACTCTCAGAGTTTGGCTAAGCACCTCCCGGTGGGGCAAGGCACACACACGGCAGAGGACAGAGATGGTTCCCCCACCTTCATCACCCAGTTGGGCCAGGGACTGAGACCCTACTGGTCACAATGGCTACGTTTTGGCACCCCGCATCCTCCTCCGCCTCCGCGGCAGAGCCAGGATGTAACTCCAGACGGGCTGGTTCTGGGCATCCAGGTTTGGTACTCGGCTTAGGGGGGAATCGCGGACGCGCACCCTCTAGTCTCCGCGCCCACGGCTCTTTGCCGGTCCAGCCTCCCTCCCGCCCGGCTCGTAGCGAATGTGTTGGCTCGCTGCCCGAAAGGTGCCGGGGTCGCCAGGTTGGACTGCCGCGCTACTTAAGAGCCACCAGGCGGCGGCGCCGGGCTGGAAGCATCGAGGCTTCGGCGAACCCTGGACCCTGGAGCTGCGGAGGCACCAATCACTCTCTCTAGGGACCTCCTTCCAATGCGTTCAGCCCAGCCGGGACCAAGTCCATGCGGGACGCACACACACCGCTGCTCACACCTTCTCAGCCCCCGGACGCGTCCACGCCTCCCTCCACACTAGAACCACACACTCCACTGCAGGCACACACGCTCCTGGCCCACGAAGCAACACAACCCCCGCATGCCTGCACCTCCACACATCCCAGAGACGTACACTCCTGCTCAAGGGTCACATTCCCTCCTCCTATGCACACACGCCCCGTGCCCCCCCCCAACAGAAATAGAGCCACTCCCTGTCACACATCCCTAAAGGGACCCATACACTTGGGACACGCGTGCAACAGCACACCTCACACACTCATCCACCCTGTAACACGCTCACACATACGATGACACGAGCTCACACACTTCACACCCTCACCGAGAAGCTGGCACCCGCTCACACCCCCGAACACTGGCTCACACGCCTTCTCACACACACACCTTCTCTGTGTAACTGACATGGACACTCAAACACCCCTCCAGACACTCGCTCGCTCACACACCATCACACACACTCACATCTCCAAAGGCACTCCGGCAGCCTCTCCACACACAGCTCCCTCCCGGACACCCTCACACAGAGACGCAACAAAGACACACGCTCATACACACGCGTACACGCACACCCTGGCACAGACCCACGAGGGCTCTCTTGAAAGGAGACATCCTCCCTCCCTCGTCAAGCAGATCACCTCTGCAGGCCCCCACGCCGGGAGCGGGGCTCGGACCCGGAGCCTCTCCGGAGCGACCCTGGCCCGCGCCCTCCGCCAGCTGCGCGCCCCCGCGCGCATCCCCAGCCGGGGCTCCGGCCCGCGCCCGCGCACTCACCGCGCGCCAGGTCCAGGATCGCTGTGAACAGCAGGCAGACGCAGCCGCGGAGGCTCGGGGCGGCTCGCATGGTGCCCGGCAGCTGGCGGCGGCGGCGAGGCGGCGGCGGCGGCGGCGGGGCCCCTCGCCATGGGCTCAGGCGCGCTCCTGCCTCCGGCCGCCGGCCGAGGCAGTGGCGGGCAGCACGGGGCGCCGCGGGGGCGCCCCCATGCCGTCGCGGCCGGGCCGCCCGGGCGCCGGGCTCGACTCGGCTCGGCCTCTGCCGGGCGCCGCGACCCTCGCGCTCGGGCCGACCTCC
>NC_041216.1:20222735-20223540 GCF_002837175.3 Physeter macrocephalus
AATAGCGCTCCCTCCGCCGCGCGCTCGCCTCTCCGGGCTGCGCGAGCGCCCCCGCCCCTCGCCCTCCCTCCGTCCCTCCCCCTCTCCCCGCCCTCCGCCCTCCACTCGCCGCTCTCTCGGCTGTACTATACAGACTTTTCTTTAATCCTTTCTGCGCTGCTCGGTTCTCGTCCGCTAAGCCGATTTATTGCAGGGAGAAGGAGAGCCTCCCACCTCCCGTGCCCCTCCGCCTCCTCGCGCTCCTCCACCCCTCCCCCCCCCCCCCCACTCCCAACTCGCTTGCAGCCCGTAGCTCGGTCACCCTCCCCCAGCTGACCGGGCACCCCTGCCCTCCAGACCAGGCTCCGTCTGATCCCATCCCTGGGACACCCTCCCCTGCGCGCCGACCCCCAGTCTGGTGGAGGGAGGCCGCCTCCCCCTTGAAAGCGAGGCCATCCGTGGAGCCGAACAGGCAGGGTGTGGCACGGGAGCAGTGGGCTTACCCCCTATTAAGGATTAGGGGCATCAGTGTTCTGCAACTTCCCAAATTATGGCTGCCCTCCCCCAGGCACCCATGGAATTGGGATATGTTTTGTTCTTTCTTCCAAGAATAGCCACATTCTTGGACCCAGCCAGAAATGGGTAAGGAACTGGGTGTTTCCTTCTGGCAGAGACCACAGTTTCACCCTTTTGGCAGACCGGATTCCTTTTCTCCCTGGGCCTGAGGATTGGGGTTTGGGACTGTGTCTTATCATTATCCTCCCACCGACACACACACACACGCACACACACACGCGCACACACACACACACACACACACACACAC
>NC_041216.1:20223619-20247570 GCF_002837175.3 Physeter macrocephalus
AAGGTTTCACTGATCACACACACACACACACACACACACCCCAACCATTGAGCCTCAGGTCTGGCTGTGAGCCCTGGGAGGGGAGAGGTACTCCAGCCCTTGGAGCGGTCAGGGGTGACGTTAGGTGGGGAAGTTCAGAGCATGGAATTTCACTCCATGGCATTCTAAGGAGAGTTCCCAGCTTCTCTGTCTCTGCCAGGTTGCTTCGTCAGGCTGTCACTCTGTTTACCTAAATGGACAATGGGTACAAAGCCGGCTCCATCTCCAGCAGCCCTCTGAAGGGGTGTAAGGAATGGAGCGGGCAGTGGGTGGCTGCTAGGCTGTCTCTTGGTCAGCCTTGTGCAGAGATGCCCCATGGCCGGGAGCTGGTCCCGCCAAATGCCCTCTCCAAGCCTCACCACGTCACCTCCCGAGGCTGCCCGGCTGCAGCTCATGCCCGCCCGCCCCAGGGAAGGAGCGATTTGCATTTATGAAGATCTGAAAGCATACATTCACCTGACAGGCTTTAGAATGATCCTCTCAGTAAAATAATAATAATGATCATAATAAACCCTTATAAATAGGTGTTTGATTACAGTTTGTCCCTACGTGGTTTTTTTTTTTTTTTTTTGAATCAGACTAATTGGCTGCCAGGCTGATTGGGCTGGATATGGCTTGAACACTGGAGTCTTAGACCCTTTCTTCTCCCTTTGCCTGGCTGTTCTTTGCTCCCTCTTAGCCCCACCCACCTAGGTCCACCCTTCTTCAAGTTGCTGAGGGTCAGCTTGAGGTCACCTCTCCCCCTCACCTTCTTTTGGGGCTGCCCCAGCCGTGCCATGGGACGCAGTCCTTGACTGCCTCGTCTCTGGCCCTCCCCCTCCCCACCTCTGGCCCAGAACAAAGCGGACAGAAGCCAAATCCATCGCAGGTGCTAAGCCCTCTGTGCACGGGCCTTCCCTGCTGGGAAGCAGCATCCAGCTGGGAAGACCCTCACGTTGGTCTGAGTTCCTCAGGTAAATGCCAGGCACCCCTGTATGGGCATTCCTGCTCTGTAAGCCCAGCTGCAAATCAGAGTGCAGCCGGGCAGGTGGACAGGCAACAGTTCGCCAGGTGAAATCCTGCATATGTGAGGCTTACTGTCTGTACTCACTGTAGCCCAGCAGTTACCCAGGAGAGCCAGGGATCAGGTGGGATTCCAGGGCCTTTCTTGGTGACACTTCCTCCTAGTCTGGGTCCATACCACCAGCTGGGAAAGGCAACAGTCAGTCAGTCACCTCCATTATGCCAGCTGCGAATGACACCTGGCAAGAGGCGGCAAGGAGGAAAGGAGACCTGATATCAAGAAGAGGTTTCTTCCTAGGGCCAAGGATTGGGCGGGGGAGTGGGGTGGGGGAATTGGAGACCTCAGTTAATCCTCCTTCACCCCAAGACTTACGAATCTCTCTTTTAATATCACCCCGTATTATAATCATTGGTCCTCCTAGCCAGTGCCTGGCACATAGTAGGCCCTCAGTAAATAATTGTTGGGAGAATGAATGAATGAATGAGAGCAGGGCACTTTGTGGTATCCACTCCATTCCTCGTCTCCTCCTAGCACAAGGCTGGCACCTGGCAGGCGCTAGCATGCGTCCTGTGGCCATGAACCTTTTCAGAGAATAAACAGCCCCCTAGATCACATGTTCAGAGAGAGGACAATCCTGCCCAGGTGCGCACTGGTTTCCCCAAAGGGGCTCAGCTGCAAAGTGCATGTTTATTACCATATGGTAATTGTTCTGAGGAATACTGCTACCTCCGCACACCCTCCCCTGGGGGCACACGCTCCTCCAGCTCCTGTTTCACAAAACACAGCTTTGGAGGCTATTCTCTTGCTCCAGAGAAAGGTATATCCTCAGCATTGAGAGGCATGGTTAGCAGAGGGCACAGGGTGACCTAGCCAAGGGAAAAGTCACTCAGGGCAGCCACAGGCTTTTAATTTGCCTAACGTCTCTCTGTGCCTGTCTCCTAATGTATCAGCTGCCAGCAGCGGGGCATCCACTCTGCAGTCCTGGCACTGAGACCCATGAGTCATGGCGGGACATGCCTCTTCCTGGGGCACCGGCTGAGTGGGAGCCCTGGACCTCCCCGTAGTTGATGGCTGGAGGTGTGGCTGTCTGCCCGCAGCCTCCCTCTGTCCATGGTGCTGAGCTAGGATCTCCCAACAGAGGGCACTACAGCACAAAGCAAATTTCTCTTCTCCTTACCCTAGGGAACAACCCCAGAGGTCAAAGGGACCCTGGGGTCCTCTGTGACCTCTAGTTTGTTTATTCCCAAGAGAGGGAAAGGGTATGGCATAGTATTACCTCCCACAGCCTGGCTTCCAAAGGGATGGGTTCTGTTGGTTGGGGGAGGACCTCCTATGGGATTGGATAATGATGCTAAGAGTAGTAAGCCTTTGTGAAAGTGCTTCTCCTATGCCAGGCACTGATCAAATACAAAATGTGAATAAAATCAGTGAATCTTCACAATAGTGTATGGTGTGAGTATTATTATTTCTATTTTACAGACGAGAAAACTGAGGCACAGAGAGGCTAAGCAACTTGCCCAGTACAACACAGTAATAGGGCCAGATTTAAACCCACAAAAAGTGCAGAGCCAGAGGTCTTAAATACCCTTCTAGGCCAAGATACACACACGCACACAGGCACACACATGCCCTGGAAGCCAGTATTTCAATGGGAAATAGTTAAAAACAAAATTTTCATAAGCCCAGTGTGCTCCACCTCTCTCACCTCATTTAATTCTCATAAGAGCCCCCTGTGGCAGCTTTATCTAAGCCCAATTTATAGATGAGTAAACTGAGTCTAAGAGAAGTGAAAAGAATTACCCAAAGTGACAAAGGTAGAGGAATGTTGTTTTCTGAGGACAGGAACCTAGTGTGGGCTTTCCCCAGGCTCTGTCCCAGAGAGCCACACATTCTCTCTCTCTCTCTCTCTCTCTCTCTCTCTCTCTCTCTCTCTCTCTCTCTCTCTCTCTCACACACACACACACACCAGGCTCTGTCCCAGAGAGCCACACATTCTCTCTCTCTCTCTCTATCTCTCTCTCTCTCACACACACACACACACACACACACACACACACACACTCACTCATGCAGTCCTCTGACTCCTTCTTACCTTGCCCTCTGCCTCTGCGTGCTGGGAATTAAACATCCCCCAGGCTACGGCCCAGACAAGACCGAGTTTTTTATTGTTTGTTTAAATTAAACGCAGCTGCAAGTGACGCCTTAACACCAGTGACCCAAATCGATACGGAGATGGCTGCTTGGAATTAAGTCCAGTGCTGCGTCTTTAATGGACCTCAGCCCCACCTGGACTCAACCAGCTTGTCTCCCATGGGAGGAGACTGGCAGGTCGTCCACGGGGAATCTGAGGCTGTGGTCGCTGAACGAGCTTCAGCAGTACAGGCCCAGAGAAAGGAGCTGGACAGTGTGAAGGAGTCAGGGACAGGAAGTTAAGATCTGGGGAACAGCGTGGAGGTGGGGAGGCTGAGAGAAGCAGGCCAAGCTGACACTGGAGACCGGCGTTCCCCAAACTGGGCCCCACTGACCACTTGTTTTGCGAGTTTGTAATAAACATTCCTTGAAAGAGGGTTCAGTGGTTCAATATATTTGAGAAATGCTGTATATGAGTTCGTTCTCCACATCTTGGAGATTTACAACTCACATGAGCATTTAAAAGCTATGAGAAACCCTGCAGAGTTTTTTGGTTTCATTTACTTGAAGTTCAAGCTTGTTTGGCTTCAGAACCCTCTTTGCATAAATACCTATTCATATCTCACATCAAGAGTTTTGTAGGTCATGGGATGAACGGGAGATGCTGCTCTGGCCATGGACAAGGCTTCTGATCGCTTCCTCGATTACCACAGTAGTTGTGATAAGGATGATGACGGTGATGCTGACGATGATAAGAAAAAAAATAGCCACTGACAACTGATGACATTTATCGAGTGCTTACTATGTACTAGGTACTTGTCTAAGTAGTTTGCTTGTACTAACTCATTGAATCCCCTTCATTACCCTACGAGGAAGGCTCTGTTTTTAACCCCATAGAATAGACAAAGAAACTTGAGACACAGAGAGGTGAGGCCCCTTGCGTAAGGTCATATTGCTTTTATGTATTTCTGAAACTGTAAGCAACATGAAGATAAGGACCACATCCGACTCATTTCTTTATTACTTGTGCCAGGCAGGTGGTAGGTGCTCAAGAAAGGGATAGAAGGAAGGAAGGATGGATGAATAGAAAGATGGATGGGTAAGAGAATGATTAGCTAGATCTTTGATGGAGAGATACGTGGATGTGAGAATTACTGGGTGGATAGATGGATGAATGGATGGGTGGATTGTGGGTAGATGACGGGGCGATGGAGGAACAGATGGAAAGATGGAAAGAAGGGTGGATGGGTGATGGTGGGTGTGTGTGTGTAGACAGATGGATTAGAGGAAGGATTGATGGGTTAATGAGCACATGGATGGAGGAGTGGATAGAAGAGTCAAGATTAGAAAGCATCAGCAAGATTTGTACTTTTTCCCGTATCATTGCATTTGCTAAGAATGAGAGACCTGGACTCACAGGTGTTAGTCGTAGCTGGAAGGTAGCAACAGAGGTAGTCAGGGGCAGTGGCAAAAAGCATGGTCTCTAGAGTTGGTCTGTCTAGACCCAAATCTCATCTTCAACACTCAGGAAATAACTTGTTGGAGGGAGGGAAGGAAGGAAGAAAGGAAGGAAAGAAAGGAGGGAGGGAGGATAGAAGGAAGGAAGAGAGGAAGGAAGGAAGGATTTGCTGTAAGAACCCAAACAAATTATTTAACCTCCCTGTGCTTTGATTTCTTCATCTGTATAATGGGGATGGGAAAAAGAGTACCAGCCTCACTGATTAAATAAGACAATGCTTCAAATGATGTAAGCACTCAATAAATATTAGCTGTAACTATTACCCATGACCGAGGCAGCCATAGGATGCTATAATTACCCCACTCTGTGGTTCCTTATTTTCATCCTTAGCTTCCTGCACTTTGCAGTGGAGAGGGGTGGATGAAGCCTCCAGGGTTATGATCTCAAGGGACTCAGCAGGCGGTTGCCGTGACCACGAAGCAAAGAAAAAGGTCGACGTAAACGGGATCTGCAGTTCACTTATCTTCGATGGCATCCTCCAACGTTAGGCAGTCTATTCCTGGCTTTGGACTCTTGTCTCCATGATTGTCAAGTCTGGCTTGGAATCTTATGAGGTCACCCTTGGGGCAGCCCTTTTCTACTTTCCTTGCCAAGCCGCAATACCACCCATAGACAACAGGTGGCGACATCCAATATGTGATTTGCTCTATTTTTACAACCTTTTAAGTGTGAGGGCCTATATTATGGAAAACACACCAGCTTCCTATTTCATGAGTCCGTTAAGCTTTAATATATTTACAATGAGGCATGCTGTCACAAACATATATACATAAGGTCCTTAGTTAGTCGCAATTGTGTGATGGGTCCATAATACTATAGAGGAGAAAATTGAGACCCAAAGCAAGATTGTCCGCTCCCTGCATTCTCACTATTTGAGGTGCATACAGTCTGCACAACACAGAAGTAATATTCTCTTCAGTTGGTTCACCTGTGTGTCTTGTCTTCCCAGGTCATAATGTAAGCTCTGGAAGTTCTGGGCACTTTCCGCTTTGCCCCTTGGCACCTACAGTGCCACTCTGCTCAGGCCTGAGTCACAGTACTGGAGAGGCCAGGAAGCAAAGAAGGAAGATCTAGCTAACCGGGCTAGTTGTTCAGTTGTGAGTAAAAGGTATTTGTAATGAAAATGCTCTGGTTAATTACAAAGCCATCTGGTGAGACCTGACGATTCCCTCCTCTCCCCGTCAGCCTGCTTTCTGTCTTGAGCTTCTAGGCCCTGAAACATTTGAGGAAAATCTCAATTCAATTTATAGTACAGGGAGATGATTCCATTTCTCTGGGCTTCAAAGTTCCCATTTCTAAGAGGCAAAAGGCCAAACTAGTTCCCTGAGGCCCCTGACAGATGATGTCTTACCTGGGCATGACTCTACCTCCCCCTTCCTTCTCTTTCTCCCTTCCTGTGCTACTGATGCAGCAGATACCCTGTACCTGGCACTGGGGTTGGACTTGGGAGGAGGTGAGACTTGAAGCTCTGAAGGATGCCTAGGCGTTAGAGAAAAGCTTTGGGGGCAGAGCCATGTGCGCAATTCCTTACAAAGATGGAACAGAGATTGCCATTCAGAGAGCAACAGGTGGTCCAGGAAGTGGGTCTGGGGGTGTGTAGAGAGCTAAAGCTGTGAGGTTAGAAGGGTCTTTGAAGACCACAGAAAGCAATGAATGGGGCGGCAAAGGAACAATGAAAACTACGCTAAAAACCTGCTTTGACAATAATGACGTGGACACATCTTGCCCATCTTGCGATTCTGTGTCTCTTGACATTAGATCACTCTACACTGACCGGTCCTTTCCCAGCCCACAGAGGGAAATTTGTCATCACTGTAGCCTTTACATCTCTGCAGAGATGCTCTTCATTCTCCCCGTTTCCTCCCCAGCTATCGATTGACAGAAACAATCCCGCTAACCCCTTAATGCACGAGCCAGTCCCCTCCCTGCCTTCCTGTGTTGCCCCTCTTCTGCCATGCCCAGCTTCCTGTCCTTCTTTCCATTTACCCTGTCAAAAGGCTGACTCTGCAGAGAGACAGCTGGTGAATCGGGCTGGAATATTTCCCTGGAACTGGAGAGCATTGGGAAGCACAGAGGGACCCTCAACCCTCAAAGGTATCCATCCCAGAGGGTGCGGAGAAAAGGGAGCCCTCTTGCCCTGCTGGTGGGAATGTAAACTGGTACAGCCACTATGGAGAACAGTATGGAGGTTCCTTAAAAAACTACAAATAGAACTACCATACGAGCCCCCAATCCCACTGCTGGGCATCTACCCTGAGAAAACCATCATTCAAAAAGAGTCATGTACCACAATGTTCATTGCAGCTCTGTTTACGATAGCCAGGACATGGAAGCAACCTAAGTGTCCATAACAGATGAATGGATAAAGAAGATGTGGCACATATATACAATGGAATATTACTCAGCCATAAAAAGAAATGAAACTGAGTTATTTGTAATGAGGTGGATAGACCTGGAGTCTGTCATACAGAGTGAAGTAAGTCAGAAGGAGAAAAACAAATACCGTATGCTAACACATATATATGGAATCTAAGAAAAAAAAATGTCATGAAGAGATTAGTGGTAGGACGGGAATAAAACACAGACCTACTAGAGCATGGACTTGAGGACATGGGGAGGGGGAAGGGTAAGCTGTGACGAAGTGAGAGAGTGGCAGGGACATATATACACTACCAAATGTAAATTAGATAGCTAGTGGGAAGCTGCCGCATAGCACAGGGAGATCACCTCTGTGCTTTGTGACCACCGAGAGGGGTGGGATAGGGAGGGTGGGAGGGAGGGAGACACAAGAGGGAAGAGATATGGGAACATATGTATATGTATAACTGATTCACTTTGTTGTAAAGGAGAAACTAACACACCATTGTAAAGCAGTGATACGCCAATAAAGATGTTTAAAAAAAAAGTACGCATGTTTGGGCTAAAATTCCACTTTATAAAAAATCAAATAATGAATACTTCTTGCTTCATTCCTTCTTAAAAGCAATAATTTATCCTGAGTTTCTTAATAGAAATGTGATTCCTTTAAGTACTGTTAACTGAATAGTCTGACTCAGTTTTCTCAAATAAACAGTGGACAGTGTGATGAATAAAAAAAAAAAAAAAGAAAAAAAAAAGTTATCCATCCCTTAAAAGGGATGCTGATGGACTATGGGAAACACATAGGCATTGTTGAAGTTTTGTAGGATTCCAAGGGAAGGCACCCAGGCTTTGGGGGCATGACAGCTCAAAGAAGCACAGGAACAGGGGTCCCAAACTCTAATGGCATTACCCTAGTGCCCTTAAATAAGTGGTTCTAATGGGTGTCCACCTCCACTAAGGGCACTGAGGCCACGCATATACATTGGTCTTCTCCTCTGGACCAGGTGCTGAGCTGGGGGCCAGGGGTACAGAAGCGGAAGGACACAGTTTGTGCCCTTGAGGCTCCCACGGTCAGCAGGGATTGGTACACTACCAAGATGCCCGAATGCCAATGTCAGGGCCGCCCACCTGCACCTGTTCACCTAGCCTCTTCGCCATCAGGGTCCTGCACCCACCTGCCTGCTCGCTTGGCTCTTCCTTCCCAGATGCCTCCCCAGGCCCCCTGGCTCCTGCTGTGCCCCCAGTCCTCACCCCATGCAGGCTTACACTAAAGGAAGGACAGTTGATTCTCCTCAGAAGTGACTACTGGACGATTCCTTGGACCTTATCCTGCACATAAAGCACAATCCCCTCCTATCCACACCCCAGGTCACCTGGGCACACCAAGGAGTACAGCCTGGTCGGGACATCCCCCTTAAAGTCCTTCATTGGCTTCTCATGGCCTGAAGACCAAAGCCAACACCCTTGGAACAGCTTACAGGGGTCTTCATCTCCACACTGGACCCACCTCTGTGGTTCTTAGCGCCCACTAAGCTATCTTGATTCTCGGCTTTTTGTTTGTTTGGTTTTTTTTGGCGGTACGCGGGCCTCTCACTGTTGTGGCCTCTCCCGTTGCGGAGCACAGGCTCCGGACGCGCAGGCTCAGCGGCCACGGCTCACGGGCCCAGCCGCTCCGCGGCATGCGGGATCCTCCCGGACCGGGGCACGAACCCGCGTCCCCTGCATCGGCAGGCGGACTCTCAACCACTGCGCCACCAGGGAAGCCCGATTCTCGGCTTTTATACATGCTGTTCCCTCTGCTTGAAACACCCTTCCAGCCTCCCCATCCTCCTTACTCCTATCTCCCTTACCCTGCCCCCACGTACCCCATGGACACCCTTTAGGCTGGCTGGCTCCTACTCATGTCCCAGGGCTTAGCTTTAGCTGTCAGTTGTTCTGGAAGTCTGCGTTAGATGCCTTCTCTGTGTTTGCCCCAGGGAATTAAGAGTATGGTGGTAAAATGGGCAAAGCAAAGGGAGAAGAAGGAAGGGAAGGGGGAGAGAGAGATGGAGAGAGCCAGAAGTCTAAATCTAGAGCAAGGCTCAGCATCAGCAATCAGAACAGAGTCAAGATACTGTCGAAAGATTGGAATGGCCAGAAAAGATGCTCAACTTCTCCAGAACGATTGCCTTCTTAACTAGGGCTGCCTTGAATGGACCATAGACAGAGGTGCTGGTTCTTGCTCCAAAATGTGTGAGATCACTGAAGCCTCCTGACACCTTCCCTTGGAGGAAGAAGCAGTACATGGTGGAACATTGGGCCCAGGAGAAGAAGAGCAGGTCTGCAGGCTGCCTCTCAGGGAGTGAGGTTCAAGGGTGAGTGTGAAGGGGCCCACACTCTCCTCTTTAGACAGTACTGTCTCCGCTGGCAGGACCGGCTCTCCATCCCAGGGAGGCTCGAGGGCGTCCTGGGTGCCTGCGGACCACTCGTCTTCCTGCTTCCAAGTCTAACACTTACTTATCAAGATAATTAAATTCCAGCTGCCCCCTTGCAATGTCATGAGGGACAGAAGCCTCTCCCCGAGAGCTTTCCTTGTCACTGTTCGATAAGCCCCATATTTCACACCGCGAGTGGTTGCATTTCAGCGGTGGGTGAAGTCGTTTTATTTTTATCGTGCACGCAGGCATATAAATATGCACGAGTTGCTCAGAAGCACTTTAGTGTCTCTCTGGAAGGCGGGCTCGATGTGAGTGTGAGGGAGCATGGCAATTAGTTCAACCAGGGCACAGGCTCCGCGGGGTCCGAAGGTGCTGGTCTTACCAGTATCGCCGGCCCCATCCTCCTTAGAACAGTGCCCTCATGGGCTCCTGAGAACCAGGTGGTACCTTGACAAACTTTCCAGAACAAAATTTGTTTTAAAAAAAAGACAGATCTGTGATCTCACCTTAACTCTGCTACTTACCAGCTGTGTGACCTTGGATAAAGACCTCTTCCCTCTTTTGGTTCTCAGCGCTGATGTCTATGAAAATGGGGTTAATCATGCCTGCCCTGTTAATCAGCCTCCCAGGTCTTTTTGAAAGAACAAATACGATGAAGAATTTGCAATGGGCTCTGAGAACTGTAATATACAACTGTAAGAGGCTTATCATTATTCCTCCCCAGCCATTCATTTGGAGCAGGTTAGTGAAAGTACAAGACCGTAGCTGGTAATAGAGGCAATGGATGCTCTAGAGGTTGCAGGCTGCCTCACCCATCACGGAGAGGAGGAGGGGAAACAGCACTTGTTGACCTGCTACAGGGCTGGGTGCTTTATATATATGATGACATTTGGACATGACAGTGATGCCTTGGGTGTGGTGTCATTCCTGTTCATTGATGAGGAAGCGGAAGTTCAAGATGGTTAAGGCATGTGTGCACAGTCACAGGCTAGGGAGCGGTGGAACCCAACTTTGAACGAGTGGCAGGACCAAACTTTCCTCTCGTGGCCATAAGGGAATCAATCACAGTCTCTGGGTTGACTGCCTGCCGCTAGGGATGGTCGGGACACTTGGGCCGGGGGATGTGCCAGCCCATGGTGTGTCCCTCTAAGCAGTCCCAAGGTGACGCTGGTGGGGGTGAGCCTGTCGTCCTGAAGGGAGCTTGTGAGGCATCAATGCCTCTGCAACCTGGGTCCAGACTCCCTTCATCACACACAGGCTGAAGCAGAGAGGTCATGGCTTTCAGCTGCCAGGTCTCCAGAGTCAGAGAGAGAAAACCCAAAGGCTTTGGTGGGGATGTGCCCCGGTAGAGGATGGATTGTAGAGCGCTGAGAACTCTCTAATGGTCAAGGTCAGGGGCAGGGGTCAAAGGATGCTGAGCTCTGACGTCTCATCCATTGAACTCACATCCCAGCATATGGAAGATCAGGAAGGGAAGCAGGCTGCTCTCTCCCCAGGGACTAAGTCATCCCGGAGGCCAACAGGAAGGTCAAGGGCCCAGGGGCTCGGTGCCTGCTGCCCTCCCTCCCCCCAAGTGCTTCCTGGGCTCCACAGCCCTGGGTAGGGAGACTCAGCTGCTGATGAGGAAACGCCCTGAGACTGGAACTTGAGGGTCCGGTGGAGGCACACCCCGGGAGGTCAAGTGCCAAGTTTAAGGGCCCAGAGACCAGGCTGGATTGGACAAGGAAATTACCCAGTGCCACCGACATCAGTGTGCCGTGAGGGAGCCCCCCCAAGCACGACAGGGAATGTAGGGGCAGACTTCTGATACTGCGGTGGTCCGCGGACAAGGGGAGCCGCGGCCGTGAGAATGAAAGGGGCTCAGTGATGGCCCAGCATGATTTAAACGATAGAAAAAACCAACTTGATTTGTAAATGGCGAATTAAGGGAGGCTGTCAGAGGGTGGCCCATGTGGAATCGGCAGGGCTCAGAATCTGGAGGAGCAGGTTAGTACCTGTTGGATCAGAATCCTGTTCTTTCCAGTTTGATTTTCCTCTATTTTCTTTCTAATTGATTTCTGTTTTCAGGAAAGCTGGAAGCACCAGTCTCAGTCAGCTGTGGAAAGAAGGTGCATCCACACTCGGGCTGCTGAGACGGAGGAGACGGTTGGCCAGACCGACGGGAGTAGAAGTCAAAGCTGGAGGACTCTCAGGAGGAGGTGGCGCTCAGAGGCCAAGGTCAGATCCCACAGGGCTATCCCTACCTACGCAAGTGCTATTTCCCAGAGGGCTTCTCTGCCCCCCTCTGTCTCTCTTTTTAAACATTCTTTCAATTATGGTGAAGTACACATCACGTAAAATGTACCATCTTAACTATTTTTAACGGTATGATCCAGTAGTAAGTATGTTCCCATTGTTGTGCAACCCATCTCCAGAACTTTCGCATCTTGCAAAACTGAAACTACATCCCCATTAAACAATAACCCCTCATTCTCCCCTCCCCCCAGCCCATGGCAACCACTACTTTATTTTCTGCATCGGTGAATTTGACTAAGTACCCAATACAAATGAACTCATACAGTATTTGTCTGTTAGTGACCGGCTTATTTCACTTAGCATAATGTCCCCAAGGTTCATCCATGCTGTAGAATGTATCGCAATTTCCTTCCTTCTCAAGGCTGAATGATATTCTTTTGCATGGATAGACCACATTTTGCTTATCCAGTCCTCCATCGTTGGGCACTTGAGTTGCTTCCCTCTTTTGGCTATTGCTATGAACGTGGGTGTACAAACATCTCTTTGAGACTCTGCTTTCCATTCTTTTGGATACATACCCCGAAGTGGAATTGCTGGATTGCACGGTCACTTCTCTTTAAAGAGAGAGGCTCCGTGGCATCGCCTGCCAGGCACCCCCAGCTACCTCTGAAGGTGGCGAGCCTGACCAGAGAGGCTGGAAGGCGCACAGAAGCCTAGGAGGCAGGGAACTCCTGCCGCCCTCACGGGCTGCAGCAGATCGTGGCAGACTTCACAGTCCTCTGCCCGCATGGCTCCTGCATCTCCTGAGCCTCCCTGTCGGCACAGAGAGGAGCTGGAAGGAATGATGTTCAGAAAACTTGCAGATACAGGAAAGGGGGACCCACGTGTCCTTGGCAACCACTAACCACTGCTAAGAGGCTGGAGATTTTAGTGAGGCAGCTAGTACCCACACACTAGTCCTGGTAGATGTTTGTTGACTGAATGAATGATGGCAGTTCCAAAAAGAGAAAGCAAGTTCCACAGAGCCGTGAAATGTGGCTCTCTTGTTTACATGATGGAAGCTCAGTGAACGAGTGAATGAATGAATGAATGAATGAGCATACAATTGTATCCAGTTGCTTTCTCTATAAAGGAAGAATATCCAGAGAAGAAAAAAGGTCAAGAGCATTCAACAAACTCTCCCTGGACCCTGCTTGGTGCAAAGCAAGCACCTCGGTAGGCAGGGTAAGGGGATGGAGAGGGAGCAGGTGTGGTCCTGCCCAGATGTGGCTCCTGGTCAGTGCGGACAGAGGAAGACAAGTCCACCACCATGTGCATCGAGGGAAGAATTAAGTGTGAGGGAGAATCACGAGTCACCAGCAATCGCAGAAAGGGCCTCTGACATCCATTCTGCGACAGCCCTGGGCCAGGCACTTTCTTATCATGTGTTTCACTCAGCAACCCTGGCAGTCAGGACTGTTCCCACTGCACAGGTCCAGACACATGGGGTGACCTGCCCAAGGCCGCACACTGCAAATGGCAAAACCGGGACATGAATCCAGGCTTGACTCCAAATCCCAAAGTTCCTCCCTCTTCACCAACAGAGGTGGTCAGGGATGGCTTCCTGGGGGAGGTGACTTGAGCTGCAATGAGAATGTACATCTGCCTCTAAAGAAGAAAAATGTTTTCCAGGTGGAGGGAGAAATACCAGCCTAAGCCCAGAGATAGAAAAGGGCAGGGAATGTTCAGGAATCAGCAAGCATGTATTCCAGTTGAACGGAGCATGCATGGTGTTCAAGTAAGGGAATGTTAGGAAATGATTGGCCCCAACCTTGAACCTGAAGCCAAGTGTCCCAGACAATGTCGGGCAGTCAGGTCTAGTGCTCAGAGCTATGCTTTACCTGGATTCATCTGGAGGCTGTGTATAGGGGGAACTGGGGGAGGTGAGCCTGCAGACAGAAAGGGAGGCTGGGACCGCTGCTGCAGTCCTCTAGAAAGGGGGAATTCATTTGTCCCACAGCACACTGGTCCCCAGGGGACAACGCTGTGACCAATCAGGCATCCTCCTGGCCCTCATGGGGCTGACTGTCATGGGGAAAACAGACAATAAACAGGTTAGCAACTAAACCAAAATGACGACAGGTTGTGACCTATACCGGGACATAATTAAACAAGACGATGTGAACAGTAATGATGGGAGCATAGTGCAATCAGGGAAGGCTTCCTGGAAGAGGCGACAATTTGGCTGGAAAAGAAGGATGAGAAGGAGCTGGAACTGCAAAGAGCAGAGAGAGAAACGCCTTGAGGGAGGAAGAGCGTCCTGTGCTCCAGAAACTGGCTGGCGGTGCCTGGGGCGAGTTTTAGAAGGTGAGCTGCGAGAGGAGAGCAAACAGGGCCAGGGAATGGGTAGGAGTTGGGATTTTATTCCAGAGTGATGGGAAGACATCGGAGGGCTCTGAGAGGGAGAATGATGTGATCCGTTTTGCACTTTTGAAAGACCTTTCTGGCTTCTGCGTGAAAAATGGGAAGGAGGGGGGGCCTGGTGGAGATGATGACACTGGTTAGGAGGCCACCACAAGGGCTGGAGAGAGAGCTGAGGGTGGCGGGGGGCCAGAGCAGAAGCCACAGAAATGGCCAGGGGTTGGGTGATGGGGGACTGATTGAGACTCATGGGCTCTGATTCCAGGGGGGAGGGGCCACGAGTGAGAGGTACCAGTTGGAAAAACACTCTCTGTTTCAAAGGCAGGTGACAGCCGGGATAAAACACTGCAAAGTTTGACCCTGGCAGCAAATCCAATTTTCACACATCTCCTTCTGGGTAGAATTTGCCTTCCCTCCGAGTGGGAGGTCAGAGCGAGCCACTGCAATGCAACCACAGACCTCTTTCGGGGGTGGGGGAAGGCTGTCCTGGGGGGATTATTCTGGGCTCTGTGCTGCAAAACCCTGTCGGGGTGCTCGAAGGAGGGCAGAGGGGAGAGAAGGCCCCTCCCTATCCAGCTCCTGCTCCGAGGGAGCCCCGCTGATAGTTCGGACAAAAGTGCCAGGCATTTTTCTAGGGGCTGAGGATGCACGGTGAATGAAAAAACAAAGTGGCCCTTTCCCCCAGCCCTTCCCCCCAGCCCTCCCGGGTGTGTAGGTCCCCAGCGAAGGATGACCGCCTCCTGGTGTTCACACCTGTGTGATCTCCCCTTAATGTGAGCTGGACCGAGTAATTGGCTTCTGACAGACAGAATAGGCAATCGTGATGGGGTGCCACTTCTGAGATGAGGTCACAAAAAACTGTGGCTTCTGTCTTGGTGGTGCTTTCTCTGGGCCCTCCCTTGCTCACTCTGATGACGCCAGCTGCCATGTTGTGCGCTGCCCAATGGAGAGGCCCACGTGGCAAGGAACTGAGGGAGGCCAACAGCAGGATGACAGCTCATGAGGAGCTGAGGTCTTAATCCAACAACCCATGAGGAGCTGAAGCTGCCAGCCACCGCGGGAGAGGGCTTGGGAGTGGTTCCAGGCTCCTCTTCCAGTCGTGCCTGATGTGACTGCAGCCTTGGCCCATTACAACCTGGGAGACATCCTGAGCCAGAGGCCCAGCTAAGCCACACCTGGAGTCCTGACCCCCGATTCTTTTGAGACAATAAATGTTGTTCTTTGAAGCTACTAGGTTTTGGGGTGATTAGCTATGCGGCAATGAATGACTAAAGCACTGGTGAACACTTATTAGATACTTAATGCGGGCCTTACATGCATATGTTTTACAGGGTAGGTGCCATTAACCCATTTTATAGATATGAAAACTGAGGCTCAAAGAGGCTAAGTAACTTACCCAAGGCCACACAGCTAAGAAGTGGCTGGAAAGGGCATCAGACAGAAGCAGTTGGCTCCAGAGTCTGTGCTGTTAAAACATCACACTGAGGAGCGAGGCACAATCCTCCCTGGAGAGTGCCTGGTCTGAAGGAGGAAGCACACTCTCCACACCAAGGGCATCTAGTCGGGAAGATGGCTTTGCAGCTTGTTTTGCACCCACCTTTAAATCAGCCAACGCACTCTCATGCCCTCCAACCCGAAGGACCTTCCCAAACTGTCTTACCTCGTCCTGTCTTTGGCTGGGTTTCCTCCTTGAACCCTGAAAGAACCCCAGATGTACTTCTTGGACCTACTTCTGGATCTGGCACCCACGGTGTGCCAGGCCTTTGCTATACACGATACACATCATCCTATTTAATCAGGAAACAGCCCCTTTACAGGTGAAGTAGGTGAGGCCCAGAGATGTGAACTTCAATATCATGTGACCAGTAGCCAAGATCCACCTGACCTGCTGGGCTGAGCTGCCTTCCTGGTCCTGACCCCGCTGGGATTTGAAATTGTTCTGGATGTCACAACCCGCAAACTGCAGGTCACTTCCCATCCTTGGTGGGACCTTGTGACCGGTGTGCCCTCCAGAGTGTGCTATCCCTGGGAGCTGCACGGGGCGGTCTCTCTGATCTCCCCAAGATGCGGCATCTAGTAGGCACCTACCACATCTTTCTTTGTTGAATGAAAGAAGGAAACTTGCTCACAAGGTAGGCCGAGGGGGCATTTTACCCTGTTTGCCCAGCATATCTTCCCCCTTCCTAGCAGGGCTCCATCCTTTTGAGCAAATTAATCCTTCCATGTGTCAGTCTATGGGACTGTCACAAGCGCCCCACTTTTCATTCCCTGAGGGGCAGGCAGGGAACCCAGCTCCTTCTTTATTTTATTTATTATTATTGTTTTCGCGGTACGTGGGCCTCTCACCGTTGTGGCCTCTCCCGTTGCGGAGCACAGGCTCCGGACGCGCAGGCTCAGCGGCCATGGCTCACGGGCCCAGCCGCTCCACGGCATGTGTGATCTTCCCGGACCGGGGCACGAACCCGTGTCCCCTGCATCGGCAGGCGGACTCTCAACCACTGCGCCACCAGGGAAGCCCCCATCTCCTTCTTTAGAATTTGAATCTTGAGCAGAAGAACAAATGGCCTGGAGAAGGCAGGCGCTGAAGCGAGAGCTTTGCCTCTGCTCTGGCTTCCTGGTCTCCCAGCCGGGCCTTGACCGCCCTCCCTGCTTGCAGCCAAATAACCCTCCCGCTGCCCTAGGCCCCCCGGGAACTGCCCAGCTGGCCTCTGCCTTTCTCAGCAGGACTTTGCCTCTGTAAGCCGGGGCTCTCAGAGCCTGAACAGGGTGGGAAGGGGGTTGCGTGGTCCCACGCCACCCCACGGGGCACTGGGCTCAAGTTTGGAAAGCCCTCTGTGCCCAAGTCTGAGCTCCAGGGGCCAGTCCAGGGGAAGAAGAAGGCGGGAGCAGGACATTTCCCTGATTTCCTGTGAGATTCACCACCCACACCCAATCCCCCTGGAAATCTCAACTTTCTTCCTTTCTCCGGATATCTTCCCTGACCTTGCCCCCATCTCCCACCCCAAAGAAGTCTGTGTACTAATCAGCTAAGTAATAACATGACAAGACTATGATTCCTCATTAGCTTGGGAGAGATTCCTTGCTACATGACTGATAGGCATCTACAAGAAAATTGACTCCAGTGCAAGGACTCCCTAATCAAGATTAATGAGGGGGTGGGGAGGGAGGAACAGGGGGCCCAGAAGCTTCCAGGCATCTCCAAGGACCAAGGGATCTGTACCATGCAGGGGTGTTGGGGAACGGAAGTGGGGAGACAAGAGGCCACAGGGCTAGTCTCAGAGTTCAAGGCTCCATTATGTCTGCTCTAGGCAAAGCGGCCCACTAAGTGAATCAGGAATTACAGCCCACTGTGTGCCAGGAGAACGGATACTGAAATGAGTAAGTTGAAGTCCTTGCCCTTGAGGGGTTCACAATACAATTAAGCAGATAACTACAGTGCAGGGCGATAAGTGAGCTGATGCAGGGAGTAGTAAGCTCTTACTGAGCACTTACTATGTGTTTGGCAACATCCCAAGTGTTAACAAGTATATTCATGTCTTTCATCCTCATGACACGGCTATTAGTGGCCCCAATTTGCAGATGAGGGAACTGAGGTCTGGAGAAGTTAAACGAATTGGCCAAGGTCACAGAGCTAACGAGACAGAGGGAGGATGTGAACCCAAGTAGTATAACCTGGAACCCCAGCTCTTAAGTACCATCCTATAGCATGTTGATGCGCACGCTGTGGCGGCGGTTGGCGTGGGGAGTGCGGGGTATGATGGGAAGCCAAAAAGTGGCCCTCAGTGCTGCCCAGGCAACAGCCAAGGTTTCAGCAAGAAAGAGCCTTTGAGCTGGGTCTTGACAGATGAACGGAATCTCACTCAGTGGAAAGTTAGCGATTTAGTCCTTGACTAATTCATTCATTCATCCCACAAATAAGTGCCAGACCCCATAGGGAACACTGCAAACACAGTGGTGAAAGACAACAGACATGGAATATCCACGTAGATGGAGAGGCTGACATCGAACAAATAATCACACGACCAACTAGTCTACCCCAGTGCCAGGAGTGGGGTCGTCCTGCACTTCTGAGAGCGAGGGCCTCTTTAAAACTGTGCCCCCAGATCCCTCACCCTGGTCCCAGCCCTGGTCTACCCATGCCCTGCCACTGGGGGCTGTAGGGTGGTGAAACCCCATTCATGAGGCCAAACTACGTGCCAGAGTTCAACCCATGACTAAACATTTACGTGTGTCAAGTGGCTCTCAGGCACTTCCCTGCATCTTGCTTTCTGGCCTCTGAGTTCCCAGCTCCTTCACACTGCTGGTCAAAGGCAACACAACAGACAAGACCACTAAAACTTATACCGCTTTTCCCTTCCACATGCCAGAAAGCATCGAACTTAACCCTACCTGGTCAAAACAAGAAAGGGACACTCCTATGGCATGGAGAGGATTCCCCCGTTAACCTTCTTCAAGAGGCTTTAGGGTTTTTTTTGTCTTTTCTCTTCCCGAAGGTGTTACTTGGAGTTGGAGGACTTGGGGCCAAGAGGTCTCATGAAGCGTGAGATAGAGTCAAATCGGATGTGTATCAAACCCTGCCTTTTCTCCCAAGTTCTTTGCATTATTAAGATGCAGCACCCACGGGGTAATTGGCTGACACAACTCCCTTTAACAGTAATAGGGCTACATCTGTTGTCAGTTTGCCCTGCATTGTTCTCCAAGCGCACCTACCCCACGGGGTTTGCTTCACTGACCGGCATCACATTCTCCCAAGTCTCCATTTCCCATTTCTCGACCCCTTTCTAATGGAGAATCTTGTAAGAGTCCTAGAAGGAGAACTGTGGTCTCAGGTGACCCAGCGAGGCCAAGAGAACAGTGGGGAGGAGAGGTATGGTGAGCTGCTTCTAGAATGGTTCCCAGAGGTCCCCATCTCCTGCCTCCACACCCTGGTGTAATCCCCTCCCCTTGACTGTGGACTGGACCTCGTGCTTGCTTCTAATGAGTAGGAAAGGGCAAAAGTGATGAGAGGTCACCTCTGAGGTTATAAAAGACTGTGACCTCTGTCTTGCAGGTGCTTTCTCTGGCCCCTCCCTGCTCGTTCTGATGAAGCCAGCTGCTATGTTGGGAGCTGCCCTATGGAGAGGCCCACATGGCAAGGAACTGAGGGAGGCTCCCAGACAATAGCTCATCAGAAACTGAGGCCCTCAGTCCAAAAATCCGTGAGGAGCTGAATGCTGCCCATGACCTCTGGCTTGAGCTTAGACACAAATCCATCCCCATCTGAGCCTTAAGATGATACTGCAGCATCACCTGACATCCGCAGCCAGAGAACACATCTAAGCTGCACCCGGACTCCTGACCCCCAGAAAGGGATATAATAAAAGTGTGCTGTTCTAAGCCTCTACATTTTGAGAAACTTATGCTGCAGTAGATAACTAATACAGCGAGTGAATGGGGAAAATTATCAAAACATGTAATAGAAGATATTCTACAAGCGTGCAGACCTTAAAGAACCTTAGCTATGAATTGTATAAATGAGCACATTTATAGGTAAGAGAGATCTAGAACATAGCTGATTTGTGGTTGAGCTGGGTCTGGACGGATAAATGGACCTTGGGCCTTCTGTCTCTCTGTCTAGAACTCTTTCTGCTGGCATACAAACTGTTGAAGGTTGCCATTCAATTTCTCTGAGATTTAAAATATGGATTTAGAAAGTACTTACATCTCTTGCTGAGGATGTGTTTAGTGTGTTGAAATATGTTCTGTTTTTATCAGGCCCGTATTATATGGGACAGCCCTGGGGTGCAGGCCAGGGGGTGGGGGATCTGAGATATTTCTCTACCACAGGGATTTTCAAAGTAGTATTGTAGCTCACTGGGTAGGCCTCAAGGGTCAGTTGATGGGCCAGAAAGAAATTCATAAGGCAGATCTTTCCTTTCATTCTTTGAGGCAAATGGCTCAGGTTTCCATGAGCTTTTGTTTTGACATCAGACTAAGACGTATTTATTACTAACCTGCTCAGTGAGTTATTAACAGTGACCATCAACTTGGCTTGAGATTCATCTTTCTTTTAAGGGATCGGCTGCCTCACACACTTGACAGCACCGCACCGCTCCTACTTTGCACACACTCACACAAACAGTGTCAATTCCCCCATTGCAGTGGCAGGGGTGGGAAGGATACCCTGTTATCAGCGAGACGGCAGGGCGCTCTTGAGTAAGCTGTGATTTTCAACTGCTTCTCTCCTTGCTTTGTAATTAGTGGTGCCTTCTAGTTTAACTGCACCATTTATCAATTTAGTTTGGGAGGGGTGGTTTGGTTCATTTTACAACGTTCAGTTAACCCTACTAGATTTTCAAATATTGCACGCTACATTTAAAAAGGAATCATCCGGGCTTCCCTGGTGGCGCAGCGGTCGAGAGTCCGCCTGCCGATGCAGGGGACACGGCTTCGTGCCCCGGTCCGGGAAGATCCCACGTGCCGCGGAGCGGCTGGGCCCGTGAGCCATGGCCGCTGAGCCTGCGCGTCCAGAGCCTGTGCTCCGCAGCGGGAGAGGCCACAGTGAGAGGCCCGCGTACCGCAAAAACGAACAAAAACAAACAAACAAACAAAAAAGGAATCATCCATGCGTCCCTGGCCAAAGCAAATGTGTAGAATTGCATGATGGTGATATTTTGCTGTTATTACCATCTTCATTTTTTCAACTGCAAAGTGGGCACCCATAGGAGCCTTTTGTCCCACTGAAGTAATCCTTGTACAGAAGAGTCTGAGAGCGTCTGTTACAGCTTAGTCATCCTGCTTAGGCTCCAACCTGTGCCTCCAGATGTAATTGGATGTATCTTTTCCATGCAAAGACCCAGCAGGATTTGAGGCCTGCTCCATCCCTCTAGCTTCATCCCCCACCTATTCCCAGAACCCCCTTCATATGGGCTGAATTATGCCTCCCCAACCAAATTCATATGTTGAAATCTTAATAACCCAGTGCCTCAGAATGTGACTACATTTGCAGACAGGGTCCTTAAAGAGGCAATGAAGTTAAAATGGGATCATTAGGGTGGACTCTAATCCGAAACAACTCGTGTCCTTATAGGAAGAGGAAATTTGAACACAGACACACACCAGGGGAAGGCCATGTGAAGACAAGGGGAGAAGGTGGCCATCCACAAACCAAGGAGAGAGGCCTCAGAAGAAACCAACCTTGCCGACATCCTGATCTCAGACGTCTAGCCTCCAAAATTGGGAGAAAATACATTTCTGTCACTTAAGCCACTCAATCTGCAATACTTCGCTATTGCAGTCCAAGCAAACTAGCACACGCCTATGTGTGGTCCCTGCAGACAGTGTGCTGCTCAGCAGCCGGGGAGCATAGTAGGGCCACACTCTAGTAGGACCCTTCAGTCTGAATCCCAGCTCTGCTGAGTATTAGCTCCTTCAACTCACTTGACCTTGAGCAGGTTACTTAGTCTCTCTGCATTTCCCATCTGTGAAACGAGGTCAACAATAGAGCCTGCTTCATAGGGCTAATGTGTAAGTTAAATTAATAAGTAATATGTAAGCATTAGCTTTATCATTCATTTGACGAATGTCTGTTGACCACCTGCTATTGCCAGGCATTGTGCTAAGTGCTGGAGGATCACGGTGAACAAAATAGATACGTAGACCAGGTGACCACGCTTTTGACTTTTTTTTCCCTTTTTCTCTTTTCCTTCCCTCTGTTAAGAATATCTTACTTATCTCTCTTGGCCATCACTCTTTCTAACTTATTTATTTGGGGGGATTGTCTCAGGGGTCACTTCCCTTGGGGTAGCCCCTCCTCTGGCTCCCACAGTGTCCCATATAGACCTTTGACTTAGCCTTACCACCTTGAACTGCCAGAAATGTCTGTCTTCCACTGGCCCGGGGCAGGGACTCAGTAATACTCATCTTGGGGCCTCCGGCCCTCAGCCCAGTGCTGGGGGCTTGGCAGGGTGTTCAATACATCACTTTTACACTGACCTGGAAGAACTGTCTCCTGTCACTGTCAGTCCTTCACTGCTCATTCTTGGGCTGTTCTGTCAATCTGCCCTCATCACCACTATTCAGAGTCTTTGCCGAGCCCCTGCTGTGGACGCAACCGTACCATAGAGCCTAAGCAGAGTGGGCCCAGTCCTCAATTGGATCCAATCCAAGTCATTTGAGCAGACGTTGACATTCATATCTATCTAAGAGTCAGGGAAGAGCAGAGGTGATTCAGATAGGACAGAGCTGTAAACATAGAATGGGACTTCAGAAGCCATCCAATTCACCTCCCTGCCCACAAAGAATCCCTCCAAATCGTCCGTACCAAGTGGTCAGCTAGCCTCTGCCCACTGCCTGCCCACTGCTAATGACCCCCAAGACAGTCCATCCCATTGCGGGTGGCCCCAAATGTCCATCTCTTGCTCCTCGCCCTGTTCTCCAAAGATGCAATGGTGAATTGCAGGAGGCACTGTCAGGGGACCTCGGCTGAACCCAACTCTCTACCCATATTGGTGGATATCAATTACGTAATGTCTGTGTTTGACTAGGCACGTTTAATCTTCGCAATATCTGTGGAGCAAGTCTTACTATCCCGATTTTACAGATGGGGAAACTCAGGCCCCAAATGGGCTCAGTATGAGGAAACTACCCACCAAAATCACACCACTGATAGGTGATAAGATGGCGGTTTGTCACCTGTTTGGCTGATTCCCAAGTACAGGCTCTGGGTGGTCTCCCAGGCCGTCTCCCATTATTGCCTTCAACCTCGAGGGATGGATGAGGGAAGGTGATTCCATGTTTGGAGACGGCTGGAGGGGTACCCACTTCCCAAGCCATGGGCTGACAGCAGAGCAAGAAATAAGGTGCCTGCTCTTCCAAGGGCCTCACCCACTTTCTGGTGCCTGTGTGATAGGCCCTTCCTCCTGCTGGCCTCAAACACCCAGGACAAGACCCTGTCCTCTCCCCAGCTCCAACCCCTGGAAGTTCCCTGGGCTGGTATCTCGGTGTACAGCCAGCTGAGCTTATAAAGCCATGCTCAGTGGTCCTGGCAGGGCCTATGGGTACAGACCCCGAGGTCCCCCTCTCTGAGGCCAGCTGAGACAAGGCCATTATCATTGTGGTCCGTCTTCCAGTGCCCTACGGGGAGACATTCCAGAGCCTCTGCGGAAAGTGGTGCCACAAAAAGGGACAGTAGTTCTAGGAACACTCAGAGGTCACTGGGCTGGTGCAAGACTGGGGACGGATGACCAGCAGAGAATATTCACGGGGGGACAGGGAAGTGGGGCCGTCAAGAGGGGTATGAAACTTCCCACACCCCTGATGACAAATGAGTGAAGACAAAGAAGGTGCAGTTGGGGGTCGAGTAGCTGGGGCTCCAGTCCAGACCCAGCCACTTACTGTGTGTGATTTTGAGCGAGTCATTTAACACTCTCTGAGACTAAGTTTCCCCATCTGTAAAAGGAAGATCATAATGCTTCCCTTTTAGGCTTCTTGGGTAGATGAAATAAAATGTTTTATGCAAACAGCTTAACCCCTACCTGGCAGAGACGATATGCTCAATGCAAGTACTTATGATCCCGGTCATGGTGGTAACAAAAATACTTCCCGCCTAGTAGTAATTAAAATAGTCACATCGTCAGGAATAAAGACGCAGACGTAGAGAATGGACTTGAGGATACGGGGAGGGGGAAGGGTAAGCTGGGACGAAGCGAGAGAGTGGCATGGACATATATACACCACCAAATGTAAAATAGCTAGCTAGTGGGAAGCAGCCGCATAGCACAGGGAGATCAGCTTGGTGCTTTGTGTCCACCTAGAGGGGTGGGATAGGGAGGGTGGGAGGGAGACGCAAGAGGGAGGGGATATGGGG
>NC_041216.1:20247587-20264797 GCF_002837175.3 Physeter macrocephalus
GGAAGACGCAAGAGGGTGGGGATATGGGGATATATGTATATGTATGGCTGATTCACTTTGCTATAAAGCGGAAACTAACACACTATTGTAAAGCATTTATACTCCAATAAGGATGTTAAAAAAAAAAAAAACTGGCCCCTTTGCAGTCGACAAACCTGTCTCTGACCATTGTTTCCTTTCCTTTGTCTGAGACCTGCCGGGCTGGCCAAGCTGGGGTAGGGGTGTGGAGTAGAGCAGTGGGCGACAGGGGGGTCCAGGGGCTGCACCTAAGAGATTCCCATTGTCATTGCTCGTTTCAGGCCACGGAGGGGGGCTGCCGCTGGATCTGGGAGATGAAGAGCTGGGAAAATAGGTCAGTGTGTAAGCCGCAGGGGCTGATGCTGGAGTAGGTAACCACAGTGCTATGCCTCCACAGCTCATCTTTGTAGGCCAGTCCCCGGGATCTCCCACTGTCCCCAAGCGCCACAGTCCCATCCATATCCCTTCCCTGATCTTCCTCAGCTCCACACACAGCCCCCAGCAGCCCCTAGCTGTCCCCTTTAAAGTTCAAGGCCCAAGCTCAGCCTGGCGGGCTCTGGCGTTTTGGAGGCCCCAGCAGGCGTGAGGCCAAATCCGAACAGGGTCCAGGAAAGCAGCCCACCTGCCTGCCAGGAGGAGGCCAGGGTGGGGTGGAGGGAGGGATCTGGGGTCTTTGTCTGGGCCTGGGCTGCAGCTGCTAGAATGTCGATCGCTCCCCAGCCGCCTGCCCCCGCTTCCCAGCCCCGAGAAGGCAGCGGCTTCATCGTTTTGTCTTTCCCGGGTCTGTCAATATCTCCTCTGGGGAGCTCGTTCGATGACAGCTCCGGAAAGCTGTGTGGAGCAGAGAGGCCAGAATTCAAACGGCCGCAAGGAGGGACCCCCGCAGGCCCCCAATTTCCAGAGGCATACAGATCAGAAGGCAGAAAACACTGCTTCTGTTCTTCTGCAAACGTAGATGGTTTTATTCACCATCCTCCCGCCTCCCTCTCGCCCCTGCCCTTCTCCTCTTCTTTATCCCAGCTCGGCGCAAAGCTGCAAAGAGCTCCTCTCATCTATTCTGCACAGAGGCCTGGGGATGAGAGGGCTGACAGGTGTCTCGTTACCAGTCGCCAAGCATTGTAAGGAAGCTGCTGATCCATTGTTCCTGGGCTCTGCCTACAAAGGAGCAACAGGAGAGCAGCCAGCGGCGGAAGGTGTGTGGCCACACCGTGGGTTCCCCAGTGCGCGCCCCTCCCGCTGGAGCCCGCAGACCTGGGCGGGGCACCTGCTCTGCGGCTTCACCCGGGGCCAAACTTCCCAGGCTTCAGTCGAGAAAATGAGGCCACTGATCCCTCCCTCCCTTCCTCCCAGGTTGACTCTCGGTACCCGGCGCGATAGGGGGTGGAAATTCCCCTGCACAGGAACTCACTATCCCCCACGCCATCCCTCTGGCTCAAAGTCACCCCACCCCATTCCAGGCACACGGCACCTCTCTCCCCTCTTCCTTCTCCTTTCCTTTCTGCTCTGAACCCTTAGCCCTTGATTCCGCCTTCTTCTGCCTTCCACCTGTGCTAATCCCCAGCCCTGACTGCAAGTCACTTACCTTCTCCAACGATCCTCTTCCTTGACTGTAGAGCTGGTCACGGAATCTCCCCCCACCCCACTCAACCACCACGTTGTGGGACGAACTAATCCCTGCACTGGACTGAAAAAAAAGGAGGGCCCGGGACATGGCGGGCTCTCCATACATGTTTGCCATTGCTTTCATTTTACGTGTGGGTGTGGGTGTGTATCTCAGAAGAAGATGAATCCAGAAATAGACCCTTCAGAGTGAAAGAGGCGTCTCTGAAAAAGGAAGACCGGACAGCTACCCCGTACCCCTCCCGACCCCGTCATGACACGGCGGCCACCCCCCTCGCTCTCCATCTCCCTCTCTTCCTTCTCTCTCTCTTTAGTTACCTGCTAATGCACGGGATTCCTGTTTCTGAAAACCCCCCTGGCAAGCAGATTTAGGGGCTGGTTACCTCCCCCTCTCCTGCCGGCCTTGCCCTCCTTTCTGACCACCCCTCTTGGGTCTAAGCCACTTGTCTGCCACTGCTTGGCACACGCGGGGGAGGAGGGGATCCCAGCACCCCATCCCCCATCGCTGCCCTGCAGGGCGCCTAGGAGAGTATTCCTGTGAATCAGTGGGAAACATAGCTCAAGTCCGCCTTTTCCCCTCCATGCTGTGGACTGGAAAACCACACGTGTGCACGGATGCACGCTTTTCTTAACACATGTGCATGTTTGTGCAACTCACACAACCGGCTCCGCACTCACCCTCTTCAGGTTCCTGTACTTGCATGTGTGTGACATGCATACTCACGTGAGAACGTGCATGTGCCAAAGCATGTGCTCGCGTGGGCCCAGGCGGCCCTTCGTTTGGACCACTCCACTTGCCAGGTGCGTGCTGGCGTGTGAGCGTGGACATGCCTACAGCTCTTCCTGCCTCTTCGGCAAGCGAGTAACAAGACAGCCCCCTTGCTACCATGTCGTCTTATTAAACACGCGGCAGGTTAATAGCACCGACGAAGTCGGTTATGAAAAGCTCTTTATTAAAAATAATAAGAAATGGCCCTCTTGTTCCACAACTTCTGAGCCACGTTTGGCCGCCCAGGCTGGCAGGTTATTAAAGTGGGAGCAAGCATCTTTAATACGCCTTCTGCGGCGGCTGTTTGGTGGATCTGCCTCATTACCAGCTGGCTGCTCCCTGCTGCCTCGGTCTCCCCAGCTCGCCCCCTCAGACGCAGGGGCAGGGGAGGTGGGAGGAGGCTTCTGGGAGATGGGCCCCGGGGAAGCAAAGGCTCTGCTCCGCTGGCCTGACCTCTGAGGATTGCTTGCTGTGCGGCGACGTGGTCCCCTATAGCTGCAGGGCCCCTGGTCTCGGGGGCGGCGAGTGTGAGGGTAGCAGGCAGGCTGCCAGCCCAGCAGGATCACCTCCATCCCAGACGGAGGCCCCCTTCAGGAGCATCTCCTCCCGCCTCTGTGGGTCTGAAGTAACCATGCCCTTTCCTCCCCTCGTTGCCTTCTTGACCCGGGAGAGGGCAGCCCCGAGGCAGTGCTGAGCCAGGAGCATGAAGACAGGATCAGTCCGGCACTCCTCAAGTTTGGCTGCGGACGCGAATCCCCTGGGATCTTGTTAAGTGCAGATGCTGATCCAGGAGGCCGGGGCTGGGCTGGAATCCACATTTCTAACAAGGCCCCGGGGGATGCTGGGGATGCTGGCCCACGGACCTCACTCTGAGGAGCGGGGCCCCATGTGCCTCGTGGGCAAGGACAAAAGGATGCCACCTCGATGGCCAGAGGTTTCCGCCCACCACTCGCAGGGCTTGGCACACCCCTCAGAGCGAGAGCTCCTCCAGGGTGAGGGCTTACGTCAGCTGCTCTCCATTGCCTGCCTCCTCGTGGTGCCCAAGCCAGGGCTCTGCTTACAGGGCTGCCTGAACTCCAAGAAGGAGACGAAGGAACACTAGTGGTCATTGAGCGCCTGCTATGTGCAGGGCACTTTTGTGTAATCGTCACTACTATAGCTGGCAACGCAACTATTGTCCCCATCCTAGAGATGAAGAAACTGAGCCTCAGAGAGCACAACCGTTTCCCAAGGACACCTGGCTACGTGGTGTCAGACCCAGTCTTTGACCCTAGGTCCGCAGGTCTCCCGAATCCCGTTTTGCCCACCAGAGCAGAACACGGAGTCCCCACGGCGTACTCTCCGCCTCTCCCCCAGCAGCTGCCTTCCCGGAGATGGAAGACGCTGATGCAGGGACCATGGACCTGCCTCCTTACATCTTGCAGCATCCACTCCCTAGTGAACCCTCAACCCCTTTACCAGCATTAGCTGCAACTATAAATATGTCTCCCCACCTCTGTGAGATGCTCAGGGCAGGCAACACAGAAGCTTGGTTTGCGGATGGATTTCAAGGCATGAGGTGCCCAAGGGGATGCCTTTTTTAGCCAGGCAGCTGGAGCCCAAGAAGAAGGAGCCCTTTTCAGCACCCTCCTTGCTCCAGGTGCCAATGGAAAGAAGAGAATAGTAGTAGTAGTGGTAGCAGCAGCAAAGCCAATATTCATTGAGGGCTTACTATGTGCCACTTTACACGTGTTATCTCTCTTCTCCCCAGATCTCTACCATATAACTACTTTATTCCCTCCTTCAGATGAAGGAACTGAGGGTCAGAGAGATTAGGTTATTTGCTGGAGGACACACCGCTAATATGACCCTGAGCTGGGCTGTGTACCCAGGCAGCTCAGCTATGGGGCCCATGTATTTCACCATGCTTCACAGAAATACCTGAGACTGAAAGCAGTCTGTGGAAAATCCTTGCCCGTGTTGAGAATCACAGAATCACATAACGGTGGGGCTGGATAGGGATTACAGAGCACCGAGGACCTCCTTATCATTTTATAGGTGGGTAGACTGAGGCCCAGGGGAAGGGACCCTTGAACCCTGTGTCACGGAAAGTTAACCAGAGAGCTGGGACTCAAACCCAGGTCTCCTCTCATGCAGCCTCGTTGCAACCTTGGGAAGTATCACCAGGATCCTCTCGGGGTGCAGTTATCCTGAGGCAGGCTGCTGTCTTCTGGGAAAACTGGAAAACAGTGTGTCCCCTGCTTAGCACAGATCCTGGTACATCAGCATTCAGTGACTGTGAGCCATTACCTCATTGTTGTTCATGCTGTTTCTCCATCATCCTGGTTTGGGATAGCACCCCCCACCAGTTTCAGGCCCCCAATCTCCCTAAGGAGCTGGTCCAAGGTGGCCAGTGTACTGCTGAAGTATGAGAAGCCAGCTTTTAAAAAGAGAGCTCTGAGCCCTCCCAGGTGTTCCCAGAATATTCTCAGGTGCAGACTTCAAAAGAGACGCTTGCCAGCCCTCTCACCCATTAGTGGTGAGAGTGTAAATAGATGCTACTTCTTTGGAGGGTGATTTGACAATAATATCAAAATTTGAAATGCACAAACCTTTCAACCCATCCATTCCTGAGCTAGGAATTTACCCCCAGACTCATTCTTGTATTTGTTCAAGATACACACACACACACACACACACACACACACACACGCGCGCGCACACACACACACACGCACACATGTGAGCAGAAACATTTATGCAACATTATTTATAACAGCAAAAGAGTGAAAACAACTGGAATGGCCATGAAGAGGGAACTGGTTAATAAGGTCTAGTTCACTTGTACAAGAAAATGCCACTGGGTCGGGGTGACAAACTAAGAACACAACGCTGGAGCCCAATTCTTTGGGTTTCAATTCCTGCTCTGTCACTTACCATCTCTGTGAACCTGGACAAGGTTCATCTCTGTGAACTGAACCTCTTTGGGCACATTTCTGTATAAAATGTGGGTGATTATAGGACCTGCTTCAGAAAGTCTAGGAAGATTAAATGAGTTATCTCATGTTAGTCACTTGGAATAATACCTGACCTAGAATAAGGGCTCAAAAAAATGGACACTCTTCCTAGGATTGCAGAACTGTTGAAAAGAATGATGTAGCTTCATGTGCTGACTGAGAAAGATCTCTAAGGTATCGTTCAGTGAAAAAAGCAAGACCCAGAATGGTGTAAAAAAGATCCTTTTTGTATACATTTTTAAAAATAGCTCTAAATTATGCTTTTCTGTAATGTTTAAGTACTCTAATCATTTGTGCACATTACCTTTATTTTTAGAAATGTTCAAAAAATGGTGTCCGGGCTATGGAATTAAGAGCCTCTTCTGTTGTTTTCCTTATATTTTTTGTGTTAAAACAATCTAATACATGTATAATGTACACTTTTTAATTTTTAATTGTGGTAAAAACCACCTAATGTGAAATTGACCATCTTAACCATTTCTAAGTGTACAGTTCAGGAGTATTAAGTATATTCACACTGTTGTGCAACCAATCACTAGAATTTTTTCATTTGCAAATCTAAAACTCTGCACCCATTAAACAACAATTCCCCATTTCCCCCTCCCCCCAGCCCCTGGTAACCACCCTTCTACTTTCTGTCTTTATGAAATGGACCACTCTAGGTATCTCACATAAGTGGAATCACGCAGTATTTGTCTTTTGGAGTCTGGTTTATTTCACTTAGCATAATGTCCTCTCAAGGTTCATCCATGTTGGAGCATATGTCAGAATGTCCTTCCTTTTTAAGGCTGAATAATATTCCACCGAATGTATATGGCACATTTCGTTTATCCATTCATCCATCAGTAGACACTTGGGTTGCTTCCACATTTTGGTTAGTGTGAATATGCTGCTATGAACGGAGATGTGCAAATATTTCTTCGAGATCCTGCTTTCAGTTCTTTTGGATACATACCTAGAAGTGGAATTGCTGGGTCCTATGGAGGATGCACTTTTTTGAAGGATGGCTTTAGAGCTTTTCATCAGAGGCTGATGGAGCCCACTTCCTCCCCTAGAGAGAAACAGCCATCAGCTCCAGCCTTGGAGAGGGGAGCTATCTTCCCCGGGGCCCTCATGGAGCAGACAGCTCTTACCACATTCCTTGGGAATCCAAGAGTTGTCCAAACAATTTTAGAATATTCAGGAACATTTGAAAGACACTTCTCTTTGGTTTTGAATGTGCTTCGGGGCTAATGTTGGGCTGGAAGTGTATCTATCCATAATATTTGGGATCGCTGGTGTTTTGGCTGATTCAATGCAAATGAAATGAAGCCATGTTGGTAGCTTCAAGGCAGCAGTGGTTTCCTCCTTCCCACCACGATGCTTGGGGATGACCAGAGTTTTCCAGACCGGATTTGGACAGGTGCAAAAATTCACCCCATGTAAAATTGGTTTGTTCACTGCCTCTCTCTTTCAAAGAAAAAAAAGGAAGATGTTAAATTAAGTGTTGAGTTCTGAAAAGCCTCTCTCCCATTTTCTCCTGGACCTGAACCTGATTGCTGGCTGGGCAGAGGTGGGAATCAGGAGATGACACAGGCAGGCCAGAAACAGAGTGTCCTAGTCACTGCTCACTCTACTTACAAGAGAAGGGTTTATTGCACAGTGTTGAGAGGCAAAGCCAGGGATGAGCCACAGGAATCCACGAGAAGCTTGGGAAGGTCTGTCCAGGGAGTGCTGCGAGCCTCTCGCCAGGACAGGCGGGCCTCAGGTGTGGGGTGCGCTGGGGTTTAGGGAGCAGCGTGACCACTCCGTCTCCGTCACCTGGGGCTGTTCAGGAGCAGCCTCCTACTCCCACTCCTGCAGAGGGTTTTGCCCTGGGGGTCTCAGAGATGCTATTCTAGCTCAGACAGCAGTTTGGGTGGAAGGGAGGAGAGACAGAAATCAGATGGGCTGAAATGCCTCAGCTGGTCCCTGGGTTTAGCAGAGTGGATGGCAGAGAAGATGTAGGCGTTGAAACATCTTTCCTTAGGACTCAACTTGCCCTTGCTGCAGGCAGCTTCCATGTCCGTTGTCAGTCATAACAGGAGATGATGGTAGGATCTGGCCAGCGAGAGGTGAGGATGGCAGTGGTGCTGACCATGAAGACGACAGTAGCTTCTACTTACTGTTTGCTGTGTACCAAGTGACAATGTGTTTGCTTTCGAGCCCGGAAGGCAGGCTGGACCAGAGACAATCATCGTAACACAGCATGCAAAGGGGCTGTAATCGGGGACACATGGGGTGGGCTGTGGAGGCACAGAGCCAGGGATCTGACCTGGGAATCGGACTCCCCTGAGCCCGTGACATCTTGGCTTGGTTTTGAGGATGAGTAGGAGGGAATCAGGGGAAGACCGGATGGGGGTGGAGGAGAGAGGATCACACAGAGGAGGATCACACACGCACCATAATAGCGTGGAGGGCACTGGGGAGTCCCTGAAGGTTTTAATCAGCAAAGGGGTAGGATCCCATGATCCAATTTGTGTTTTTACAAGCTCGCCCCCACTGCTGCTGGGCGGAGAATAGATTGGAGGCAGGTAGAAGGGGAAGCAGGGGCACCAGGCAGGTGTCACTGTACTGGATAGAGTGACCTGCACTCAGTGGGTAGTCATGGAGATGGAGAAAAGAGGATGGATTTGATATCTGGGAGACAGAATCGGCAGGGCTCAGTAATGGATTGGATACAAGGAACGAGGAGAGAGGCATCAAGGAAGATAACAGTGAACGTTGATTGAGCACACACTGTGGGCTAAGTGCTGTTCTAAGCATTCTACTTGTGTCACCTCACTGACTCCTAACCACACCCCTAGGACACGTGTATTGTGGCTCCATCTTACAGATTAGGAAACTGAGGCTCAGAGAGGTTAAATAACTGGCTAATGGTCACACAGCCAAAGTGGTGGAGCCATGCTGCAAACCCAGGGGACTGACTGCACAGCCTCGGGCCTTAACCCTTAATCATCAGTGGTACCTACCTTTTCTGGCTTTTGGAGGGATGGAGATACCATTTATTGAGACAGAGAACGCTAGAAAGAGGAGGAAGTTTAGGGACAAAGATGAGTTCCCTTTGCGGTGTGTTAGTTTGGGGTGCTTCAGAGGAGTCAGATGTTCAGGTATGGAGAAAGGAGTCTAGGAAAGGCATCTGCCTTTGAATGATAAACCCAAGAAGGCATCATCATGAAAGAGGCAGTGATACCAAAGTCCCTGGCCATGAAATGTGATGAGAAAGGAGAGTGGTACAGGCAGAAAACATTCCATTGAACAGCCTCCATGACGGAAATTCTTAAGCAGGGGTGTAAATTGGAACCACCTGGGGATGGAGGAAAGCTTAAAAAATAGAGCCCTGAGCATTAAATCAGAGATTTGGGTGGATCCCAGACTTATGTATTCTTTAAAGCTCCCTTAAGCTCCAAAGACCCCCACGGAGACCGCTTTACCCTGGCCAGCCTCATGCAAAACCAACCTCTTATTTTGCCTTGTCTGTTGCCTCTCTCCTAATGGTGTTGCCAGTTAACCGTGGGAGCTGACTCCAGAGTCTGAAAATCCTCCTGGAGTCTGTCCCATAGTGTGCACCCAGAGACCTGTCCTCGAATAAACAAACCACTCACCCGCACCCTGCCGAGGGAGGGAATGTTGACACCGTGAACCTGGAGAGTGTGCCGCAGGCCTTTGAAAGTCACTGAAGACTTTGATGGCACCGTGGTGGCACTTGTCTCCTGAAGTTTCCAGAAAATGTTTGGGTGTGCAGAGCTAGTCAAGGGAGAGACAAGGCAGCGGCTTGAGAGCTGGAGCTCTGGGCTCAGGTGGACCTGAGTTTGAATTCTTACTCTGTCACCACTACTTGTGTGAGCTCAGGCAAGTTAGGATTCGATTTCCCCATCTGTAAAATGCGGATAATAGAACAACCCTCATTATCGTAGGAAGATTGAATCCGATTCTGGATGCTAAGTATCGATACTTAGCCTAGTGCCTGGTCCAGAAAAAGAGCTTAATAGTAATAATAACAATCATCATCGGCTACGGTGCGGGCAGAAAGACACACCCAGAATCTAGGATTGTAATAGCCTGGATTTTAATTCTGGCTATACCTGTTTTAACCTGGTTCTCCAAAAGCAGATCTACTCCCTGTCTAATAATGGGCATATTTCTGTCCCTTGAAGACCCCAGCTTGGTCCTGTCTCAGGGTCTTTTTTTTAAATTGAAGTATAGTGGATTTATAATATTGTGTTAGTTTCGGGTGTATAGCAAAACTATAAACCGATTCAGTTTTACATATATGTTTTTTTCAGATTCTTTTCCATTATAGGTTATTACAAGATATTGAATATAGTTCCCTGTGCTGTACAGTAGGTCCTTGTTTATCTGTTTTATACATAGTGGTGTGTAATGTTAATCCCATACTCCTAATTTATCCCTCCCCGCCCCCTTTCGCCTTTGGTAACCATAAGTTTTTTTTCTAACAAACAAGTTGAGTCTGTTACTGTTTTGAATATAAGTTCTTTTCTATTTTTTAGCTTCCACCTGTCAGTGCTATAAATATAATATTTGTCTTTCTCTGTCTGACTTACTTTATTCAGTATGATAATCTCCAGGTCCCCAAATATGCAAACAGCTCATATCACTCAATATCAGAGTCTTTTTTCTTGCCCTTCCCTCTACTGGTATACTCACTCCATCCCCCACTACCCTCCTGCCAAGAGAGTTGAGCAGTGGCCAGATCATGCAGGGCCTCATGGGTCAGAGCAAGGAGTTCAGGGTGTCTCCCGGTTCCAAAAGGAAGCTATAATAGTCAGGCACTGCCACAGAACACTGCATAACAAACCACCCGATGGCTTAAAGTAGCGATCGTTTGTCCTCACTCATCCGCGGGTTGGCTGCGGGGAGCCTAGTCTAGCCTTGGCCTGGCTGGGCTTTTGCCACCAACCACAGATGGGGGCCAGGTTGGCCCCACATGTATACGTCCTCTTCCTGGAGCCAGTGGATGCCTCCAGGCCTGCTCTTCCTGAGGGAATAGCAGAAGCACGAGGTTTAAGCTGAAATAGCTGATGTCTCTAAAGGTCGAGTCTTGGAACTGGCACGCTGTCACTCCCACTCTCATTCAATTGGCCAAAGCCAGTCTCTGACTGTACCCAACATCACCGGGATGGAAGCGTGTATTCTGCCTCTAAGGGAAGGGACTCTAAAGTCACATGCCTAAGGGCACGGATGAAGAATTAGGACCAATAGTGCAATCCAGCATAGAAGCCACTGGTGGGTTTTCAGTAATTTGGCAGTGGTTCTCCAACTGGGGGCAACTTTGCCCCCAAGAGGACGTCTGACAATACCTAGAGATATTTTTGGTCGTCTTAACTGGGGATGGGTGCTCCTGGAATCTAGTGAGTGGAGGCCAGAGGTGCTGCCAAACACCCTTCCATGCACAGAACAGCCTCCACAGCAAAAGATTATCCAGTCCTAAACGTCAATGAGAAATGCCGCAATAGAGAGAGATCTTTATATTTACACATCGGAGTTAACGTTTCTGGCTGCTGTGCTGGGAGTGTTCTTTAAGAGGGTGCGGGAAAGAAAGAAACAGGCCATTATTTCCTCCTCCTCCTCCTCTGCCCTTCCTTCTCCCTCTCCTCCTCCTTCACCATCTTCTCCTGACGAAGTTATAATCGCACCTCTCCTGGATCGGCTCTATCCCCGCCTGCCACGCTCTGGGGATGTCAAGCTAGAGATGAATTTGATCACAAGATAAGAATTAATAGGACAAAATTTCTCCACCTCCTAAGTCCCCATATCACGGCCTGGGTACGGGCACGACGGACAAAAAATTTCCAGTCCCTGGGGGTCCATCCACAATGATGTTCTGAGCCGGGAGGCAGGCAAGACGCTGCCTGGGCACAGCATTTGAAGTAGAACAACCCGGTTCCCTCAGCCCTTAAGGAAGGGACCTTAGGCACGTGGGGAAGACCACCTCCAATGCCAGGTGTGCAGGGCCACGTTCCTAACCGTGAAATGAAGCTGAGCTCTGAAGCCGAGGGAGGCTGGCTCAGAGCAGGAGCTGGTCTGGAGCACGTGGGAGGGGGCTGTGGGCAGGTTCTGGGTGCAGCTGTAGAGAGAGTGACCCTAAAAATGCAAATGTCCTACCCGAGACCACTGAGCGGAAGTGTCCTCCGGGGGTGGGTCCCTGAAGTCTGTATTTCGGACACACTCCCTGGGTGATTCTGCTGTGGCCCATACAGGCAACAGCACCTGAGAACCACCAGTGGAGACCCTGGACTCACCCATGCCGCTGACACCGCGTCCCTCTCTTCCCCAGCAACTCCCCCGAGCCAGTGCCAGCGTCCATCCCACAGGCCCTCTTCCAACATCACCCACTGTCTCCCCCTCCCCCCGCAGTGCTTCGTGGGACAGACTAGGAGCCTCCAGGAGAGCTGGCAGCTCCACTTAAGGAAAAGGAAACTGCCACTCACTGCTTCCCACCAGCCTGAGTCCTTCGGCTGAGTATGGCTCATCTGCCTGATTTTGGAGTAGAAGCCCCGCCCTCATCAGAGGAGATCCTGAGACTGGGCTCAGGCATCAGTCCAAAAAAGACGATTCAAAAGAAAACAAACTTCCTCATTCTAACAGTTCCTGGGGCTTCCCTGGTGGCGCAGTGGTTGCGCGTCCGCCTGCCGATGCAGGGGAACCGGGTTCGCGCCCCGGTCTGAGAGGATTCCGCATGCCGCGGAGCGGCTGGGCCCGTGGGCCATGGCCGCTGGGCCTGCGCGTCCGGAGCCTGTGCTCCGCAAGGGGAGAGGCCACAACAGTGAGAGGCCCGCGTACCGCAAAAAAAAAAAAAAAAGAAAGAAAACAAACTTCCTCATTCTAACAGTCCCTCAGTCTTTCTCTCTGCGTAGCTGCAGCTCATGGACAGCATGATAGCTTTTGCCCCTGACCCTGAGGCTTAGGACTGATCCTAACCTTAACCAGGCGTTTGTGAGGAGCCCTGGACCAGTGCCAGGTGTCTCCATACCAAAGAAGCTTTGCTCTGACCTCTCACCAGGGAAGGGGTCCCCTGCCTTGGCTCTCTGATCAAGCATCTGTCCAGGTCTCCACGTCGACAACTGGTTCCACCAAGTCCTCACTCTTAGTTGCCTCTACACAGCATCTGGGTTCCTCCAAAACTCGCCCTTGCCGTCCTTTCCCTGTCCAAGCTCCAAACGGCAGCCATCACAGCCGGTGCAGAGGTACTGACTGACAGTTCAAAGTCCTGTGAATCAGCCCTGTTGAATAGTTCAGATGGTCCACATGTCAGCCCACAAGCCTGGGACCACCAAGGGTTTGGCTGCCACCTACGTGGACGTCAGAAATCCACGTGACACTCCAACTTCCCACCTGGTCTGTTCTGGTGATGCCAAGTGGGCATAAGAAGAGTCTGCTCTTGCCAGGTTTCGCTTTCCAAGAAGGTTGATGCCAGTTGCCTGCACCACCCAAGGGACCCTGGGAGGCATCTCAGATGTCGGCGCTGGCATCATCAACTTCACTGTCTTCACAGACGTATTAGTGTTCTTGTCGCTGCTGTGACAAATGACCGCAAACCAGTGACTTGAAACAACATGAGTTTATTCTCTTGTAGTTCTGGATGTCAGAAGTTTGAAATGAGTCTTACAGGGCTAAAATCAAGGTGTCGGCAGGGCTTGTTCTTTCTGGAGGCTCCGGGAGAGAACTTGTTTCCTTACCTTTTCAGCTTCTAGAGGCCTCCTGCATTGCTTGGCTTGTGGCCCCTTCCTCCATCTTCAAGGCCATCAGTGTAGTGTTTTCTCTCATAGCTTCTATGGCCTCCTGGCCCTCTCACTCTGACTTCCCCTGCCTTCCTCTTATAGGGATCCTTGTGATCACATCCGGTCCACTGGATAATCCAGGATACTCTCCCCATCTCAATCCTTTACTCACATCTGCAGAATCCCTTTTCCCATATACGTAACATTTGCAGGTTCTGGGGCTTAGGATGAGGACGTCTTTGGGGCCATTATTCAGCCTCCCCCAATAGGTACCATTTACCGAACACTAAACAAATTGCAGCCCTGTGCTAAGCACTTCTACACACATTAACTCACTGTGTTTCCCCAACATCCCTGTGAGGCAGGTGATATTATTTCCTCTGCTTTACACATAAGGAATGGATACTCAAAGAGGTCAGGGAGCTCATTCAAGGAAGTGGCAAAGCTGGGATTTGAACCCCAGCTCTTCGGGATAACAATACTGTGCTCCGAAACGATATGATACCGCCTGTCCATAGCACCCCTCACCCCTCATTCAAAGCAGCAGACTTTCCAGTTATGGCACTTCAAGTCATCTCCTCTTCCACTACCCTGCCTCCTTTCCCGACTTGCATGGAATGGAGACAAACTTCCACCCACAGTCAGAAAGAAGTCCCCAAAGGGGACCCGACAACCTTCTCCTCCTAGTCCTGCTCTTGGTAAGGTACCTACCTGGCCAGCTAAGCTGCACCTCTGCTCCCAGGCCAGCCTTCTCTCAAGGGGAGGAAAGACAGACCGTCTGCACTGTCCCAAGTTTACTCCAAGAAGGAGGCGGAGGAGGAATTGTCAGGAGAGATGAGACCTCTCCAGAGGCTGGAGAACGCCAGGCCCTCGCAGCCGACATGGAGAGGCCGACCTCACTGAGTTTGTCTTATCTCTGGGGCTGCGGTCACTTCACTCTCTCCTGCCACCTGGGCTTGCGAGCTATTCCCGTCTCTGCATCAGATACAGGACCGTGATTTACTGACTGTAATAAACATTGCTTAACCCGCCCTTTAGCCACACAGCTCACTCACCATTTAAACAAATCCCAGCCCTGAAGGCTGATGGACCCTCAGTGTTACAGACGGATGGAGTGCTGGGTTAGAAGGAAGCTGGGGTGCTGGGCAGGGGGAGCCACTTGGGTGAATGGATGGGTTCATTTGCAGCCAGAGAATTAAGGCTCATCTGGCCCCCACCCACGTGTCCTTATTGCCCCATCAGTTTATTCCTTAAGAGGATCTTGTTCAGGTGCTGCTGTAAGCAGAGGGTGCCAGAGTCCACTGCAATCCCCAGTGTCCTCCTCAGTCCCTCTCTGGCATCTCATGGGCATTTATTTAACTTAGGAGAGCCCAGTCTTTGTCTTATTTCCTTTCCTGCTAGGGAGAAACGCAGCTGCCTTTGAGATGAAGCGTCAGCTCCTTTTTTTGCACTAAAGGATTTCCAAGTAGGTCAGACAGCCTTACAACCAGCAGCAGGCTTTGAGGGGTAACATCTGGGGGAAAACTGGAGGGGTACCTCTGTAAGCAAGGGTTTCCCTTCGTGCAGATGACAGAATAGGAAGCAGCACATGTACTGCAAGGGTGGGGTACCTTTTTACATGCTCAGTTCCCAGCCTGGGGCGTTACACATGGCAGGTGCTCACTGAATAATCGTTGATGATATTGTAGCAATGGGGCTGATACTGACACTCCAGGTCATGGAGGGAGGGGCTGAGGATGATGAATGGAGGTCCCTGAGGGCTGACACTCGGTTTTGTTTACTGCTGCATTCCCAGTGGCTATGAGAGCACTTGGCACATAAAGGGTGCTCCACAAATATTTGCTGAATGAATGAATGCATGAATGAATGAAGGTGGTGATGTGGGTGGTGGGGTGGTAAGGGTAGGCCAGGAGTGAGTGGGGTGGAAAAGACATCTATGCAAATGACGTAACAAGGATGGTGATGGAGATGACCTTGGCCGGGTTGATGACATTGAAAGGTAGAGTGTGATGGTGGAGTTGGTAGCAACAATGTCATTGGCTGTCTTGGGTTGCAAGGGGTGTAGCGGGGCTTGGGGTTCCTAAGGGGATGTGAAACCATCCAGCTACTGATGGACCAGGCCTCATGGAGAACGGAGCTTCGTTCAGGACCTGATGACTGGCACACTGCTCCCGATCTCTGCTCTCAAGGCTTCTATCATCTCCTGGCTCCCAGTCTCCACCCACATTTTTTTTTTTTGTCCGTGTCTGCTCCTCTGCATTCCTTAAGTGTCTGTCTCTCTGTGCCTCTCTCTGTGTGTCTCTCTCTCGCGCGCACACACACACACAAACACACACACTCATTTATGGTAGGCAGGGCACTCAGAGCTGGATGGTTCAATAAGGAGGATTTGTGCTCTTCAGTTAATCACCACCCCAAAGGAGAGGATAGAGGATAGGGTGGTATTCCCAGTGCCTTCTCTGGAGTCTGACAGAGCTGGCTCAAATTCTGATGTCAGGCAAGTTCCTGAGTCTATTTTCTGCATCTTTGAAATGGACATGATAATAACAGCGCTGGCCTCAAAGGACGCTGTGAGGCTCAAGGAGGTCACGTGCGGGGGAGTCCTTGACACAGTGCCCAGCACGCAGGACATGTCCAACACGAGTCGGCTGGTATTCCCAGGTACCTCGTGGGCTTTCCTCCAGCCTATGCACAGGGTGGGTGCGGATGCCTTTGGTTCAGGCCTTGATCCTGGATCCAGTCGGCCATGATCAAGTGTGGAATCACGTGTGGGAAAGCTCAGTGACCCGTGTAAGCGGAACCCCTGAGCCAGGGGCAGGGCAAGCACTCTACGGGCAGCTGGTGTCTGTGTGAGGACAGGCTGGCTGCAAGGCAGGGGACCCAGGAAAAATAGAAGGAGAAGCTGTAGCTTTGAGGCCTAGACTGATGGGGCCTTGCAAATATGGCGGGTGCTGGAGAGGTCCTCAGCTGGCCTCTCTGTCTGCTACTACTGGCCAAGGAGAGGAGCAAGCTACAGAGGCCCTGGGTGCATCCCACCAGAGGACAAGAGAGGAAAGACACTGAGTAGGTATTATCCTGAGGCCTAAGACCTCAGTCTGGGCCCCTAAGGAAGGACCTCAGTGGGGAATCTCAGAGGAAGCAGGGTTCAGTAAGGGTCAGAGTTGACCTGAGAAGCCTCCTGGGCTGTAAAGGATGAACAGAGTTAGATAGAACAGGAATCCAAGGTGACGAGAACAGCTAGAGCAAACTCAGAGGCAGGAAGGAACAAAGCAATCATGTTCGCCTGGCAGAATGAGCTTGGCACTGTCCAGGGTGCTGAAAACCAGCAGTGCACAAAAGTGACAGAGACCCTGCTCACGGAGATGACCTTCCAGGTGGGGTAGGACAGTCTATGTGAAGAAAGACCATACACAAATCAATTTGAAAAACCCTCCATGTGTAAACTGGTGCAGCCACTATGGAGAACAGTATGGAGGTTCCTTAAAAAAATAAAAATAGAACTACCATATGACCCAGCAATCCCACTACTGGGCATATACCCAGAGAAAACCATAATTCAAAAAGACACATGCTGCAATGTTGATTGCAGCACTATTGACAATAGCCAAGACATGGAAGCAAACTAAGTGGCCATCCACAGAGGAACGGATAAAGAAGATGTGGTACATATACGCAGTGGAATATTACTCAGCCATAAAAAAGAATGAAATGATGCCATTTGCAGCAACATGGTTGCAACTAGAGATTATCATACTAAGTGAAGTAAGTCAGACAGAGAAAGACAAATACCATATGATATCACTTATATGTGGAATCTAAAATATGACACAAATGAACCTGTCTATGAAACAGAAACAGACTCGCAGATATAGAGAACAGTCTTGTGGTTGCCAAGGGGGAAGGGGTTGAGGGAGGGATGGAGTGGAAGTTTGGGGCTAGCAGATGTAAGCTGTTATATATAGAATGGGTAAACAACAAGGTTCTACTGTATAGCACAGAGAACTATATATTCAATATCTGGTAATAACTCATAATGGAAAAGAATCT
>NC_041216.1:20272795-20273467 GCF_002837175.3 Physeter macrocephalus
ACTGGTGCGGCCACTATGGAGAACAGTATGGGGGTTCCTTAAAAAAATAAAAATAGAACTACCATATGACCCAGCAATCCCACTACTGGGCATATACCCAGAGAAAACCATAATTCAAAAAGACACATGCTGCAATGTTGATTGCAGCACTATTGACAATAGCCAAGACATGGAAGCAAACTAAGTGGCCATCCACAGAGGAACGGATAAAGAAGATGTGGTACATATACGCAGTGGAATATTACTCAGCCATAAAAAAGAATGAAATGATGCCATTTGCAGCAACATGGTTGCAACTAGAGATTATCATACTAAGTGAAGTAAGTCAGACAGAGAAAGACAAATACCATATGATATCACTTATATGTGGAATCTAAAATATGACACAAATGAACAGAACCAGACTCGCAGATATAGAGAACAGTCTTGTGGTTGCCAAGGGGGAAGGGGTTGAGGCACGGATGGAGTGGAAGTTTGGGGCTAGCAGATGTAAGCTGCTATATATAGAATGGGTAAACAACAAGGTTCTACTGTATAGCACAGAGAACTATATATTCAATATCTGGTAATAACCCATAATGGAAAAGAATCTGTAAAAGAATATATATATATATATATATATATATATATATATATATATATATATATAACTGAATCACTCTCCGTATACCA
>NC_041216.1:20273477-20279954 GCF_002837175.3 Physeter macrocephalus
AATCTGTAAAAGAATATATATATATATATATATATATATATATATATATATATATATATATATATAACTGAATCACTTGCCGTATACCAGAAACAAACACAACATTGTAAATCAACTATACTTCAATAGAAAAACTAAAATTAAATAAATAAAATAACCTCCATGAAGAAGGTAAAGAGGGCTATGGCATAAGCTTAAGCCTAGTAAGCAGCCGGAGAGAGACATCAGGCTCTCCTCATCAGTCACCTCATGCCTCTAGGGGGCAGGAACTGTGACTCTACCCCTACTTTACAGAGGAGAAAACAGGCTCAGAAAGTTTAAATAATTAATTTATCACTGCCTCTTAAAGCAGGATTCAAGTACAGGTGGGGATAGGGGACCCCGGAGTCCAGCTCTAACCACTCCCCACTCCATCTGGTCTTATGCTGGGTTTTTCCAGAAGGAGACCCCAAGACAAGGATTTGAGTGCACAGAGTTTATCTTGAAGGGGATCCTGGACACACTTGTAGGAGCATGAGGGAGTGAGACAGGGAAAGAAAGAGAAGAAAGTCAGTCAATGGAGCAGGTTTCTGCTGTGGGCAACCAGGGCTCCAGCCCACTGGGGCACAGTGAACGAGAGTATAAAACAGACCTATGGGTTAGTCCAACAAAGGGGCGAGGGAGTTGGGGTGCTTATGCATCACCTCCCTTCCGTCTTTGGTTGAGGGCTGTTACCCACACCAGCCTGCCCCTCTGGCAGGTGAGTGGGCTCTGGCCCCCAGTACGCTGGCTGGTGGAAGCCGTTGGGTTGGCTTGAACAGGAATGGTGGACACCAAGGACAGATTGAAAGGGCCTCAACAGCATCAACCATCCCAACTCGGTGATACACTTCCAGGCACGGTGAGAGGATAATTTCCAGGGGAAGGAAGACCAACAAAGATCACATGGTTGAGGACCTCAAGTGCTAAGCCAAATTTTAACTTTATCTTACATGACTCCTGGAGTCACATAGCGAGAGAGAAGGGAGAAAGGAGAGAATGAAAGTAACCACCAACAAAGCACCTGCTAGGAACAAAAGCAGCTTTAAATCCATTAAATTCACTAAAGTTTGCAACAGCTCTGTAAGAAAAAAGACCTCTTTTAGCTGAAGAAACTGAGGCTCAGTTCTGGAATTTTTCCCCAAAGTCCACAGCTCCCCATTGCAGAACCTGGATGTGAACCCTAGGCTAGCTGAGCTCCTGCACCTTCTGCCACCTTGGACCCCGAGTTAAGGAAACTGAGTCCTGGGGAGGCCTGGGAGAAAGCCAGCATCTTGCTGACTTAGCTCCTGCATTCCCATCACAGTGTGAATGTCGGCTACCTAAATAGCTTCGGTTATTTGGATAAACTAATCCTCCGAGGAACTGCATAAATATAACTGGGAAGGCACCCTCATACACACAGAGATGCATATATATTTAACACGTACGAGGGGTGCAGCTCTGCGTGCTGATAAACCGCCTGATGACAAGCAGTGGAAAGAAGATATAAATACAAAAAATTATAAGCAGGGGCTGCATGTAGGGCGCCGACAGCATGGGAGGACATGAGGGCTCCTCCAGGAATGGCCTACAGGGGGGTCAGTGAAGGATTTGTGTGACCCATGCAGGGAGAAAAGGTAAAGCTTCCCCAGGGAGGTACCCCTGTGGCCAGGCACATCCATGCTCTGAACTGGTGAGCCCAGTCCACACAGTCGCCTTCACTGTGGGACTTTGGGGAGCCATACCCCCTCTCAGCTTCCACATCTGTTAAATGGAAACAATAATACATTTGTAAAGATGAAATAAAACAGCAATGCATAAAGCACCCAGCCCTTGTAGAATAAGCTGATGGAGTCAGTGAGTGACCCCAAAACCATGGTCCTACCAGGGTTTCTAGGAGTTTGGATTGTAGTGATGAGGCCAAAAGGCTTTGAACTCACCCATCTTTTCACTACCTCCATCCAGAGTAAAAAGGATCAGTGGGCGTGGTCCCCCAGGGAAAGGACCGTCCCCCAAAGAGGAATTCATAGCAGCTGCAGTCCTTGACTCTACTATCTGCTAGCCCTGGGTTAACCAACGTATATACGTTGTTCCATTTAATCCTTACAACATCTGCATGTGGCCTTTGCTACTTTCACTCCCATTTTCAAGATGAGACTTTTTAAGGCTTCGAGAGGTGATATGACTTGCCTGTGGCTACATGACTAGTGCTATGGGTTGGATTGTATCTCTCAAAAATTCAAATGTGGGGGACTTCCCTGGCAGTCCAGTGGTGAAGACTTTGCCTTCCAATGCAGGGGGTGCGGGTTCGATCCCTGGTCGGGGAACTAAGATCCTACATGCCTTGCAGCCAAAAACCCAAAACATAAAACAGAAGCAATATTGTAACAAACAAACAAGTCAATTGGGACTTTAAAAATGGTCCACAGCAAAAAAAAAAAAAAAAAAAAAAAGTTTTTCTAAAAAATTCAAATGTTGAAATTCTAACCCCAAGTATCTCAGAATGTGACCTTGAATTTGGCTTCCAATGCAGGGGGTGCGGTTCGATCCCTGGTCGGGGAACTAAGATCCTACATGCCTTGCGGCCAAAAACCCAAAACATAAAACAGAAGCAATATTGTAACAAACAAACAAGTCAATTGGGACTTTAAAAATGGTCCACAGCAAAAAAAAAAAAAAAAAAGTTTTTCTAAAAAATTCAAATGTTGAAATTCTAACCCCAAGTATCTCAGAATGTGACCTTGAATTTGGTCACATTGAAGATGTAATTAGTTAAGATGAGGTCTTATTGGAGTACGGTGGGTCTCTAATCTATTATGACTGGTGTTCTTATAACAAGGGGAAATTTGGACAGATGCACCCACAAGGAGAGCGCCATGTGAAGATGAAGGCTGAGATCTGAGTGATGCTTCTACCAGCCAAGGAAAGCCAAAGCTTGCCAGCAAACACGAGAAGCCGGTGGAGAGGCCTGGAACAGATTCTTCGTACAGTCCCTCAGGAGAAAGCAACAGCCTGATCTCAGACTTCCAGCCTCCAAAACTGTGAGAGAATACATTTCTGTTGTTTAGGCCCCCCAGTTTGTGGTGCTTTGCTCCAGCAGCCCTGGCCAGCTAACGCAGCTGGGAAATGCAGAGCTAAGGTTTGAACCCAGAGACCTCTGGTCTCAGTGCCTGACGCTTCTCCGTGCACCAAGACATCCCTTTCACCCAGACCTAGCCTGCCCAGCCAAGGGGAGTTGGACAGAGGCTTTGCTTAGCCAATGCTTGGAGGAGGCAGGCCATAGAAGGAAGGGGTCTGCTGCAGGAAAGAGCTCTCCAAATACCAGTCCTGGCCCTGCCAGGCTTCCTAATGAGAGAGCAAAGAGGACCCAGGTGGGTTCTGGGGAGCAGGGGCACAGCAGGGCCAAGCCTCCACTGGCAGGGAAGCAGTAGGACCTGTGCTGGCTGAGAAAAGCCCATTAAGCCCACTGAGTCTTAAACCCCTTAAAATCTCTTGGCAGCCGGGGGTCAGCTCAGAGGATGAGCCAGCTGTGCCCAACACAATCCAGCTGCATTGGTAGCTGTCCAAGCTGGGCTGGGCTGGGTGCAGGAGTGGAGAGGGACGGGTTTGGGCGAACAGGGACCTGGAGCTGCACAGCCCACGAGTTGCCATAGTAACCATGATCTACCAAGTGTGAGCCAAAAGAGGCTGAGGTCTAAGGGGATTTGGTGAAGACAGCGGTACATGTGCAAGGGGCTGGGATGGGGAAGGCCAGCGTCTCCAGAGCATAGAGCGTATGCCAGACACCAGGCCAGGCGCTCTCCTTAACTTATTTTGTTTAGAACCAGAAGCAGCCCTTTGAATGAGATATTTTTATCTCTCTTTTACAGATGAGGAAACTGAGACCAAGAGAAGAGAGTTCTGAGTCAGGTCACACAGTTGCCGAGAGAAAGAGCCAGAAACTGGAACCTGCATTCTGTCTCCAGAGCCCCTGCCTTTTCTTCCTGCCCCACTAGGCTGCCGCTGGGACTCAGGGAGGGTTTACTTTGAGGGCCAGGGAAGGGATGCTGGGGCTTCCAGCCTGGCTCTGGGGTGATGAGGACCCAAGAGTCAGCAAGCCCCTCTACGTTTCGGAGTAAACCCAAGAGTTAACTTGATGGTAAAATGTCTTCGGATCCCAAGGCTGCTGGGCAGCACCCTAGACTGCTTCCATGAGCCAAATTAGGCAGACAGTTGAGCATAAAGATGTGGTCAAAAAAAGCACTCAACATTTCACACAGGCCATGCCAGGGCTACTCTCTATGTGCCAGGGTAAACCAAGGGGTTGCTGGGGAATGGGCACAGCTGGAGTCAGACCCATCCTGTCCACTTCTACTATCTGCCGATGGTGGTGACCAAAGGCAGCACATGAGGAGGCTGGAGGCTGGAATCTAGCCCCAGCTCTGGGGTCAGGGCTCTGACAGATGTTGTACATGACAGATCCTGACACACTGATGAGGAAAGTGAGATACAATCAAGTTGCCCAGGGCTGCAAGGACCACAGCCCCATGTACAAATCAGGAAGGGAGTGAATTCTGAGAGTCCCTTCCAGCTCTGATGCTCTGTCTTCAATAGCCAAGCAGCTGAAGTGGACAGGAAGGATTCTGTTGCTCCCAAAAGCTGAACTAGGACGTATGGATAGAAATTACAGAATTGTCAATTTGGTCCCCATCGAAGGAAAACTATGTGAGAGTCAGGCATCTCAGGAATGGGCTAGCTCTTCGGGTGGTGAGTTCCCTGTCTTTGGAAGCATTCAAGTGAGGTGGAAAGAAGTAAGCCCTTCTAGTCATTTCCATCACCATGCCCAACCAGTAGGATGCCTTATCATTCTCTGATGATGGATTTTCCTCCCAAATATGATCAGATCTGGAGCCAGAGGCAGGGAGAAGTCAACAAGTCACCGATGTTCATTTGTAGCCCTCACCCTAGCTCCTGTGCCTCCTATAGCCTATCAGATGGCAGAGGATGGCCTGTGGGTCACCTCAGCCAGGTTCCTGACCATGTCACATTGATACTCTGTTGTAAGCTCCAGGAAGGCAGCCTGCTTATGGTGCAAATACATCTTGCTTTTTGTTATGAAAACAATCTGATAATTAACACACAACTAGTTGCTTTGTTTTAATGGCACATCTATTCACACCACACTAAGATCACACACTCTGGTATGATTCGGGGTTTTTGAATGATCCTGAAGGAGGATAAGAGGAATTTCACCATCCTGAAGAGGCAGGTAAACATGCTCACGTTGAAGATTTGAAGATCTGACAAGGATGGTGAATGGCAAAGAGAGAGGAAAGCAGGTTCCCAGGGGAGGGCTTGGGACCTCAGCGTGGCCTGAGCCGGTCAGGAAACCTTCCAGGGGAGCTGATTCCAGAACAGAGACCTGACTGATGTGTAGGATGCACCCAGGATCAGTAGCAAGGAGTCACTGATATGACGAAAAAGAAAAAGTGGAGTCAGATCAGATCTTTTTCAGAGCCTTCCTTCCGGTATCTCAGGTGTTATGCTTTTTATTTTCCTGGCAGTCCCTCCCCGCTATCACTTGGTTGAGTGGACCACCCCCCTCCTCTGCACCCACTACCGCGTGCTCACATGTTTCCATGGCTGCACTGAAAGTAGATGAACTCTTGTTAACAGCCTTCTACTCTACAAGAATGCAAACTCCTTGAGGGCAGACGCTCCATGCTAATTCTTGATTTGTCCAGCCCCAGCCCCGGCGAAACTAATTACTAAACCGATGCATGGTACAGTGGTAATGACGCGGTCTCGGGAGGGGGGTGAGACGACAGATCTTGGAGCTAACTCCAGACTCCCATCTCTGCCCCTTGCTGGCTCTTCTCTCTTAGACAAGTTCTGAATGTTCTAAGCACATTTTCCTCATCTATAAATGGGATAATAAATAGTGCTTACCTCATACAGTTATTGATAATATTTATTGAGTGCTTTTTTTAACATCTTTATTGCAGTATAATTGCTTTACCATGTTGTTAGTTTCTGCTGTATAACAAAGTGAATCAGCTATATGTATACGTATATCCCCATATCCCTTCCCTCTTGCATCTCCCTCCCACCCTCCCTATCCCACCCCTCTAGGTGGTTACAAAGCACAGAGCTGATCTGACGCAGCTGCTTCCCACTAGCTATCTATTTTACATTTGGTAGTAAATGTAAATTGTATGTCAATGCTACTCTCTCACTTCGTCCCACCTTACCCTTCCCCCTCCCCATGTCCTCAAGTCCATTCTCTACGTCTGTGTCTTTATTCCTGTCCTGCCCCTAGGTTCATTAGAACCCCCTTTTTTTTTTAGATTCCATATATATGTGTTAGCATATGGTATTTGTTTTTCTTTTTCTGACTTACTTCACTCTGTATGACAGACTCCAGGTCCATCCACCTCACTACAAATAACTCAATTTCGTTCCTTTTTATGGCTGAGTAATATTCCATTGTATATATGT
>NC_041216.1:20279966-20288969 GCF_002837175.3 Physeter macrocephalus
TTTTTAAGGAACCTCCATACTGTTCTCCACAGTGGTTGTATCAATTTACATTCCCACCAACAGTGCAAGAGGATTCCCTTTTCTCCACACCCTCTCCAGGATTTATTGTTTCTAGATTTTTTTGGTGGTGGCCATGGGCACAAGTATGATTTCCTTGTTCTTCAGGAAAAGCTAAAGGCAAGTATTAGTAGCATCCCCATTTCATCAATGAAGTCGTGAGAGTCAGTCACCTGGCCAAGGTCACAGAGCTGGAGGGGACGGTCTGCGATTCAGAGTCAGGCACTTGGGGTCTGTGTTCCTAAGCCCTCTGACCCTGGCATCTATGAGAATGACATAAGATCACACACTGGAATCAATCCCAGAGGGCCTGAGGTTAGCTCTTCTTCTTCTTTCTCTTTGCCTTCATCTCTGAAGCCTTATCCTCTGCCTGAGCATCCTTATAATTGATAAAGTTGCCCTCTAATTGGGTGGGGAAAAAGATAACATCCACCCCTTTCATCTATGGCTGAATTATCACAGGATCTGAGCCTCTGGCACAGGGAAATGCACACAGCCAGTGCTGGCACATTTGCATTGAATAAATGAACGAATGAACTCATGAACGAAGCAGAGAACAACTTATAGCCCCCATAGTGGATCCTGGGAAAGAGTTACCCGGTGACAGGAAGCTCAGGACACACTCAGAGCCTCCTCCCCACTTCTGCAGGCTTGGAGGAGGGTGTCCCTTGGAGACCCCTGACCCTTCTGTTCTCTTGGGGGAGTTACATATGGTCTCTGAGCCATACTTTCCTCACCAGTAAAACGGGGTCATAATTGGCACCTACTTCGTATGGTTACCAGAACAAATATTGACTGAATAATATCCAGTCACTATTGTGCAGAAGAGTGGTCTCTTCATTCCTGGACAAAACAGAATCACCAAGACTTCTCTGTCCTGTTCTTCTCACCAGAACAACCACCAAAATCCAGGGTCCCTGGGCGGAACCACCACTGCCATCTATCTTGGAGGTAGAAACACTATTTCCAGGTCCAAATGCTCACGTCTTCAAAGAGCGGAACAAATGCCACAGGGGTATTGACTGAAACCATGACGGATTTGTGGAAACAACATGCCGGCTGGGAATGGGAATCAGCTGCCGCAGTCTATTTCCATAAGGTAATAATAACGCACGCCTTTGCTTTATGAAGTAGAATTTGTTACGGACGATGAGCCGTAAAAATTGCCGGGTGGGGAAAAAAAAGAAAGGGAAAAAAACTATAAATAAATTTGTAATTTTAACAGGGATTACCGTGTAATTGGGAGGGGAAGACAGCTAATGGCAGAAGCAAAGGCCAACTCAGCCCCCAAGATGTTAGCCACATAGCAAAGCTAAGATGCTGAAGCAGAGTCATGGGAGGGAGGCTCTGGAAGGAAAAGTTAGCAGGCGTAAAGCCCAGAGAGCAGACCCAAGGAGAAGGGGGAGAGAATTCATCTGGTAACTATTTGCTGAGTGTCTCCTACATGCGCCTGGAAAAAAAGGGAGGACACGATGGGGGCCACCCCCACTGACCATCAATGGAGCGCCATGATGGATTTTAGGCAAAAGAATGATGTGACTGGTTTTCTGCTTGAGGAAGCTCATTCTGGCTATAATATGCAAAATGGACTGGGAGGGGCTAGAGAGGGGACTGGAAGATGAGTTAGGAGACCACTGCCGTGACTCAGGTCAGAATGAGTGGTGGCCTGAATTAAAACAGAACAAGAGGAGATAGAGAGAAAGGAGATGGTCCAGAGGTATTAAGAAGTGGAGGACATTGAGGCTGCTAAGGAATGGGTGTGATCATGTGCAAGGAGTCAGGTATGATGGCCACGGTTTCTGGCTTGAGCAACCTGTGTGGGTGAAGGTACCCTCACAAATGGGATGTGTAACTCAGTCTTTGCCAGATTACATTTGAGAGGACTACACGACTTCCCAATGGAGATGTCCAGTGGAGGGATGGAGATCGGAAAGTTGCCAAGAGAAAAATGGCCATTGAAGCTGGAGGTTGGGGGGTAAGTGAGTGAGAGTCCAGAAAGAATGAAAGGAAGAAGAGAGGAAGTCCAAGTCCAGAGTGGAGGGAATATTGATGCTGAAGGAGCAGAGAGAGGAAACAGGTTAATGGAGATTGAGGGGGAGGACCAGAGAGACAACAGCAAAGATAAAGAGGGTGTGGTACTGATAGGGCTAAGGCTTACTCTAGACTGGCCCCCTTATGACCAGAGATGGGTGTCTGTAGGACACTTGGCCAGGCCCCGGTTGTTGTCAGCGGACATCTATGGGGCTACTCTTCTGGATTGGAAAAGTAATCGGCATCTTGAAAAACTGACCCACCAAATCCAGCCCCATCAGCTTTATGAAATGTTGGAGGAACTGGAGTCTTTGGAGATTTGAATCGAGGCTTTTCCTCTTAGCAGCTCAAGACCTTGGATGGGTACCTGGACATTTTTGAGCCTCAGTTTTCTCTTCTGTAAAATGGGAGAATAAAACCCTACCTTTCAAGACTGTTGTAGGGACTAAATGAGATGGGTTAAGGAAACTTGCTTGATGTATCATAAATGCTCAACAAATTTCGATTTGGTTTCCTCCTACTCACTGAGCTACCTGGCCTAGGACAATGTGACCTTAAAAGTAACCCAAAGAAAAATCACCTTCAAAATGGGCCGAGTGCGGAGGGTGCCACAGAGAGTGCTGGGATGCTGGGACGCTGGGATGCAGCTCTGAGCAGTCATGGACACTCCCTAAAAGAGGTGAGTTGTTAGTAGTTCCAGGAATGATGGGGGGAGCTCAAAGGCCTGGGAGGAGGTGAATGTTCTAAAGGGATCCTGAGGTCCCTAGGAGCAGACAAGTGAGTAGAGAGGAGGATGGTCTGGCTGGACCAAGAATTCAACCCTAGGAGAAGGTGATGATGATCTGAAAAGAGAGTGCAGGTGACCCCAAGGCAGCCAAGGACAGCGTCAGCCTCACAAGATCTCAAGTCTATCCGGGAGTCAGCGGAAGAATTCCTGACTCCAGGGGACTCACTCTGAGAGGAAGGCTACATTTTTCATTCCTTGTTTGCACTTTGGAGTTATAAAAATTCTCTTCTTCCCCCCTCCCAAAGCCCGTGGTGCCTATAAGCAAACATCCCGATATACAAAGATAAATGGAAATCATAAGTTCCCAAGCTTCAGAATCCAAACAAAGATGAAGAGAGAGGGCAGGGGCTTGGAGGAGGCAGACTTCGATGAAATCTAGACCATGCCAGCCCTGGTCTCTGGTCATGATCAATATGTTCTCCAAAGTGCCTTTTAAATTACTGTTGGAGGCAATGTGCCATATTTATGTATATACATGCTTAGAGGTGACACAAGGGAGAAATGCAATTTCTATTATGAAAGCATAATGTGCATTTATCTTCAGGAATAACACATTGAAATGTTGGAGTGAGGAAAGTTGAAAAGCAATCTGTCTATAAATAAAGACCGCAGACATCCTGACATTTTACGATGCAGGGAATTTCAGCGAGAACTTCTCCTTTGGATGTATCACCCAAGGGATCGTGTTCAAACTCCAACTTCTTGGAAGACAGCATTTGGAAGTCCAGAAGCCTCCTTGCTGGTGTCCAAAGCAAAGGGAGTAGAACTTGGCTTCTCTGACAGAGATGAGGACGGGGTTGGGTCGGGGTCAGGGGGTATGTGCCAATTCACGATAAATTCATCTCTTACCCTAGCAAGAGTATTTTGGAATACTCCTTATTTGGAATAAGGAGCATGTATAGATTTCTGCAGTCAGGTACCATGGTACACGCGTTCTCCCTTCTCAAAGAGAATAGCCAAGTGGCATGAAAATTCAGGCAAATTCAGGGAAGTCTTGGGTCTCTCAGGAAAGGCCATCCCTTGATCTCTCATGTCACACTGGCACCATGACCTCGAAATTGCACCCTTGGCCAGTGGCTGCAGAGTTCAGAGGTCACTGTGGTGTTGACCTTCTAGACTCATGGCCAGGCAGCATCTTCTGCAAGGACAACAGGCAAATTTAAATGCTGAGGAGAGGAGCCTTGGTAGGGGTGAGGGTGGGGTTGCCTGGGGATGGGGAGCCTGTCATCCATGTCTCTGACCCCAAATACGGCAGGACAGGAATGCCACTCACGCTGACTTCCCTGTCATCCACTCGTTGATTTATTCATTCATCTGCTTACTTGTTCATTCACTCTGCAACTGCATCCAAGCACTTTCCAAGTGTTGCACAGCACCAGGAATGAGCAATGAATACGACACCCTCCCTGCCCTCAGGGACCTCGCTGTACTCCAGACAGACGTGTAATTGGCAATTACCAAGAAGACAGAGATGTTAAAGGTACGGCGCAGCCCACAAGGGGAGGAAGCATGTCTAACTCAGCCTAGGCAATCAGACAAGACTTCCCAAGGAACCATCTGGAAGGAGGAGTCCAAAATGGCCAGGTGGGAAAAGAGGCAATTCCAGGCAGAGGGGAAGGTCCCCAAATACAAATGGGTTCTGGCTAAATGCAAGGGATTCCCAGGACCACAGAAAAGAGTCAACACTTACCCTTTGTTGGGGGTGAGTTGGGGGTCGCACCAGCCTCTTAATCAACCAACTAACCACACACACATGCCCGTGAGCCTCCCTAGGTATCATGTATATGGCATTCTGTACCATTTATGCAGCAGCAGAATTTGAACCCAGGTCTGGCCAGCCCCAGTTCTCATGATGACCCCCATCAAAGTGTGCCCAGGTCTGTGCCAAGCCTGAAAGGGGACACAGTCTCATGAGAAAATAAATGACGGGTCCTGTATGAGGTGGGTCTAGCTTCTTAAAAGGAGCATAGATTTCAGAGTCAGATTCAAGTTCAAACCCAGCCCCGCCGCCCATTGGGTGGTTGAGCCTAAGCAAATCCGAGTCTGCGTGTTCTCCTCCTGTACAGAGGCTGGGAGAGGATCCCCTCCCAGAAGGCTGCTGTGGGGTAAGTGCAAGCTGCCAGGCAGGTGTCTGGCACAGAGAAGGGGCTCAGGGTAGCTCGCTATAAAGACCAGTATGATTGTTGCTACAACTACTGCTGCAGCCACTGGTGGGGGTGGGAGCAGACAGGTGGTAATGGGACAGGGCTGGAAGTCAGAGGTTCCTGTCCCTCTCTGGGTCTCAGTTGCTCCAGCTGCAAAGTCTGGGCTTGCATTTGCTGGGCTCAGAGCCTCTGTTGTCCCTTTGTCCCCACCCTCCCAAACCCCTCTGAGGTACTCCAATGGCGGAGCCCAGGAACCAGGTTGGCACCAAAGCCACTTGAGTCTCCAGGTGCTTTTCCATCAGACTTGCTAATTTCCTGGTCTCTCCAAAGCGGAGTGATGCTGGAGCCAACGATCTCTGTGCCCCCAAGTGGCAGGATGGACCCTATGGGGAGAGGACCCAGCCCCTGGACAAGTCCAGGCGACCCCGGGGGCTCTGGCACCTTTACCCTCTTCAGGCAGGGCAGGCTTAGCAGCCCCCGGGCTCCTTGGCAAATCTTAACCAGAGTGCTGTCTTAATCACACCCCAGACCCTGTAGGCACTGGCACCCATTTTACAGATGAGAAAACTAAGGCCCAGAAAGGGCAAGTGGCTTGTCCAATGCCGCCCAGTGACCCACTGCTGTGAATTCAGACTGATGTCCTGCTCCCAAGGGGCTCCCAAGTGTGGGCTGGACAGAGTCACTCCATCAATCTGGGACTGTCATGTGAGGAGAAGGAGTGATCAACGGTGGCTGCCTCAGTGGACCTGGAGAAGATTACGTGAGCCCATTCGTGCGAGGCACGTAGTAACTGCTCAATAAACAGCAGCGGCATTATTACGGTTACTGATATCATTATTACCATTCCTGCTCTTAAGAGAGAGCAGCCAACTGCCTGTGAAGACTCCGTTGTTTCTAGAACCTGGGACTCATTTCCCTGCCCAGGGTTGGAAAGAAGCAGCTAAGATTGGAAGTGAGGCTGGAGAGAGAAGGAAGTCTGGGACAGTATGGCCCCCACAAGTAATGGCCGAGGTGAACACTTATCTATGCAGATTTACTATATGCCGGGCATGGAGGTAAACACTCTCCATTTGTTAACTCATGTAGCTCTCCCAGCAGCCCTGCGAATAGCTACTGTTATCTCGTTGCATAGCTTATGAGACCGGAGGTCTGGGACCCTCCCCTCCCCAAACGTTCTTGAGTTGGGGGTGGGGGAGGTTATGGGGACAGCACTTGGGCCCCCTTGCATTTGCTCTGTGTCTGAGCAGGAGGTAAGGAGTGGTGATAGTGAATTCAGGAGCGGGGGACACGTTCTCTGATGAGAAGGTCCCTTGTGTCAGGGAGATCGTTCCCTAGGGAGGCTCATTTACTCAGAACACGCTCTGCCTAAGCTCCTGGTACTGGACACTGGCAGAAGACGCATATGCGCAGGGCATGGTCCTTTCCCGCTGTGCTGGGGAGGACAGAGAAGCTGGGCAGGTGCACGGGGCAGGGGTGCTTCCTTACTGAGCTCACTTCCTGGAGATGGGGTGGCGGGTTTGGGGAGGGATGTGAGGGAGGGGAGCCCCTGTCCGCTAGAGGACGGACTCTTCCCTGGGGCTGTGGGCTGGAATCAAAGTGAGGCTTCCCCAAGTGACTGAGGCTGAGACAGGACTCAGGACAGAGTCTGGGTCCTGGAGGGGCCACCGGAGGGTCCAGGGGGAGGCCAGTGCAGTGTCATCTTGAATAAAGAAAGGCAGAGTCAGCTCTGACAGCAGGAGGACAATAGCCCCCCAAACCTGGAGGGAGAGAGCAAAGGAGATTGTCAGCACTGCTGAAAGACGGAGAAGCTGGAACCTGCAGACAAAAGCCAGCTAAGGGAAGGCACAGAGAGGGAAGGAGAGAGGCTCAGGGAAGAGATAAGGCCGGGAATGAAAAGGTTGGGGAAGGAGAGAAAGGCCAGGAGCTGTCAGGGTTCAGAGGCTCGGAGCTGAGCAGAGCTGCTTTGTCTGGGGGCCGGGGTGCGGAAGAGGGGCAGGGGCGGTTTACGCCAGTACTAAGTTGGCGACATTTGTCCCCACCCCCAAATGTCAGCCTGGCCCCTTGGTCTGGAAACCTCACTTCACCAGGATTCTAAGTGGCCCACCTGCGTTCCCAGGGCTGCCATGTCCAGAGCCCTGAGTGGCACCAGACCCTATTCCTGTGCATCTCTTATGTCATTTCAACCCCCAGGTGAGGTAAGAATGATCATCCTCCATAAATAGATGACAAACAGAAGTACCCACCTAGGATCCCACAGCTGTGTTCACCTCCCAAGCCTCGGCATTCCTTCTTGGGGGGAGAAGTCAGGCCCCCATCTCTTCCGGGGATCTGAGCTCACAATAGCAGCAGTAGGGGGCCTTGGAGGGGGCAGCAGTCCAGAGCTCTGCCTGAGAATTCCTATTCTCCTTGACCTCAGACTCTGCATCTGTTCAGTGGGTATCCCAACCCTAGAAACCTTGAGACTGTCCGTGGCTCCAGTGAGGGGTGAGTGTGAATGTCCTTCTCACAGAAGCCACTTCAGTGTTATCATCATCATCATCAGAAACATCACGATTCTTCAGCACCTCCATCTCCCACCCCGAGCCACCCGTACCCACTCTGCCAGCTTGGCCCATTGGTCCTTAAGACTCCCTGAGCTTGGTGCCTTTTAGGTGGGGACTGGGGCTAGGTGCCCTTGTTCCCCCCTCCCCCGGTCATGGGAGCTCAACCTCCTCTTCCTTATTTCCTAGAGGCTGTTACTGTTTTTACTACACAAGTCTTTCTCTTTTCTTCTTTTTTATTTATTTATGGGTATTATTTTACAACCAGAGATTTTGCTTTTTGCAGCAGAAGACTTGGAGCCAGCAGCCAGGCTCTGTGTTTATGAGAGGATTCGGGAAGGTTTATGAGGCTGCAGCCTGGACCCTTCCCTCTGGCTCCTGCCAGTCCAGAGCAGTGGGAGGTGGGGGCAGAGTGAGGCGGAAAAGCTGTTTGTGGGTTTCCGCTTCCTCTTTCCGCTAGCCTCTTCCCTAGGCAGGGATCCCCTGTGACTTGTGTGGGAAGAGGACATCAAGAGAGATGTGTGTCCCCAACTCACACATGGTCTTGTGTGTTTCCTCCCTCCCTCTGGGACTCAGTTTCTTCATCTGTATAGGGGGTGTGTTAGTAGTACCTACCTGAAGGTGGTTGTGAGGAGTCATGCTCAGCCCAGAATTTGGCAGATCTGAGTCCCTTCACCCTTCCCCTCTCCCTGAGAAAGACAGGCAGGCAACCAGCCTCACTTTGTACTTGTAACTTTCCATGATTCCATAAAAATAACAACCGTTATTCAGCCCAAAGTCAGACTCTATGCAAAGCCCTGAATGTCCTTCATTGTACTTAGTCCTTATAATCACCTCATGAAGTAGGTATTATCATTATCATCCCCACTTCCAAACGAGGAAACTGAGGCTCAGAGAGGGTCTGCCACTTACCCAAGATCACCCAGCTAGTAAGAGGTGAGACAGGGATCGGCACCTGGGACATCTGACTGCAGAAACCACATCCTCGGATTTGAACCCCAGTCTAGGAATTGTGACAGGAGAGGGGAAGAAGAGTGGGGACCCAGGCTGCAGTGGGGAAGCTCATCCCAGTTTATAGCAGGGCGCACCTGGTCCCCAGAAGGACACCCAGTCCCCACCCCAAGGACTTCTTTCCAGATAACAGAGGGCACGGATTCCCAAGGACACTTAGATCCAAGACTGGACCTCATGGGGTGACTCTGCTTGGGGGAGGATGTCCCGACCCATGGTGGATGCTTGTCCCATTTTGGCCAAAGACAACACAGCAGCAATAGGCCTATGCAAAGGCAGGCCCACTTCTGTTTAGACCTTAGGGAGGACATCCGAATAAAATGAGCAGCAGAAGAAACACAAGACAAAGATGCTTCCAGGGCTTCCCTGGTGGCGCAGTGGTTGAGAGTCCGCCTGCCGATGCAGGGGACACGGGTTCGTGCCCCGGTCCGGG
>NC_041216.1:20289127-20382087 GCF_002837175.3 Physeter macrocephalus
CCCGCGTACCGCAAAAAAAAAAAAAAAAAAAAAAAAAAAAAAAAGGTGCTTCCAAACATCCCCCTCTGGAAACTTTCTAAAGGAAGCGCTGAATTTCAGGGGTGCCATGTGGAGGTCGAGGCTGGAAGGGAGGCCTCAGAGCCCTTTCTCCTGGGCGGAGGGCGAAACCCCCCACTGCCTAACAACTGCGGGATGACAGAGTCCCGGCCCCCAGGGCCTCGTCTGCCCCACCCACCCTGTGGCCCCTGGCTCCCCTCCTAGCCCCCTGAGCCCTGGAACAGCTATTTAATGGGTGGTGATGCCACACTGATCACACACGGTCTTGTCTGCCAGCAGGACGACTCTGGGAGCAGGATGTAGCAATGCAGCTTGTGTATCGTGCTAAGAGATATTTAATAAATATGCAAATCGCTACCTCTACCTCCTCAGGCAGGTAAGGAGAGGGGAGAAGCTGGAGTGAAGTATTAAATCTGCACAGCTAGGATCGCTCAGCACAGAGGCAGAGACTGGAGCTGAACTTCCTGGGAAGACTTCCATCTGGCATCTCAGAGCACCTGCTCGGAGGATGGAAGAGAGCAGGAGAGGTGGGGGACTTAAGGGTAAGATATAGAAAAAAAAGGAGTACAAAGGGCTATTTTACTGAGGGAGGCTGAGTGTGATGCTGGGAGAGGGAAAGACATCTTTTTCATCCATGCAATCGTTACCCCACCAGCCAGCCACCCTCCCATACCATGCAGATCCATCCGGCCTTTCACCACCCATACACTTAACTCACCCTCCAAACCATTAATCCACCCACCCAAACTTTCATTCATACACCCATTCACTGATCTGCTCACTCTCCCACATCCAAACACACAACCATCCACCATCCTTCCATCCATCCATCTTTCCATCTACAAACTCATCCATAAATCCACCATCCGTGTATCCACTCACTTAACTATTAAACCACCATCCAAACATATGCCTATCATATGTCCACCTATCTTCTTACCTTTCCATCAACCATCCGCTCACCCATCCATCCATGCATTCATCCATCCATCCATCCATCAATCCATCCAGTCATCCACCGATCCATTCATCCATGTTCTATTTCCTGTATGCAAGACCCTGCTCTAGGCACTGAGAATGCAGAAACCATTGGACTAGGCCCCTTCCCTTGAGGAGTCACTGGCATTTTCATGGAGCTCGAATGTGCAGATGGAATGTGATCAGGGGTACACAATGCCTCCTGCTACATGTGGCTTAGGGAGAGATCTCATCTAAAATCTCTTCCTTCTGGGAGAATCAAGAAACTTCCTGAACAAGGTAATATTCAACTGGAATGATGTGGATTGGTTACTCTTCTGTTGCCAGTCCAAAAGTAGCTCAGAATAATCTGGCCGAGCACCAGAGAGAGAGATGAGTCAATTAGCATTTCTGCCCCTAAGATGTTCCTGGTCTAGTGCGGGAGAGAGATAGAGAAAGAATACACTGCATGCAATAATAGAGCACCACAAGGCACTGGGGCAGCAAAGTGGAGGGTGTGACTATCCTTGGGTGCCTGGGGACGGGTGTGAGGAGAGCAGGGAAGTTAAGCCTTGACCCAAGTGGCACATACGCTTTGCAAGTCAGCGATAGTCTGCCAAGGGGTTTGGGAAGAGGACTAGTTTTAAAGTCTGGCAGACTTTTGTAGCAATTCAAGCTCTGCTCTTTCCTGAGGGTGAGACAAGAGAGCCTCTGTTTCCTCCTCTTCTAAACAAGGAGAATGATGTTCCCCTTGAGAGGGGTGGACTATGCGATGAAACGGCCCCACGTGGGGAAAGCACAGGCACACAGTAGGCTCGCAGGCACACAGTAGGCTCGCAGGCAGAGCTGGTGGGCGGCTGGGCTCCCGGGGGCAGGGGCTGGGTCTGCGCGCTGCTCTGTAGACCGTCTGCACCACTCCCTCCTCCCCTCTGTCTGCCTCCGCCTGAAACAGCAGCCCCTCCTGAAGGAGTCTCAGGGAGCCCCACTCAGTCACTATTTGATTCACTAATTTGTCCACCAAGTACCAGAACCCAGGACAGACAGTCCTCCCTTCACCCAGTAACCAGCAGAACACCCCCTTTGCATCCCTTCTCCAAGTGCATTAGGCATTGCAATTTCCTACAAATACCCTCCCTCCCTGAAGCATTCCTCCTTCCTCCCCCCTCCCTTGCAAGCTGAGATGAAATTATATATATCTTTGCCATCATCTGCTATAGACTGTGCCTCCCAGAGAACCATGGGTAGTCATCTCAGATGCAAGTGTCCTATGCAAATCCAGTTGCTGATTAAAATTAGGAGGAAGCCCAAGGCAGATGTGGTTATGGGCTGTAACTGGAATCTCCACAGAGCCGTGATTTAGATGTGCAAGTAACGCTGGCAGATTTCAAGATGGAGGTCCCAGCCAGTCCGGATCCTGAGGTTCTGTTTCTGTGTGTGTGTGTGTGTGTGTGTGTGTGTGTGTGTGTGTGTGTGTGTGTGTGTAAAGCAAGTGTGGGCCACTTACTTGGCAGATTTGGAGCAGTTTTCCAGGCTTTTATTCCCACCCAGTGGTTCTCAACCGGGGGCGGTTTTCTCCCCCCGGGGACATCTGGCGATTTCTCGAGACATTTTGGTTGTCGCAACTCAGTGGGTGCTGCCAGCAGCTGGTGGGTAGAGCCCGGATGCTGCCGAACATGCCACGACGCACAGGACGGTCTCCAGGGCAAAATGTCAATAGTGCCGAGGCTGAGAATGTGTGTGTGTGTGTGTGTGTGTGTGTGTGTGTGTGTAAAGCAAGTGTGGGCCACTTACTTGGCAGATTTGGAGCAGTTTTCCAGGCTTTTATTCCCACCCAGTGGTTCTCAACCGGGGGCGGTTTTCTCCCCCCGGGGACATCTGGCGATTTCTCGAGACATTTTGGTTGTCGCAACTCAGTGGGTGCTGCCAGCAGCTGGTGGGTAGAGCCCGGATGCTGCCGAACATGCCACGACGCACAGGACGGTCTCCAGGGCAAAATGTCAATAGTGCCGAGGCTGAGAAATCCTGTCCAAACCTATTCTAACCCCCTGGGAATCCACAGGTGGAAGCGGAGGTGGAACATTGATCCGTTAGTCCGTTGTTACCTCTACCTTGAAAGGAGAGTAAGTCAAGTCCTCCACACCCCTCAGCTCACCCGTTATCGTCATGCTCTTTCACAGCCTCACTCTTGCTTTGCTTTGTTTGATTTTCTCCCTTATCCCCCCACTTGCCCCTCCAGAACCCCACTATAACAGCTCTAATGTATGTCCCTAGATATGGATGCTTCCTGTAAAATATATAGTGCTGTTGATCATGTGAATGTGTTTTAATTTACATAAATTGTAGTGGACTATGGATCTCATTCCGTTGCATAATTCTTCCTCTTAATGCTGCGTTTTTAAGATCTACCTGTGTTTCCGTGTGTAAATCTCATTCGACGACTCTAACTGCTGCAGAGGTTTCCAGAGAGGTACCTGCTCCCCAAATAGTGGACACCCAGATTCCCGCAGGGGCTTATGAGAGGGTTTCCCTGGGGTCTCCCAGGAGTGGAGTGATGGGGTCCCAGGGATACAGTACTTCATTTCCCTTAAGACTGTCAGGTTCCTTCCAGAATATGGTACTCCACACAGTGTCAACACATGGCATTACCAATTTCAAACTTTTTTCTAATCTGATCGGTATGAAGTGAGATGATATTGTTTTTTTTAATTGAAGTATAGTTGATTTACAATGTTGTGTGAATTACATCTGTACAGGAAAGTGATTCAGTTATACATATATATACATTCTTTTTTAATATTCTTTTCCATTATGGTTTATCATAGGATATTGAATTTAGTTCTCCGTGCTATACAGTAGGACCTTGTTGTTTATTCATCTTATGTATAAAAGCTTACATCTGCTAACCCCAACCTCCCCCTTCATCCCTCCCTCAACATCCTCCCCCTTGGCAACCACAAGTCTGTTCTCGATGTCTGTGAGTCTGTTTCTGTTTCATAGATAGGTTCATTTGTGTCATATTTTAGATTCCACATATAAGGGATATCATATGGTATTTGTCTTTCTCTTTCTGACCTACTTCACTTAGTATGATAATCTCTAGTTGCATCCATGTTGCTGCAAATGGCATGATTTTGTTCTTTTTGATGGCTGAGTAGTATTCCACCGTATATATGAACCACATCTTCTTTATCCATTCACCTGTCAATGAACATTTAGGTTGCTTCCATGTCTTGATTATTATGAATAGTGCTGCTATGACCATAGGGGTGCATGTATCTTTTCGAATTCTAGTTTTGTCTGGATATATGCCCAGGAGTGCTGGATCCTATGGTAGTTCTAGTTTTAGTTTTCTGAGGACCCTCCATACTGTTTTCCACAGTGGCTGCACCAGCTTACACTCCCACCAACAGTGTAGGAGGGTTCCCTTTTCTCCACACCCTCTCCAGCATTTGTAGCGTTTGTTATTTGTAGACTTTTTAATGGATACTGTCATTTTAATTGGAGGAAGGAAAGTGGAATTTTTAAAAGCATTTTCTAGGACCTAGGAATAAGAAGTCACCTTCACGGTGAGCTGGTCCTGGGGACCTATTTTCCACTTATGTACACCTGAGGCAGTTGAAGTCCAGAGAGCTCTAGGTGCACAAAATCAGTAAGGCATTCACTCCTCAAAGAGCAAATATCTCCTGGGGGTCCTCTCTGAACCGGCACCCACGCTGAGCATTCAGGACAGAGAGGTCAGCAATGTACTTATGTTCCCTTCCTGTGGATGAGCAGGGAGAGAGTGAACCCCCAAAGAAATGATTAATTCAATAACCCTGTAATTAGTGGTATCAGGACCCTGTGTGGGGGGCAGGTGGGGGGGGAGTCAGAAAGAACTTCCCTAAGGAAGGGCCATTTAGCCTGGGACCCAAGGGATGATGGGAATTACCCAGGCAAGGGGGCAGCAAGTTCCCAGGCTCCTCAGAGCCTCGGTTTCACGTCTATGGATGAGATGATACACACGGGCCCGGCACAGAGCACGCGTTTAATAACAAAGAGAGGAACTCGCAGCTGGGCTCTGTGTGAGGTGTGCTAGGAAGGGGAGGAACTCGGGAGCCCTGCCCTGCACGGGTCACGGGCTCACAAATGGGGTTTCTGTTACAGGAAGCCACGCGCAAGGTGAGGACACCACGGGGTAATGGGGTGGGCGTGATGGGGATGGATGGGAAGGTGGGGGGTTCAGTGGGAGTGAGATGGGGTCAGAGGGGCGGGGGACAGCCAGAGAATTGCCACTCGCTCTGCTGCCCCTTGACTCTCCCCCCTTCCTTTCCCCACCCGCCCCTTGTCTGGGGTGACAAGCCTCAAGCTGCCCTCAACTCCCCATAGCGGGACTGCTCCAGGCACCTAGTGGTGACGGATCACGGATTTGGGGGAAACCAAGTCTGGAGGCCTAGGCGCCACGTCGGAGGCAGCACCGCGGGAATCGGGAAGCAGATTGGGCGCCTCTTTCCCAGGAGGTCCCTCCACGGAAACTTGGGAGCTGATGATAAATGCCGGGATAAACGCCCCGTTTGGTAGATGAGGAGTTGAGGCTGAGGAGGATGTCTCCTGGGTCAGTGGGTGTCATGTTTACGTGGGTCCTCTGTGGGCTGGAACTTCCTCCATCAGCCCGGGAGCTCCCTGTAGGCAGAGCTTTCCGCCCCTTCAGGATTTGGGGACTGCTGGATCTCTTCTGCTGTACCAACAGGGCTTGGTGGTCCCGGTGCTCTGGCTGAGTGTCTGCACTTGGGGTGCCATCCCCGTGCAAGCAACTCTATAGAAAGGGGCTGATGGAGCCAACTTCTGCCCCCCAGCCCCACTTGCACGCATGTACCCGTATTCCACAAGTCCATGTGAGCACAGAACCTCAATGCCTTCCCATCTTGATCCTTTTCCTGGGTACAGAGATGCCCTCTGAAGCCTTGGGGTGCACAGAACTTTCCTTTTCCCCTCCCTGTTTTGAGAGGGAAGCCCCAGTTACCCAGCCTCTGAGAGATCAAATCCTTTTTCATAGGGCATCCGTGGGAACCACCTCCCTCTGGGACCTGTGCGCCACTCGCTGCCCTCCCCCGCTCCCTGTGGGGACCCGCCTCCCCTCAGATGGGCCCAGGCCTCCTCCCCGTGGGCTCTCCTCCCCTGCCCTGTGCTTCACGAGGCTGTGCCTGCAGAAGGTGCCTCTTCCCAGCTCTGGTCTGCACTCTATCTGCATACTTATCAATCTGGAAACCTGAGGCCATGAGACTTCAAAGACTACATAAAATGTGTTTAGTGATTGTGTGTTTCTTTTTAATATCAGCAAACTGTATTTTCAGGGAGAGTGGGCCAGAACCACAGAGAGAAATGCGGAAAAAAACCACCCAGGAAAAAAACTGTAGCTGTGAGACGGGGGGGAGATTTCCTTCTGAGAGCAGCTGTGGGCTGCTTTTGAAGCAAACCTGGGTGCGTCCAGGGGGCAGGGGCTTAGGGGTATTGGGGACCCCTCTCTATTTCCAGGATGGAAGGGAGAGGGGAAGGTAGAAGTTTCGAGCCTGTGCTCTTGGAGCCAGAATCCACCTCCAGCCTCTTTACAGACCCAGCGGTAAAGATCGCAGCCCTGGAATCAAACAGCTCGGCCCCGTGACCATAGTGACCAGCGTCTCTGGTGACTTCAGATTTCTAAACTTTGATCTCCTCATCTGTAAAATGAGGCCATATCAATGTTGCCAGCCTTAGTGTTGTTCCAAGAATTGTGTGGGATGATGGCTAGAAAAAATCTGGTCAGCGATAGGTCATTCTTGGAGAATGGCTGCTGAGCTAAAGTTTCTTGGCATCTCTGTGATTCACCAGGACAGGATGGACAGCCCAGCCAGAGGTGTCAGGCCCTGGGATGTCTCCAGGATGGGTTGTTGGCAAGGGGGCTTGGAGGCAGCGTCTCATGTCTTTGCATCAGCTGAGCCCCAGACAGCTGCTGAGCACCTACTCAGCCTGGCTTCAATTCAGTGCCATCTTAACGAGAGCCAGACTTGGGAGGAGGCTGCCTAGATGCCTCCCTATAGGCTGTGCGTTAGGGAACGGGAAGTGAAAGTGTATTGAGGACAGACTGCCAGGGGACGCTTGCCGTGTGCCATCTCAATGTATCTTCACCGCCCTGAGAGGTAGGTTTGTGACTCCCAGTTTTCCAGATGAGCTGACACTCAGGGGATGGTACCCAGGATGCAGGGGAGCTCCAGCCATCCCTGTTTCTCCCTCTCTCTTAAAAGTCCCCCTCCTCTTTCTTCTCCAAGCCCCGCCTTTCATTCAAGTGCTTTTCAGCCTTGGGTTGTCCAAACCTCCAAAGGCAGCCTAGGGTTGTGCAGCTAAGCAATGTGGGGAGGCTGGTGGGGAGGAAATGCTTCGTGTCACCCCTGGCACCAGGGCGACGCCTGCCAACACCCACACCCGGGCCATGAGTTGTGGCCGATTACCCACTGCAGAGGTTTTATCTCTGATAAGGCTCTTTATAAGCCTCTCCATGACTAGAGAAAAGGTAATTGCATTTTTAGTGCCTGAAAAGGTAAAGAAAAAGGTTTGCTGGGCTTCCATCTGTGTAGGCGTAAGGTCTGATTCTGAGCAGGATACCACTCTATGCCTGAAACAGCAGGGCTCCGTGACCGCTGATTTGTGACTTTATCTGGGAGAATCAGCTAATGTGAATTATAAACCAAAACAAACTCAGTCTCTGCCCCCAGCTGCCTGCAGGCATTTGAGGGGCCAGGCCAGGCCTGAGCAGAGGCGGGGCGCTGCATCGGGCAGTGGTCAGGCATCTACCCTGAACTGGGGGAGGGGGTCAGATGCCAGGTTGAAGGGGTTTTTCCTGATCCCGTAGGTGATGAAAAACCACCAAAGGCCCTTGAGTACTCAAGTGGAATTCAAACAAAGTAGAATTTAGACCTGTCTGGAAGGGTCAGGTAGGGCTGTCAGATTTAACAAATAAAAAATACGGGATGAATAATTTTTTTTAGCATCCATACATCCCAAGTAATATTTGACCATGCAATATTTGGGACATACTTATACTAGAAAATTATTGAAGACTGAAATTCAAATAAAAATGGATATCCTGCTGTTTATCTGGCAACCCTAACTGGAAAGGAAGAGAAAGAAAAAAGGAGATTAAAAAATTCATATCTGGGACTTCCCTGGTGGTGCAGTGGTTAAGAATCCGCCTGCCAGTGCAAGGGACGTGGGTTCGAGCCCTGGTCCGGGAAGATCCCCCATGCCGCGGAGCAACTAAGCCCACGAGCCACAACTACTGAGCCTGTGCTCTAGAGCCCGTGCTCCACAACAAGAGAAGCCACCACAATGAGAAGCCTGCGCACTGCAATGAAGCATAGATCCCACTCGCCACAACTAGAGAAAGCCCACGAGCAGCAACAAAGACCCAACGCAGCCAAAAATAAATAAAAAAATTTAAAAATTCATATCTATGTTTTCTGATATTTTATTCAGAATTTTTTTTTACTTATTTAATTTTATTTGCTGGTACCTTATATTAAATGTGATATTGTCCCTCGAGTTACTGTTACAACTACATAGAAACACATTCACACTCTCTCTGTCATATACATGAATCATGGATTCTTAATTTATTCATTTAACAAATATGCTGTATAGCACAGGGAACTCTACTCAATACTCCGCAATCGCCTACATGGGAAAAAAATCTAAAAAGGAGTGGATATATGTGTATGTATAACTGATTCACTTTGCTGTACACCTGAAACTAACACAACATTGTTAATCAACTATACTCCAATAAAAATTTTTTAAGATAAAAAATTTTTAAATTTTAAAAATAAAATAAAAACCTTCCATGTGCACTGTCTAAAACAAACAAACGAACAAATAAATATGCAGTAAGTTTCTGTTATAGACCAAATGCTTTGCAGGCACTAGATCTAGAAATGACTTCAAGAAAGCACCTAGAAATATGTTGTCTCTGTCTCTAGATCTCCAGTCTACTTTCATATCTCCATTTATCTTTGTAAAATATACACATATTTATTATGTCTGTGTGTTTTTACTGTGTATGTATACAAATGTATACCTGTATGCAACACGTAGCACTTTAGGGTTGGGTGGGCTAAGACACATTCCAGCAAATAACAGTAAATAAAAATGAGGTGTCCAGTTCCCAGTGGCTGGGCACTGGTATTTCTAAACCAGCGATTACAACTCTGAAATCCCCAGCTAATCACTGGGCCACTGGATTTTTTCCATTTTCACCACGTACCTCAGACCTCTCTCTCTCTCTCTCTCTCTCTCTCTCTCTCTCTCTCTCTCTCTTTCTCTCAGTTACAGTTTCTTGTCTTGGACATTCTTTTATTATTATTATTATTTTTTGCTTTAAAACAAGTGTGATGCCATATCAAGTCAATGTTATTCTCTCACCATGTACTCTATAAGAGGTGTGGGTGTTTATTTGGTCTGCATGAGAGCAAGTGCTAAAGTAGCAAGAGCATATGATCAGTATACATGGAAGGTTTTTAGGAAGTATGGAAAAAAGTGTTGTCTTGGCTGTATTGGTGACATGGTATAGTCAGCTGCCTTTTAAGAGGTCCTATCTGTTCAGTGTTAAGTGATCTTTAAAAACAGTAACGTGTTTTTCTGAGTAGCTTAAAGATGGATTTGAAAATGGTTTTGGATGCAATTAGGTTATGCTATTTGGATAATAAACTCACCTTGATCTAAAATAAAAATAAAGATAAACCAGCCATTGCACCAACACTTACCAATCTCTTGCAGTTTACCACGTGCATACATATATATGGTCTCAATTTTCAGAGAGACTGTGAATCAGACAGACTCAAGGGGGTTATGTGACTTGTTCAAGGGCATACAGCTAAGAGCTGGAAAAGCCTACATATGAACCAAGCCCTGTATCTGTACAAATGCATGGTGGCTGAGCAGCAAATTAGGACAATCTGACTCCCAAGGTCATTGCCTTTCTGCTATGTTACATAATCCCAGGTAGCTGTCTGTCTTTCTTCCTGAAGCCCTCCTTTGGACCACCACATCTTCATGCTTATCAAGGTAAGGTGTGAATTTTTAAAGCGTCTGGCTTCTTGGAAGACACAGGCTGACGTGGCCCCATTGCATGGGGCTTTGCGGGCGCCAGTGGGTTTCTGAGGTTGGATTTGGATGTGCAGCTGTGAACATAGGCTAGATCTGCAATGCGAAGCCTGATGTTTCTGGGGCCCAGAGCAAGATTAATAAATCCAAGAGAGTGGATCATCCAGGCGAGGGCTTCCAGCCTCCCAGTTCTTGGGAGAGACGGAGAGGGCTGATCCATTTGGAGAGTAGAGTGGAGGACATCCCTGAACAGCCAATTAAACCACTTTTAATGGTTTCAAAGGATATATGTTCAAGTTCCAAACCAATCTCAAGGCTTAGTGAAGCAGAGATAACTGGGGCTTTGGCCGTGCAAGATAAACTAGCAAATTCCAAAATGCAGGCAATCCTGTTTTACATTAAAGCAAGCGAAAATCAACATGAATCCAGGTCCCTCTCTCCTTGCCGTTTGATGCATGGTTACCCACAAGAAAATGCTCCGGCATCTAAGAGACAGCCTGGCACAGAAAAGATACGGAATGAACTAATGAATGAATGAACGAATGAATGAATGCATTGCCCTAAGGCTCTGATCATTACAGTCAGAAGGGTAGACCATAAGCTGATTAGAGGATCCAATAAGGAAAGTGGATATTAGGGATTAAAGAGGAAAATGTGAACAGTATACTGACCTACTCGTTGGTTTGTAAAATGCGATACCAAGAATTAATTTCATAAATGCTTATTGAACTTGTGTAAACTGGGATTATGTTACACAGGAAAGTTTTTAAATCAGGCCCCCTGATGTGCTGCTATCCAGTCTGTGATGTGAACTGTTTGTCCTTGAGTTGAACACTTGCCCCAAATCCAAATATTCCTGGTCCAAGGGACAGGTTACAGGCACAGAAAGGTGTCCTTCTTGCTCTAGAAACAACCCTGGGTGGGACCTATCTGGGGGTGGAGTCCCTTCTTTAAGAGGAGTCTGTGATGAGGGCAAGTGCCCTGTAGCATCTGCAGGTGCTTCCTAACCCTGCCTGTACCTTCTTCCTTTTCCCAGGGCTCTAAGGATACCCCTTCTTCCCTCTGTTTATTCTGTGTGGTTTGTGGCTCAGCCCAGGTGCTAGAGTCACACTGCCTCAGTTCAGATGCTGACTCTACCTCTTCCTCGCTGTGTGTCTTTGAACAGGCAACCTAACCTTTCTGAGCGTCTGCTTTCTCATCTGCAAAATGGGCTCATTAATAGTAATCACCTCCTAGAGCTAATGGAAGGATTAGATGAGATGAGGATGAAAAATAATGCTCCTCACCTTGGCTAGACACTAGTCACCTGGAGAGCTTTAAAAAATGCCTGTATTGGGGCTTCCCTGGTGGAGGAGTGGTTGAGAGTCCGCCTGCCGATGCAGGGGACACGGGTTCGTGCTCTGGTCTGGGAGGATCCCACATGCCGCGGAGCGGCTGGGCCCGTGAGCCATGGACGCTGGGCCTGCGCGTCCGGAGCCTGTGCTCCGAAGGGGGAGAGGCCACAGCAGTGAGAGGCCCGCGTACCGCAAAAAAAAAAAAAAAAATATGCCTGTATCAAATTAAACCAACAAAAGCAGACTATCTGGGGAATGGAACTCGGGCATTGGTATCCTTTCAATCTCCTGCATGCACCTGAGGTTGCACGTATGTGAAATTCTTAGCAGAGTGTCTGGTACCTAGTGAGGACTCAGTGAACACAAGCTATTGTCATCACACAGCACCTATTTTTTGGAACCCCCTACTATGCTCCAGTCCTGTGCAAGGCCCTATAGGTCTGGGAGATTCAGTGGTAAAACAGGTAGACATGGGTTCTGCCCTCCTAGAAAGCACAGCCCTGGTCAGATGGTGTCTCATATGAGCTGGCTCAGCCATGTACAACCACAAATTCTCCTACTCCCTCCCCAGTGAGGTGTCACCCCCAAATCACATCTAATGGAGTGGTCACACTCCATTAGAACAATTCAGTGTGCCCAAAGGTGACATGCCTTCTCCCAGAGCTGCTACCCCAGCAGCTCTTAGAGTGCCTTGGAATTTCATTAAGAAGTTTGGAAAGCCCGCTGTTAATTCCCAGACCTGATGGCCATCTTGGTTGTGAATGAATTGTGACCATATCTCCGAAGGTTCTGGCATGAAAGAACCTGGCTGGTTAGTGACTGGGGCAAAGATGGATAATCTGGGGCTACATCAAGCTTTGTAGCCTGAGCTAAGCATCATCTGGATCCAGTGATAGGTTTGGGGTGGAGGGGTGGGGCTTTGGAGCCTGGTTTTTACCCTAGCACCCTGCCTCTAGTTGTGTAACCACAGGTAAATTACCTGATATTGACGAACCCATGCTCCTAACAGAAGGAAGGTACTTTGTACAGCTCTGAGTTACTATGAGGATTAAATGATGCATGAAGACACTAGCACGGCACTTGGCACATAAAAGGGGTTCCATGAACACCCCATCCTGCCAACCCCATGCCTTGCTTCCTTTCCCCACTGCCTGTGTGAGCCCATACTACAATTTCAAATTGCTTTGTAAGGCTGGTGTGATGTCCAGGGAGCTGCTAATTGGAGGTGACTTTGATGTGTTCCTTAGGGAGGGTCCACAGGGCCTCTCCTTGGCAGCATTTTGTGGGTGGCTAGTTTGAGCCTACAAGAGCCTCCGAATGCCTCTCTCATAAGACACTCCCTAATTCAGAGTCACCACGAATTCACACTGACGTTATCCAAGTTGGACTGCCTTCCTGGGGGCCTGTGCTCCCCCTTGGGAGTGGTCTGCTGCCTTCATTAGGGACACAGGCTCTGGAGTCAGGCAGACCTTGGTTTTTCCAATAGCAGCTGTGAAGCCTTGGGCAAATCTCTATACCTCTCTGGGCTTCCTTTTCCACATCCGCAAGATGTTCTAAATCCCCTGGAGAGATTTGGAGGTTATGCTACTCTCCAGCCACAAGGATCTTCTCTCTTTTCTTCAAACACGTCAAGCTACATTCCACCTCAAGGCCTTTGCACATGCTGTTCCCTCTGCCTGGGGCTTTCTTTTCTGGACTCCTTTTGATATTTTACATTTAAGCTTCAAAGTCACCTCCTCAAACAGGCTTCCCTGACCTGGCCACCTAGGTAACGGAGCTCCTCTCTACCCCATCAGCCTGTTCATCTTCTTCCCAGACCTACGGCACTCTGAACTGGTTTGTTCATTGACTCTTTAAATTAGTTTACTGGCTGTGCCCCAGTGGAGGTTCCTTGAAGGCAGAAACTATCTTTTTGAGTTTCATCATTGTACCCCACAGTACCTGTCCCATAGTAGGCACTCAGTAAATATTTCTCAAAAGAATAAGTGGGTTCATGATGATGATGATAACAGTAATATTTACTGAGCTCATAGAACATGCCAGGCACTGTGCCAGGCACTGTCACATGCATTCACTTATTTACTTCTCACCATCGCCCTGTTTTATAGAGGAGAAAACTGAGGCATAAGAAAGGTTAGCAACATGCCCAGGGTCACGCAGCTGGTCACCCAAAGTAGAGCCAGGATTTAAACTTCAGCTGTTCAGCTCCAGAGCCTGGAGGCTGGAGGAGTGAATAAATGAGTGAGTTAGTAGATAAAGCACTTAGCACAATGTTCAGCACACAATAAGTGCTCAATATATGATGGCGATCATTAGTATTTCAATATCACAGCACTCTCTCCTCCTCTGCACAAAACTATTCTGCATGTCCCCGAGGGTTCCAGCGCCCCACCAGGCCCTTCCACCCCCATCAGTCTGTCTGTGTCGTCCAAGTCTCTGTGACCAAACTGCAAAATATACATGTATATTCAAAGATGCTGCTCTCCGCGTTAAGTAGCCAGAGAGCTAAATATTTAAAGGGGTTGAGTGAATTATTGACTCCCCTCTGCAGCGGGTTCTTGGCTTTGGTCCCTCCCTGAATCACAATTGTCCTTCAGCCCCAGCTTCCTCTCCTCCCTGAGTCCAGCATCTGCCTCCCTCACCTTCCCTCCAGAAAGGCTGGAGCCTTGAAATGGGGCATCCAGGCAAGAAACGGGATCCACCCACGGGATTGCATCTGTGCAGCCAGGGGTCTTGCCCACCCAGAACCCCAAGGGGCCATCGGGGCTTCCTATCTCTCAGTGGCTGGTGAACGTGCGCTGGCTGAATGTTTGCTAGTTTCAGTTGATTTCAACTCCAGAAACATTTAATGGCCACCTACTGTATGCAAAATCACCAGAAATCACCATTGATAGAAAACTTTCTGTTCTTCATGTACGTGAATTAGTTAAATCCCAGACCTTCCACTAGCTTGGCAGCTCAACACCTCGTAAGTTACTTATCCTCTATGTGCCTCACTTTTCTCATGCGTAAATTGGGTAGACTACTAGCACTCCTTTATAAGATCGTTGTAAAGGGTCAAATGAGTGGTCACCCTTTAAAAAATTACTGTACTGAACTCTGATCATCCTTGACCTGCTCTACTTTTTTCCCCCTTTCCCATAGCACTTATGACTTTCTAACAGACTATAAACTTTGTTATTGTTATTATATGTATAATTTACTGTCGGTCTTTCCCCTACCGGAATGTGAGCTCCACATGACTAGAGATTTACCTGTTTTATTCATAGGTATATCCCAAGTACCTAGAACAGTGCCTGGCCCATAGTGTGCGCTCAGTAAACTTTTATGGAAGAAAGGGAGAAAGGCCTAAATAGTACTGTAACCGCTAAAAGCGTGTTCGCCTACCATGACTATTATGTTATTAAAGCCTCCCCACACCATGCCTATAGGAAGGTGCTGTCATTATCTCGACTTTACAGAGAAGGAAACTGAGGTCCAGGGAGAGACTTGGAAATTCCTTGTCTTCAAACAGCTATGACCAAGGGGATAAAGAACAGGACACTCTTCTCTCTTGGGAGGGACCCCCTGAGGGGAGCGACAGCCTTAGAAACCAGTCTTCCTGAGTACCACTTCTATGATAGACCCACTGCGTGTGTGTGGGGGGGTGTATTTTAGCCCCAGCCCAGCTCAGCCTTCTGGGTGCAAATATTCCCCATATTATAGATGGACACGCTGAAGCTCAGAGGCTTTTCAATGACTCCCTGCAGAAAGGATTTAGTCTAAACCTCTTCACCTCTTGGACTTCGCACTGTCAGGCCCACCCACCTCGCTCATTTCATTTCACAACCCCGATCCCTGGGCCCTCCCCACACAATGATCATCCCTGGGGCTGGACCTTAGAGATCTCAGGGTCCACCCCGAACTCTCTAAGGTCCAGCCCCAGGGGTGATCACCGATCTACCCCCAGAGCCCACTGCCATGCTTGGTGCACAGTAGGCACTTTCTAAATGAATGGGATCTTGCCCTAGCTCATCTGGATTTCACACAATTCGTGCTGGAATTCAGACCCAGGTTGGCTGGGAAGCTACCACCTCTGAGTTTCAGTTTTTAGAGGTGCATTCATGGCTGAGAAGGATGGGAGGCAAGTCCTGGGGGGTGTACACAACGTTGTCAGGCTGAGATCCTGAGCGAGGGCGTTGCAAGTGGAGTGAACAGACTGCGCGGAGGTTAAGAGGCAGAAGAGGGCAGGGTTAGATTAAGGAACGAGGGCGGCTTAGTGCGGCCGGGGTGGAGATGCACGCCATACACATTCCTCTGGGGACTGGAGAGGTAGCTTGTGATCAGACGGGGGAAGGCTTTGAAAGCCAGGTAAGAAAATGGGGAGCCCTTGCTGAGGTTCAATCAGAGCTGTGTTTTACAGGTGTCACTCTGGCCAGGGCAAGATGGGAATGGGGTCCAACTGACGGGATATTCCCATCCTCGGGGTGTGCTGACCTGGGACAGCAGGTGGGAGACAGAAGGAGGAGAGCTCACGTGCAAAGGAGACGGGGAGATGGGATTTGGGGGCCGGCTGCCGGCAGGGGCAGAGGCAAGTGAGGGACAACCACGCCACTTCCTGGAGCCAGGCGCTTTGGTGCCCGTAGTCAGGGTTAAGGAAGGGGCGATCACCTCAGAAATCGCAGAGGTCACCTCCAGCCTGGCCTCCCCACCGGCTGCTGCCAGGTGATGAGTCATTACAAATAAGAAAGGGGGGAAGGAGACAGCAGCAGTGAGGACCCTGAAGCAGGAAAGAATTCCAAGTGAATGGGTCCTCTGATCGTTGGACCAACCTCCGCAAAGGCTTGTTAGCTCCAAGAAGATCAAACGGGGAAGATAATGAGCAATTTTCAGGTAGTAGGTGCAGCATCCGAGGTGACAACCCAGTTTAGTCAGATTCTTAATCAAGTCGAATCCCTGACTTGACGCTATTGGCAGAGTCTCCTCCATTATGCTGAGTGCTCTGCTGTCTACGGTCTCCAGATTTCCAGCCGTTAGAGGTATTTATCTCCATGCGATTTAATTAAAGTCTAGTGTTTAATGACACAATGTGGGCTAATTCTTTCTTGTTGGTTGTTGAGAGTGGTTTTTTTTTTTTTTTTTCTTTTTCCTCTCCCCTCTTTTCTCAACAAAGCAACAGTCTTGTTATTTCATTTGGCAAAGGAAAGGTGGAAGACAGGGCCGGGTCTGGGCTGGGTTGAACCGGTGACAGATCAGATGTTGAGGTTTCCGAGAAAAGCAGGGAGGTGGTTTGTCCCTTGGATCCTTGATGCTGGGCTCTGTGTCCACATCACTCAGGGGATAAGCCCTCTCTCTGTAGCCTGTGAAAAACAGCACAGAGCTAGGCACCCAGCGAGCACTCATGAAGCGTCGGCCTGCACCGTGTCACTATCTTTGTTACACTGGTCAGCTGGTCTACACATATGGGGGGAGGATGGGGTCCCACCAGGGTGTAGCAATTCACAGATAAAATCCTAGCTCTATTGCTAGAATCCCGGGTGGTTTTATTCTGAATTTTGTCAAGGCAGGCCACGTACTGAGGGGAAATTCTAGGCTGGAGAGCAGTTTAGTCCCCACCTGGAGCACTAAAGCCGGAGACAAGTGACCCTTCCTTAAGGAGGTGGTCCACTCACTTGTGTCCAGGGGATGGAGAGAGAGGTTGGGCTCCCGGACAGCCTGCAATGTCAGCCCCACCAACTTGGGAGAGTCTTCCACTCTCACAGCCTCAGTTTCCTCATCTGTACAAAGGGACCATGAAACCCAGTGAGGATTAGAAGAGATAAAACATGAAAGACCCAAGCCTTTGCTTGGCACGTATGCCTGGTTCAATGATGAACAACTTGGATGACCGTTATCATCTCTGCTCACTGAAGTACGTGGCCAAAGGGCAGAGCCTAGAAGTTTATGCAGTCGGTGTTTAGGGGTCAAGGGGGGTTTCTAGGGTGAGGACAAGAGCTACCATGGAGGGAAGAAGCACCCTCACCAATGTCTGGGGTTGATGGTGGCCAGATTCACCCTATTCAGGGGGTAACTGGTGAACCCAGTGGGTGAGCAGAGCTCACATCTAGAGAAGGAACAAAGATACCTCCAAGGAAGACGGCTGAGATAAAAATGCATCCATGGATCGGTGAGCCTGGCATGGGGGTACACTGAAGCTTGAAGGGTCTCTGGGTGACCAGTGTGGTCCCAGGTCTTTCAGGCAGCAAAGAACTAAGGAGCCGCACTTCCTGCTGCTGAGAATGGGGCTCACCTCCAGACACCAGCAGGCAGATGGGACAGGATGGTCCCTTCAGATAGCCTGGGGACAAATGCGGCTTTTAGGAGCTGGTGCAGGCAGAGGCAGGTCTGGGCAGGTGCTGAGCCTGGGAGCCCAGGGCTGCTGGGACATGCCAGTTGGGCCATAGAGAACAGAGGTCCAGAGCATGGGCTTTGGAGTCTAACTGGGCTGGAGACCTGGTCCTTCCATGAACTCAAGCAGCTCATGTGACCAACCTGAGTTCCATTGCCACACCTGCCAACTGGGACAGGACTAGGACCTGACTTCACCAGATTGGAAGGAGGGTTGAATGGAATAATACGTGCCTGATACAAATGAAGTGCTTAGTATATTTATAGTTACTTTTGTCGCTAGTGGATCAGGGCACTTTGGATACTAAGACCTCATCTATGGTAGCCCTGAACCAGGACAAAAAGAGACGTGTTCTGTTGACCACCTGTGGGTTTTGAGATGCCACAGGGACTCAATATTTATATCCCTCAGTTCCCTCAGCGAGGCCAGATGTCTTCCCATCACAAAGCAAGGACCCTTGTGAGATCCTTTCTTGCCCTCATGATGAGTGGCATGTGGCCCTGGAGAGGGGCCCTGGAGTCACTTTGTGCCATCTTTCCCCTTTGAGGAAAGATGCCCTGAGAGAGCTTTTCTGCAGAGTGGCTGTGGCCTGTGCCCTGAGCATGGAGACCCTGCTAACCCCAGTCATATCAGGTAGAGTCAAGGTCAGTGCTCAAGTCTGCAACAGAAGCCTATGTCCTCTGCAGAGACTTGGGAGGGTGGGAGGGATGCCCAGGAATGATGCTTTATTCCAGGTGGAAACGAACAGCACAATATGCTTCTCTCTTCTAGGGCTCCAGTTGCAGGGGGTCCCAGAGAAGGTAGGCCATTCTAGGTATTTTGGAACTATCGCTGAGCATTTGTTTCTGTTTTTCATGAGCCCAGCAAATTCCAGAACCCGGCATAATGGTATGGCCATGCTAACTCACTGCCCTTTCTGTGCGTGCAGTTACCCCTGCCTCCACGTCACCAAAGTCAACCTGGATGGGACTCATCCTTGAAGCCCTAGAAAGCCAAATTGATAGAGTGCCTGTGAAGTACCAGGCATTGTGTATAAGACCAGCTCCTGACCTCCAAGGAGCTCCTGCCTAGTGGGAGATGGACATCCAGGCAGACCACTAAAATGGCATGTGAGAAGTGCTAAAGTAAAAGCAGGCCCAGAGGGAGAGCAGGGGACTGGGCCTCCCTGGTGGTCAGAGAAGTGTTTGTGAGAAGGTGATGTTGGAAATGGGTCCATGGGAGGAAGAAGAGCATCCTGGGAGAGGGAGCCCTGTGTGTAAAGCCAGAGGGGTGAGAGAGGGTGGTGGGTTCCGGGGCTTATATGGAAGGTGTGTGATGCACGAAGGCCAGGAGAGGAATGGTGGACAAGGAAACCAGAGCAAAAGACGAGACTGTCTTACAATGTCTTTGCTTAGGATCGGGGACTGCAACCCACAGACAGAGACACCCTGGTGAATGTCATCTTCTCTTGAGCTCAGACGATGCCCAGATGCTAGAAACTTAGTGAAGACACATTTGGGCCTTGGGAAACCTTCTGAGGGGGGTGACCACAGGGGAATGTCCCCTGATGACCCCTCCCCCTCCCCTCCCCTGCCCAGCATGGAGGCCTGGGCCTGGTGTCAACCACAAGGAAAGCAAACTGATGGAGACCAGCTCTCCAGGTACCCCAGAGTTTCTAGGAGTTGGGCTCACCCTTCCTGCTGCAGAGGAGAGACTTGGGAAATCACCCAAAGAGGTCTGAAAAAGGTAAGGAAAAATGGAGATCTGAGGGGCTCTGGGACTCAGAAGCTGCAGCTTGAAAGGTTTTATGGGAGCTTCTGCAAGGAAACAGGTATCTCCACTGACACTTGCCAAGGCATTTTCTCCAGTAACAAGCTTCTTTATTCAACCAAACAAAGAAACCATCTCACACGGAGGAGTGAGGAGAGCTGTCAGATGCTGTTCTGGGGAGAAATGAAAGACGCTTTTGCAGAAGCTAAAGCACATAAAAGCTAAGGTCAAGACGGAGGCCCCACTCTTCTGGCTGCTTTGCAGCATGCAGGACACTGAAGACAGCCAGCCCACCGAATGATACTGCTCTCGGGGCTGTGGGACGCGCTGGCCGCTAGGGAAGGAATTTGACCAGGCAAGAGTGGTCCCCCCTTGAGCCTCAGCAGTCCACTGGCCATCCCTGTGGCCTATACCGCTCAAGATTCTTTCTCTGAGTGATGAAATGAGTCTGTTCCCCTCCCAAACTCAAGTCTTCCCAGCTTGGTTGGGAAGGCAAAGAAGAACCATCAGCCAACCCAAAGGCTGGTCCTGAGACCCGAGTTACCTTTGCCCTTCTCACTGTTTTTAACATTCCCACCTCTCTTTCTTACATATGATCATCCACAGAGCCCTGCCAATGCTTGGAGACATCACTGCTTTTGCCTGGTCACAAGGGGGACCCACGCTGTCATCATAACAATAAAAACGACAACCACGAACATGGCAGAGGTTTTGCCATTTACAAACTCTGCCCATCCCTGGTAGCACTGTCCGTCACAGAAAACTGGATCAAAGCCTCAAGGAAATTTTTTTCTCCCCCCATTTACAGGTGAGGGAATGGAGCTCCAGGTGATTGAGTTACTTGCTCAAGGAGACGCTGATAAGAAGTCGAATCAAGACTCCAGTTCAGCTCTGACCTTTTGCCAGTCTCTGACTGTTTCCATCTCAACTCTGTAAGCACAGTGCGGTGGCCCTGTTGCTAGATTTTAGCATCAGGGGGAAAGCCCAAGGGCCAGTCTGAGCCAACCAATAGGGAGAGAGCTCATTCAAAGGGCAAAGGTTGCTTCTCTGCGTATTTCAGTCTGGCCATCTGAGTATGCATGACGCCTGTGTCTTCCGATGCCATAGTAATTTAAACATTTGCTTTAAAAGCCTCCTCCTGCCACTTCCCTAGCTGGTGACAAACTCTTGAATCAGAGAGAACTGAGTGTAAATTTTGGTGCCTCCTCTTCCTAATTCTGTGACCTTGGGCAAGTCCCTTAACCTCTCTGAGCCTCCCTCAGAGTCCCACTGCAAAGTGGAGAGAACAATGGTGTTTACTACAGAGGAACGGTGTGGGAATTTCACAAGGTAATGTATATGAAGTTCTTAGCAAAGTGCCTGGCACATAATAAATGCTCAGGAAATGGTAGCTACTATTAATGGAAAGATGGTAACGTTGACAGTGATTGTATTGGTAATAACCATTGCTCCATATCAAACAACAAAACTTCAGTGGCATGCAACAACAGCGTTTAATTAGTTCATCGATTAGTTGGCTGGGACTTGGCAGATCTAGGCTGGACTCAGCTGGAGCTGCTGGGCTCCATGTGGCTCTCATCTTTTTCCTGGGCCCATGGCAGTGGTAGAGTCAAAAGAAAGAGCACAAGCTGAATTGCACAAGTGCATTTTGAGTCTCTGCTTGTGTCATATCTGTTTGCCTTCCATTGGCCAATGGCTGAGCCCCAGCTCAAGAGACGGAGAAGTACGCCCAGGCCAAGATGCATGTCCAAGAGTGTGGATAATCCTATTAGTGGCCAGGGAGTGAAGAGGCAGACCTGTAACCCAGTCTTCTACAATGAACAACTCAGGTGGACTTCTTTTGACTTTTACCCACTCACACAAGTACAGAATTAAGATTGTGATTAAGTGGAACCAGTTTCTTATCTTTGTCACTGGGATTTTTCCTAAAAGATTGTAAATCTTCTAAAACCTAGTCAAGTGAGATTTCTTGTCTCTACATATAACTCATGTATCTTTAGGCAAGTATGTGTTTACAAGCATAGGTGCATACCTTGTGAATATGAAGGCATTTTGGATGTGTACATGGAGACCAAACAGCCAGGATAAGAAGGCTACTTGGAACTAAACCATATAAGGAACAGTTAGAAGGGCAATGTAAATTCACAAAAACTACTAGTAGGTATATGAATTAGGTTCCAACACTTTGGAAAGCAGCTAGGAATCATCTAAGTTGAAGATACCTATATCCTCTGATTTGAGAGAAACTCAGGTATATGACCAAGGCACCTGTATCAGAATATTTATAACAGTGTTGTGTGCCAAAATCCAAACCTACACACATTCTAAATGTCCACCAACAATAGAATTGATAAGTAAATTGTAATGTATTCATACAGTAGAATACTATAACCACAAGGAAAAGAAATGATGTCTAGCTACAAGCAACAACGTGAGTGAATCTTATAAACAAAATGTGAATTAAAATAAACAAGGCACAACAAACACATGAAAGAATGCTCAACATCATTAATCATTAGAGAAATGCAAATCAAAACGACAATGAGATATCATCTCACACCGGTCAGATTGGCCATCATCAAAAACTCTAGAAACAATAAATGCTGGAGAGGGTGTGGAGAAAAGGGAAATGGATAAAGAAGATGTGGCACATATATACAATGGAATATTACTCAGCCATAAAAAGAAATGAAACTGAGTTATTTGTAATGAGGTGGATAGACCTGGAGTCTGTCATACAGAGTGAAGTAAGTCAGAAGGAGAAAAACAAATACCGTATGCTAACACATATATATGTAATCTAAGAAAAAAAATGTCATGAAGAGATTAGTGGTAGGATGGGAATAAAACACAGACCTACTAGAGCATGGACTTGAGGACGTGGGGAGGGGGAAGGGTAAGCTGTGATGAAGTGAGAGAGTGGCAGGGACATATATGCACTACCAAATGTAAATTAGATAGCTAGTGGGAAGCTGCCGCATAGCACAGGGAGATCACCTCTGTGCTTTGTGACCATGAGAGGGGTGGGATAGGGAGGGTGGGAGGGAGGGAGACACAAGAGGGAAGAGATATGGGAACATATGTATATGTATAACTGATTCACTTTGTTGTAAAGGAGAAACTAACACACTATTGTAAAACAGTTATACTCCAATAAAGATGTTAAAATAAATAAATAAATAAATAAGTAAACGAGGCACAAAAAAGTACTTCCATGACTCCATTTACACGAAGTCCACAGACAGGCAAAACTAAACTGTATTGTTTAGGGATGGATATGCAGGTAATAAAACAATAAATAAAACTGGGAAATTATTACCATAAATGTCAGGATGGTGGTTCCAGCTGGGTAAGGAGAAGAGATAATCAAAGAGACACACAGGGTCTTCAGGAGATGGCAAAACTCCAGCTCCTGTCCTGGAAGGAGTTTTATGAGACTGCTTTAGAGTTGTTTATTAAACTGTACGTTTATATATCATGCACTTTTCTGTATGCAGTATTTCACCAAAAGATATGTTTTCTTAAGGACAGCTAGGAAGTAGAGGTGTTTAGTTCAGAGAAGAGAAAACATGGGAGGAATGCAAAACCTGTCTTGAGGATATTTGGGAGATCAGGATATAGACAGGAGACCTCCAGCTTTTTACATAGTCCCAAAGGAGGAAACAGTCAGGATCAGAGAGGGACAGGTTTTGACTCAAGATAAGGAAGAATTTCCAGTCATCTTAAGTGTTCAAAGGTGGAGTGCACTTTTGGGGAGGAGATAGATTCCTTTTAATTTAATTAAAGGACTCAAAGTCACAGAAACTTTGGCAAAGATCTTGGAGGATGAGCCAGTGTCACAGAGGCCCAGACCAGGGAAGTTTGAGGTTGACCAACTCCAAGAGGTATGGGCAGAATGGATGAGTAAGGCTTTTGTAGTCAGCAAGACCTGAGGATGACACCCTAGTTCTACCACTAATGAGCTAAGTGACCTTGGGCAAGTTACGTGACCACTCTGATCTTCGGTTTCCTCAATTGAAAATGATGCTGCTGGTAAATAAACTAGCACAGGTGCCTGGCACTTAACAAGTCCTTGATAAGCGATGGCCATGTTATTAACTTCAAAAAAGGTTCTTTCAAATTAGAGATTATGAGACTGTCCACCTCCATGAGTATATACGTTGTATTAGGTTTTTGTTGCAATAAAGCTGCGTAACAACCCCAAATTGCAATGGCTTTTACAAAAACAAGCGTTGGCTTTGCGCTCACGGGTCTGTGGGCCAGCTGCAACTCAGCAAGGCCAGGCTCCAGGCTTCAGGCTCCTGTGGGCTGGGTTCAGGTCTGTTCCACGTATCTCTCATCCCGAGACAGCCTGGGGCTTGCCCCGTTCATGATGGAGGGTGGGAAGTTTGCTGAGGACACTTCGAAACACACGATGCCTCTCCATCACTTTCTCTCACATTTCATTGGCCCAAGCAAGTCACATGGCCACACCCAGAGTCAATGCTGCAGGGATGGCTGCAATGCCATTCTACTCTAAAGTCACATGGCAAAGGGGAATGCGGGTCAGTGAAGCATTAGGAGCAAGAATTCTATCTACCAGATGCATGCATGTGAAATATTTGAGTAACTCTGTTCAAGATGGAAAGAATGTATTTTTAAAAAATCTTCTTTGAGAACCGTGAAGCTATAAAATATGAGGTTCAAAACCCTCAGCCTAGCAGTGAACAGTGAAAATCTAATTTTTCCATTTTATTGGCTTGTATAATAAAATCATTGCATAGCTGATTAGTTTTAATGCTCCACGACATGTCATTGAGGAGATAAATTCAGAGCTCAGGGGGCTTTCTTCCTAATTCTGGTTCTCACCTGTTGACCAAAAGACCCTTAAGACTCTCCTATTCCTGGTTGAAAATTGGTTTCACCTTTTTGGGGCTCCTTGGCAAGTTGAGATTTCTGTTTAAGGATCTGTTTTGTCTCTTTGTCAAGCAGAGGTGTTTACAGAGGAGGCCACCGGTGTCTGGGCTTCGGTAGGGCAAGAAGCCAGGTGCAACCAAGCTGAATGGTCCCATTCTCCTTTAAAGAATTTTAAGCAGATCCACCAGGACCTAGCCCAGTGGGAATCCCCTCCCTCTGTTAACATTTCCTCACAGAAATGGTGCTTGGGGTGCATCTCTCCTGCTACTGTGTCTCATCTTGGATTCACTTCCAGATGTGCCGGGAGCAGAGCAGATCGGGTGGGCTCGCCTCTTCGGTGCGGGCTGGGTCTCTGGAAAGAACTAGGAAGCCTGGCCTGCAGGTGGAGCAGGAAAGAGAGAAGAGAGAGCCACGCAGCCTTGTACAAATCAAAGGCTGCCCCACAGGAGGGATGTAGGAAGCCTGGAATAGAACTGATGGGAGTGGACCAGTTAGTGGATCTGCCACCAGCTTTCCATGGGAGTTAAAGGTCACTTTGCTCCTCTGTGCCTTGTCTCCAAAAAGGGCTGGAGTTGAGGACCCCTAAAGTTCCTTTCAGAGAAGTACCGAGTACAGTGCTTAAGAGGGAAGACTCCAAGGCTCAGCACACAAAGCTCAGATACTGTCTCCGAAGCATGACCTCAGGCAAGTTACTGAAATGCTCCGTGCCTCAGTTTCCTCAGCAGAAAAATAACCATACCACCTCTCCGGGTTGTCACAAGGAGGAAATAAGTTAACTTGTCTGTAGTGTTTGGAGCAGTCCATGGCACCGTCCCTGGCACCATCCATCAGTGTTACCTCTTGTTATTGCTTTTCCAGCTTAAGATGCTAAAGCACTTTGCTCCTTTTTTAAACGTGATTTATGCTTCCAGGCTGTGAGGGCTATTAGGTTGACTACGTGAGTGTATAGTATATGGGATGGGGGCAGCAGTAAAAGCACGATCTGTGCAGAGACGCCGAGCAAGGTGGCAACTGGAAACGATTCGGAAATGAGGTGCGGACATGACTAAAGTTCTGAAGAATGGCACTTCCTGGCAAGAGAGGCAGAGAGTGGATTATTTACAAGAGCAGAGGTGGAGAGGTTACAGAGAAGAATTCCCAGGCACCAGCACTTCCGGTACAGTGGGAAACTTTGGGGGTGAGACCCCAGCTGAGCTTCTGGATAATTACATAGGAAGCAAAGAGCTGGTTGAATTTTCACCCTCCTGGCAGAAGAGTGTCCATCATTATCTTGCCTCTAAAATTTAAAACCAGGTGTGAGGTTTTCTCTCTCAAAGTTCCCTTCACTCCTTAGACCTCCCAAAATATGACATGAAGGTAGTAATCAGGTTCTCCGAGACCACCTATCTGGGGGAAATGTAGAGAGAAACTTTAGGGAGAGTCCAGGGAAGTTTAAAACAACACACTGTGCTGGGCGTGGCCTTGGATACGTGAGCCGAAGTTTCCCACCTCATAATAAGGGGATGGGATGAGAACACAGCTCCTGATAACCACCGTTTACGTCATGCAGGCTCTGACCCCAAAGCCACAGCGTTCTGACATCTGATGACCTTAAAAGTAATTGAAAAAGCAAAATTCAGCCAATAGGTCACCTTCTGCCTCCATGATGCTGGACTTCCCATCTAATTTTTATTTCCTGAATTGGACAGGGACTTGTAACTTCCGGATCGACGTTACAACTAGCAGAACAAAGCAATGCAGGGACGGGACCATCAGATGATTCAAGGTCGAGAGACCCATCTCTTAGCCTTGGAGGTTTGGGGACAGTTTCCATCTGACCAGGGAAACCATGATTGAGGGACTGTGATTCTGGACAGCTGCATGGCTCTGTGGTCTGGGACTTATGTTCTTAGACTCCGGTCCCAAAGCAGGGCCCTCTGTCAGTCAGGGTGGGATGGGTAATGCTGCAGTAACAATGAGCCTCAGCCTCAATGGCTCACACTGACAAAGTCTGGCTTTCTTTCTCCTGCTCTATGTCCATTGCAATGGGGACTTGACACTGCCTCTTCTTCACTCCGGGACCCAGGCTGATGGGACGTCAAGTCGACATGCACTTCCACTATCACTGCAGCAGAGGGAAGGCAATTCTGGGGGGTCTTGCACTAGCCATTAGGGGCTCCCACCCAGAGGTGACACACGTCACTTCCCCTGACAACTCAGTGACTCCACAACCACATGGGGGTCAGGAAATACAAACCTGCATATGTGCCCGTGAGGTGAGAAGGGCCATATCTGATGAGCAACAATAATTACCACAACCCGCTTCTGAGCTCCCAGCCTCAGCTAGTTCACTCTCCGCCAGGGTCCGTCCCCCTTCTCCCCACCTGGAGCGACATCCTTGGGGTGTGTGTGTGTGTGTGTGTGAGTGTGTGTGTGAAAGAGAGAGAGGGAGAGAATGCAACCCTCAGCTCTTCCCTCAAGAAACAAATGACTCTCTGACATCTGCAGCCCATTATCAAGGTAATTCAGTCCCTGTAGACTTCCTTATTACACGCAAACCAATATTATTATTGTTTATCATTTATATGACACAGCAAGTATATGCTATTCTCCTTCCTGCTTAAGATTGGCCCAGCCGGGCTCTGGGTTTCCATCCTCACTTCCTTCATTCTCACCCCCTGCCCTTGGGCTCCCCTCCCTGCTGCACCGATGTCTATGTACCACCCTCCACCCCAGTCTCCCTGTCTGCCCTCCACACCCTCAGCTGTAGAGCAGTTCCCAGGCAACCTCTCCTTCCTGGGACCGGCAAGTTAGCGGCCCAGACAGGAAAGGGGGCAAGTCAATCCATATGTGAGCACCCGCTGTTTGCACGGCCCTGTGTCGGGTTATACACCTGTGTGAGTATCCTCAGACGGAGCAGGTAAAGTGGAGACATTCACACACGCAGCACGTTGAGTCACACTTGGCAGAAGAGAAAGCTCGGAAATGAAGCAGCCCCTCTACGGGCATAACTGATCAATCAGTGTCTAGGATCTTGGAGGTGAGTAGAGTCTCTGGAAGGAGGTGAGTGGGGCTTTCGGAAGGAGCCCTGGGCTTGGAGATTGATGCTGCCTGTTCCCACCCATGTGAACTTGAGAAGTACATTCCCTTCCCAAGCCTCTGTTTCCTGGACTGGGAGATGGGGTCACTATTTCTGCCCTGCCTGCTAGGACAGATGAGAAAATAGCACTGATATAATAACATGAGGCATCCCAGCTTCAAGTCCCTCAAAGGCACAGGGTTTGGGGGCGCTGCTCCTTTGGAACGTCAGTCGCTCAACAAGCATTAGTATCAGTGGGATCGGGTGTCCCCCAAAAGCCAGCAACTCTATTTGTGGAAGGTCATGAGCTAGTAGATCGATGACCTCATCACAAGGCTGCCTTTGGGATTCACAGAACAGCGTCATTTACAGCTCCATTCATTTGTCCAACAAGCAGTAACCAGATGCCCACTCTGGATCAGATCACTTTAAGCAGCGGAACTCAGAGGCTGCCGTCCTGGCTCTTAGAATCTAGATAGGGGAGATGGACAATAAACAAGAAGGCAAATAAACATGACAATTTCAAATAGAGATACAGATCATAAGAAGACCAGCAGGCTTGTGCAATAGAGCGTGGCTGCCTGTTTCATATTGAGCTTTATGAACTGTGTGTTCATTGCCAGGCGCTCTGCCCAGCCCCCCACCTTTCCCAGACAGCCCACTTGGATTATTAGCCATCGCCAGGCCTTCACCAGAAACTCAGCTCCTCAAGAAAGACTCCCACAATCGCCCCCAGCTGGAAAGCATCCCTCCCACCTTGAAATCTGCCCCTCTCTTTGTACTCGTCTTCTGGATTTCGGAGCTGCCTTTTTAAAATCCTCATAGCCTGAGGAGCAGGCATCATACCCATTCTACAGATGAGGAAGCTGAGATGCAGAGAGGTGAGATAAATATCCAGATTCGGACTACCACAATTGCCATTGTCATCACAATTCTATACCAGCATCAACACCTTCATCCTTTCCTGGGGTATCACAACCTCAGCCATCGTAAGAACTCGTTCCCCATCGCCATATCACCGAAAACTCTTGACCACTACTCACAGCCATCACCCCATCACCACTCTGTACCCCGACTAATTGAACAATGTGTGTCAATCACGGGCAAAACCTTCCAGGTTTGCTCCTTTTTTCTCTCTGCCTCACCTCTGGGGACAGGGAACCCCGGATGGCATGTGTACTGATCCTCTGTCATATGTGGGACACGTTGACCCAACTGACGGGCCTTGAAGGAACTGGGTAAGTTGGGTATGACCACGGGGTGGTGGTACTTCCAGGTAAGTGGTGCCTTCTCCACCCAGGATGCTATGCCCAGGGCCCTTGGCCTTTAGCCCCCCCTCAGCAAATGGAGGATGGGGTCCCAGGGCCCATCAGTCTCGATGGCCCTTCTTTGTCCCCCCCATCACCTTTGCACTGATTCTACTGTCTGATTTCCATGTTCCTCTCCCCTTCCCGACTACCAGCCTCTCAAGGGCATGGGCTCTGTCTTTTTCATCTGCCTTCCCAGCATGAGGCTCAGAGCCTGGAACCTAGCAGTCATCAGAGAATGTCTATTGACCTGGGATGTTGAAACAGGAGAGAACATTTGCTCATCAGACCCCTGTAGGTCCGGCTGGGCATCAGTGCTTTTTTCCAGGAGAAACATCTTACCTGGTGGAAGCTCCTGCTTGGGGAGGCCCAGGTCATGGCCAGCTCTGCCACGCTTGGCAGCGGGGGGGCCTTGGGTCAGCGGAGGAAAAGAGGTCACTTACCAGCCTGCCTGCTGCCGCCTGAGCCTCGAACGTATTCCTTGTTCAATGAGGTGTTGTTTTCAAATGTGTTTCCCAGGGAATCGGTGTGGGTTTTTTTCTATCTCCTTTTTTGTTTTTACTCCTCTCTCTGTCTGGCTGAGGGGCACAGTTGCAGCTGCTATAGCAGCGGGCAAAAAACTGGGATCAGGGTTTGTGGGCAGGCCAACCTCAGAGCTGCCGGGCTTCCCTGGCTCGCCCAGTTCTGCCAATGATATGGCTGTTACGGCCACCATCCTCCGCTGTCCTTTCACTGAAGCCACCACCACAGCAGGGCCAGGCCCTTTGCCCTGGGGCCCAGGGATCATGGCTATTGTGCACAGAGATTCTCAAACTCTGCTTTCTCCCTTGTCCCAGCCTCCCCACCACCTGTGTTCAGGCCGTCCCTACCCTGGAGGCATCATTCCTCCAGGAAGCCCACTGGGATGAGCTCTTCCTTTCTACCAGGCACCAGTGCCTCCTGTTACTCCCTTCTAAGCCCCCCAGGGGCAGGTAAAATGTCTTGTGCATGGTACCTTCAATCAGAACTTTCTGGATGCCTACTGGGTTTCAGGCTCCAGAGATGTGATGGTAAACAAGACAGACATGGTTACTTTCCTCAAGAAGTCTCTGACTAATTGGAGAGAAAGAGGTGGAAGAAGCACACGAATAAGAAAATAACTGTGAATGATGCTAATGGTTATAAAGGAAACAAAAAGGATGTGAGGACAGAGACTGTGAGGGGAGGGGAGGAACCTCACGACGGGGAGACGTCTGCGAGAGTGTCTCTAAGGCAGGACATTTGATCTGGAACCTGAAGGATAATGAGAAGCTCATTGTGGAAACACTGGAAGCGGGATGTCGGGGGGTAACTCCAGACAGTGGCCTGCGGCCCATGGGGGAGAGTGAGGAGGAGGGGTCGTAGGAGACAGCGTTGGGGTGCTCAGTAAGAACCTGCACTGGGACACTCGGGAGGTCTCTAGGCAGAGATCTAAAAGGACCCCCCCCCCGCATTGTACCCCCAGGGCTCATGGCAGGCGCTCAGGGAATATCTGGAGAATAAATGAGGATGAGGCTTTGTTGGTTATTTGTAGATTTCCACTCACTCCATGTCAGCTTTCCTGTTCTATTAGAAGGTCATTTTGACGCTAGGTAAGGGACTGGGCCTGTCTTTTCATCGGAGCCTCTGAGATCTGGTCCCTCCAGACCCCTGTAGGTCCGGCTGGGCATCAGGGGAGTGTGGATTGATTGATGCGCTGCGGAGCCTTCAGCCAGCCTCCCGGCCCCTCCTCCCTCTCTCCCCTTCCTCCCTTTTCTCCCCATCCCTGAAAATTGCTGATGGGCCCTTCTGCTTCTCCCATTCCCAGAGGCTGGCAGCTCCCAGAATGTCAATATGGATACTTCTGCAACGTCGGGCATGTACAGAACCTTCTCTGCACACACTGCAATTACAGCTTCAATTGCATCTGGAGTCTGACTGAAACAAGCACGTGTAGTACAGACAAGTCTTCGGAAACAGACACGCCTGGCTTCAAATCCCACTCCACTTCCCAGCTGTGTGACCACTGTCAAGTCACTCAATGTCTCTGAGCCTGTTTCCTTGCCTATGGGATGGGTGTTTTGGAAACCTTAGCAGAGTGTCTCACTCTTGGCAAATGCTCCCACCAATATGTCAGTTATCATTCTAATGACCACTGCGGACAGGTAACCCTCATGGCAGTCCTGCCAGGAGGATACTGTTATCTCCACATTACAGATGTGGAAAACGAAGTCAAAAGATGAAACCACCTGCGCCAGGTAACTCAGCGACAGAGATGGGGTCTCGCTTTAGGTTTGCTGACTCTGGGGCCCACACCATTCCCACGAGGCCCTAGCTCCCACCGTAAAGGGAAAGCAGTTCTCTCTGGGGGGATGTGAGCTGCAGCTCCCAAATGCCACGTATTCTGGAGCGTTCCTTAAGGGAACACATTCTGCCTGGACTCCCAGAGGGCCATCTTTTCTTGATTGTTTCCCAGCTGAGTTCGCAGTACAAGAGACAGAGCAGGCGGGGCCCAGGCAAGAGCTGGAGAAGCCGTCTGCTGACAATATAGCACATTTTTACCAAATTACCAACTCCCAGCATCTCCCATTAGCGAGCGATTCTTGCAAGGCAGACACGCTAACAAGATGCTTCTGAACTCCTGTCCACATCTTCCACTGCCAACGGGGGAGGCATGAAAGCTGCTGCTGGGGGGAGCTGTGTTCTTAATTACTGAGTGAGGGAGGAGGGTAGCCGGAGAAGGGCTTCTTCATCCTTTGCAGATCCCTAATGAACCTTTTAACACGCTTAAAAAAGTAAATGAAGAGAAAATTTGTAAAAAGCTCTTTTTAAAGATTTTGGCAGGTTTGATTGGCAGTTTTGAAAGCCCTAGACAGCCACTTAATTGGTGAGGCCCCCTTGACAGCTGGTGAATAGACGTAGGGAAGCAATGGACCACACTGGCCTTCTTCTCTTCTGCGTACATTTTCCAAGATATCTTGTTGGCCCCAGACTTGCTGACCCCCCCATCTGCTGCCCACTGATACAGCCGTGCTAAGCAGGCAGATGGACATAGTGAACTTTCAGGTTATGAAAGTTCTTGCAGGATGTTGGAAGCGGTATCTAGAAGCGCTGAGTCAGAGGGAGTACGGCGGGATGTATGTGGACAAGGCTTACACAGAGCTTACAAGGGGAACGTACACAGCGCACGGTGAAATCCCCTCTGGGGTGACCTGGCTCCCTGGCCTTCAATTCAGACCCCTATCATTAGGAGCAACTCACGGTGTTGCTATAAGAGCCTGGGCTTGGGGGACAGGCTGTTCTGGGTTTGAATGCTGAATCTGCTTCTTTTAAGATGTGTGACTTTTGCACATGGGGAACTTGTCTAAGCCTCAGGTTCAACATCTATAAGTTGGGGACAATTATACCTACTTTATAATATTGTTTGTGGTGCAACAGAAACTAACACAGTGTTGTGAAGCAATTATACTCCAATAAAGATCTATTTAAAAAAATATTGTTAGAAGTAAATAGCTGAATGCCTATGAAGTACATGGGACATAAGAAGTGCTCCAGAAAGATTAATTTCCCCCATCCTCAGCTTCTACTTGAGTATCAGGAACCATATAAAAATCTAACCATACAAGAAGTAGGGGATGGGAAAACCATGGCTAGGATACATGAAAAACCCAAGGGTTTTAGAAAACAATAAGTATATTGTGAGTCTCCAATAAGATATAGGGACTGAAACAATAATGGGATGTTGACCATATTAATAGAGGTAGAGTAGGCAGAGAGTGGGAAGTGATCGTCTTGCTGTACTATATACTCCAGTACTCCCGCCTGGAGAAGTGGCACCACGTTTTGAGCAAGATAATGGCCAAAGGGATTAGGTTTAGAGAGAGTCTGCGTAGAGGGACTTGAAATCATACCATGCGGGAGGTAGTTGAAGGAACTAGTACTGTGTAGCCTAAGGAGAGACTGGTTGGTGTAGAGGTGATAGATATTTTGTAGCCGCGGATGTCTGACATGTAGTCCCCTGAAAATGGTAACGTTTTTCTGAGTGGTCCTAACCAGAGGGTAGAAATCCCCCCAAACTAAATTTTGGTTAATATATGTATATAAGGAGAAGTTTTTTAAAAGTCAGAACCAACCAATTGTGAAATTTTTTGATTTATGCAGCAATATGTGCCAGGCACTGTCCTCAGCCCTGGGATTAAATAAGTGAACCCAACAAAATCCTCACCCTGAAGGAGGTCACTGTCTACTGGACACGGATAATTCCCTGGACATATAGACTAGTCAACCTCTTAGGCTGCAGTGGGAAGATGCATCAGGTGAAGGCTGGACTCAGTGACCTTGACATCTGTGATTCCCTCAGTTTCAGTTGACCATTGCCAAGATCTCTGACCCTAGAGGCAACCATCTTGATAAAGAAAGTTTTCCCTCTCTCGGGGGTGGAGCCTGAATTATAGGCGAGCTCTGGATTTGAAATCCCTGAGTGTGGTGGTAGTAGGGGTTGGATCAAGGAGCAGTTCCATCTACAGTGTCAATATACATAAATATCCATCGAGGTTTTGCCTTTCCAGAATACAGATCCCTTACTCCTCCTAATAGCACCCTGATTTCCCTGGGAACACTCAGCCTTCCTCTCAGCCCAGGTGGTTTGAGTGGGGTTGTCTCCCTTTTTGCTCCAGGTATGGGCATGTGATCCAGGCCTATCCAGTCAGAGCATCTCATCAGGTTCAGGGATGGGCATGTGACCTCAGCTGGGCCAATGGGAGGCCAAAGAGTCACTGCTGGACTTGAGTAGGGGTTGGTGAAAAAGAAGAGGACTCTTGCACTAAGATGGTAGGATGGAAGATTTGAGCCACTGGCAGCCATCTTGGCACCATGAGGGGAGTGCCTGAGAATGCAGTCAACACAAATGAAAGCAGGGCTAAGCAATGGCAAAGAAGAATGATCAATATTTTTATATTTGGACTTATTACACGTTTATGTAAATAAAAATATTTATATTTTTATATTATTCTGTCAGAATTTTTAGGGCCACCTGGATCCAACCAGAACTGAAGCTCTCTCACAAACGTATGTGTTCTGTGGCCTAAAACATCATCTGTGGTGGTTGTTGCTTGAGCCCATTAGAATTAATTTTTTCTGTCACTTGCTCCCAAAAGAGTTATTTCTGATGTGGGGGGTTCTTTTAAGTATAATATGGTTGTTCCCTCTACTGGCCAATCTCAGATAACCTGATGGGAGGGAACCATTTGAAAAGGAACAGGAGGGGATCCGTTAGCACCTCAGAGAGATGCTTCAGGATGGGGAAGAGCTCGGGCGCTGTCTTAGGTAAGGGAGGCAGTGAAAATCCAGGGATTCCCAGCTAAGCCAGAAAATGTTTCGCTGTGCACCCCCCACCTCCAGCATCTAATCTCAGCAGACCCTGCTGGTGGGGGTGAGGATGCAAGGATGCAAGGACGAGGTGGGGCTGGGACCCGGCCTCTGCTGCCATCCTGTGAGCTCCCGGAATCCCTGAGCTGCAGGGGCAGCCTCTGGGGTGTCCGCCTCCAGTCAGAGGCAGGGGAAGCAGCCTCTGGCCTAAGTGGAGGAGGGAGGGGGCACCAGGGAGCAGAGGGTGTGGTACTCAGGAGAGAAGGAGGGAGAGGTAGTAAGAGAGTCTGTCTCATCGAGGAGTGGACTGTACGTGAGCTGGGAGGCTCTCCAAGTGGGTGTAATCCAGTGACTTTCACACTGTGAGCCGAGAAGTCATGGACGAGCAGGACGCTCTGCTCTCACCTGTGTTGTATATATCGGGGCTCCACCTAAGGTGTCATTCAAAGGGAAGAGTCCATGGCTCAAAACACAAATGGTTTGAAAACCACTGGCTCCCCTGTGGCTGACAGCTGAGACCCAGAGAAAAGAGCAACATTTTTTGGAGTCAGTGTACATTGAGTCCCCAACAGGACAAAGGAGCAGGTGTCCAAGCTTGAAAGTTGCTGAGGAAAGGCCTTGGGGGAATGTGGCAATGGTATCCCAGGGGATCCCACAGGGACACGGCAGTGACTGGGACCAGGAAAGCTGAGCCCTGGGGACCACAGCGGTCTTAATGGAGGTGAGAGGATCAGAGTGACTTTCCATGGTTTCCTGCCAAATGGAAGTCCCAGCAGAGGATCTTAGAGGCAGGATGCCACATCCTTGGGGTTGCAAGGAGGGTGGGCTCTAGCAGCTGTGTGGGAAGCTCAGTCAGGAAACCAGGGAGATATGGAATATCCCAGGGGCAATTCATGGGGTCTCATGTGTTACTGATCCCCCCTACAGACTGACAGCCTTGCTTTCCAAATCATACTCTATCTCCCTTTGGCAGCTTTAACAGATCCTGGCTCTGTGCTCCCTGCATGGCTGCAGTCCACCCTTCAGACAGCTGTCTGCACATCTGGGACAGCTGCAGCAGCCAAGTTAGCACCTCTGACGTGCCAAGCACTTTACAGAGTCATTTCATCGTAAGCCTGGAGGTGCAGGAAGGACACTGATGGGGTTTAGAGAGGCTTAGAGAGAAGAGATGACTTTCCACGTTAGAGACAGAGCTAGTGGCAGAGCGGGATTGATAAGCAGATTTTCTTGTTCCTATCTGAATATTCAAATCCTTCCCCACTGCTTCCCCTGTCAGCATTCACAGGAGGATGTCTGAGATGAGATGTCTTCCAGAGATGCTTCTTGAGTCTGCAAGAGCACCCTGGAAGATGTTTGCTGCCATCCTGCTGTCTCAGGCAAAGATGTTCCACTGGTGGGAAGGATTGCTAGTCTATACATTTGGGAAACTTTGAATTAAACCAAGGAAAACAAATTTCTCATTTGTTTGTTTTTCAGGACTTCTCAGATCCTTCACTGATAATGTGCCCTGTAAATCTCTAAGAAACGGACCGGGTTTGTAGTATTTCCTTTTCTCATTGGATCATTTTTATCTGTGGGGCTAGACTCAGCTATGCTGCAGTAACAAACATCTCCAAAATGTTCCTGGCTTGTGACAACAAAGGTCTATGTCTCACCTGTACTGTGTCTCCACTACAGGTTGACAGGGGGTGTTTGCTCATGGTTTTCACGCACAATAGGTGCTTCCCAGAGGGGGGCCCAGAATTCCTGAGGATCTGCACAGCCCTTTAAATGCTTCAGTCCGGAAGTGATGAATATGCCACTTTCACTCACAACTCATTGGCCAGGAAGAGTCACGTGGCCTCACACAAGGACAAGGGGTCCAGGAAGTGCACTGCTGCCCTGTTTCCAGGAAGCACAGAGCTAGAAAATGTGGGAGAGGCCCACACCGGGGGTTCTCTGGTCTGCAGATCATCTGCCAACATCTCACGAGCCCTTGTGCTTGTTAGAGCCCAACTTGGGAAGGCGGCTCCAGGTTATCCAGTGCCCTGGGCTGGACCAGATGCAGCCCCCCTTTAGATTTCTGGAGTTCTTATCTCCCTCCTTCCACCGATGTCCCAAGAGTAGAATTTCCTGTGTCTTCGCTTCCCCTGTTCTCCCCACATTGACGCTTGCCCTTGTTAATTCCTGTTAGACACAGGCTAAGCCCGCTTCATGAGCCACCTTCTGAGAAGGAAATCTCCCCCACAGGCATGCCATGATTGCCTGCCGACAAAGATGCTTGTGATTACCAGAACGCACAATGGGATCTGAACCTCTCCGTCACCTACTGCAAACAGTCCCCATACGCTCCTGCCTGAGGTATAAATTTAGCCCACCTGAGTCAGCAGAATTGCAGAGAGCCACGGAGTCAGAAGCTGATGCCCATGGAGCTGGCAGTCCAGTTCAGCACAGCTGGGGTGAGAAGCCAGGCTGGTGGGGGTCTGCCGTGCCCAGCAGCTGGGATCATGGGCCATTGGGCAGAAAAAAACTCAGGTATGGCCTTGAGCAGAAAGTGGAACCTCTTTGATCCCTAGTTTCCTCATCTGCAAGTGGAGATATTAACAGGGATAAATCAGGCAGCACTGGATAAATCAGATATGACTGGCTAAGTTTGAATACTGGTGGTGTTGAATGGTTCCTGTTGTCCTTTAGATGAGATGAGAGGAGGACAGGTCTAGATGGGATCCAGGAGGCCTGGGATCCAGGAGGCCCGGGCTCCAGCCTCTGCTCTGCCCCTGACCTACCATGGGCCGTTGGTATTAGGTTGGCCAAAAAGTTCGTCCGGGTTTTGCTGTAAAAGATGGTTTATTTCAACTTCATGTGTTTTCTTTCTGGAGTCCAGAGAGGTGCTTCTCATGAGAGATCACCAGAACACAATAATCCAATCTAAACCAGGCCTCTGCTCATATCATATCTGGCCAAACCAAGACACATGGTTAACGCCACTGGGCAGGGAAGTGCATACCACCCACGTGGAAGGTGAGGGGGAATGAACATTTATTGAACAATCATCCAAACTGTCACAGACATGCTCTGCTTTCCCTCCACCCCTAGTCTCAGGGCCTTTATACAGACTGCACCATTCAGACCTCAGCTTGGAAATCGCCATCATGAGAGAAGCTGCCTCTGACCCCACAGTCTGGATTCATCTCATCATTATACACCCACAAGCACCTTGTGGGCCTTCCTTCCCAACCCTCAACCTGGATTCTCTAGATATTTTCTATCGATACGTGGTACCTATTTTCCCCATACTTCCTGGTCTGGAAGACTAAACGCCCCATCTCCCAGATTCCTTTGCAGCTAAGATCTAGGATAAAATGAGGTTTCCATCTGGAAGGCAAACATAAAGTGAATGCCATCTCTCTGTGGTTTCTGATCCTCTCCACTGGTTAAAATATCTGTGATTTTCCTGCAGCAGGTTCCTAGGTTAATTCACCAGCATCCTGGGTATCATGAAAGAGTGATGGTCACGGAGATTCTTGAGATGATTCCCTAATCACTGGATCACAGTATCTGCTGGCCCTTCACCCCCTCCTGGTGTGTGGCGCTGGGTCATCAGTAGCGGTGGCTCCAAACCCAGATGGCAGGGCATCCAGGGTGGCCTCAGGGTCCCAGCCCCTCTCCTGATGAGGGCTACATTGTTCTGAGAGTCATTCCCAGGGACCCAGCCTAGGCCCTGCTTCTTCAGACCATCCAGTAGTTTTATAAACACATAATCCCCTGTATTAAATCTCTTTCTTCTATACAGCACTGCACCCTGACAGATATGATGTTTTAATTACTTGGTCAAATGCCCTTTTCCCAACAAAACTGCAAACTTCATGCCAGCAGAAACCAAATGAGTTGTGTTCACAATGGCAACATCTATCACAGTGCCTGGCACACCATGGGAACATGATAAATACTACTTCGAGTGATTGAATGCATGAGTCCATGCACTGGCTACAGCAGTTTCTCACCATGATAACCAAATGCTATACAGACATAGAAATGGTAACCCAACAAGGGGTCCTAGACTGCCCCCAGAGTCCACCCTTATCCAAATTCCTGGAAAAAGACATCACAAACTTTTGCTTCCAATGCTACATCCATGAAGGTACGATGAGGTTGTGCCTCTTTCAGCAGATAGGAAAAGAGACCCTGTGCACATCGCTGGGAAGCAAGAGGATGTAATGGTCAGGGAATGGCTTGTGACATCAGGCAGACTTAGGTTCAAGTCCTTGCCTGACTGCTTACAACCTGTGTGACATGGACCAAGGGGATTAACCTCTCCGAGACTCAGTTTTGTCATCTGTAAAATGGGTGGGGGAATTATACCTATCTTGTACAGAAGTAAGTCCTTTGTACACGGTAGGTGCTTAATAATTGTTTGCTTTTGTCACAAAGCCTGACATGAGGCAATGACTTGCCTAGGGTTTCCCACTTCAACTTGTCAGAGGCCTTAGGGTCCTCCAGGGGCTGTCTAGGCTAAGGTGCCCCATTGCCCTGAAGCATGAGACTTTCAGGGGACCAACAGCCAGTCAGCCTTTGGTGGGGATGTGTTCATGGGTTCTCTGGACTTCCTGCTGTCTCAAGACACAGCTGTGTTTCAGCCGATAAAAGCGTGCTGTTCAAATGTGATCACACATGTGATCTTGTGACAGGGACAAGATATATTAGCAGTAAGATTCCTCACCACCCTCAACTTCCCCCAATGAAAATGCTGTCTTTGCAAACCAAGATCCCATATGCCCAGTCTCCACCTCTGATGATGGCCAGCCCTGTTTTTATAGCCTAGTGCTGGAAGTTGGATGAAGAAATGAGGAACAAAGGGAGAAACAGTTAGCCAGAATGGCCGTCTAGACTGTTCTACATCATGAAGGGTTGGGGAGGAGCAGGAGGAGTCTCAGTGCTTGAGCTTGGAGAGGGAGAGTTACGGATGGGGATGGATCAAATGATGATAGAAAACCGACCTCATTCCCCCTGCCTTCCAGCTCTACATGCTTCCTCTGTGAGCCTGCAAAGAAGCTGACATCTCCAGCTTTGGAGACGTCCTGGGTTTAACAACACACAGATCACACAGGACAGGGGCTTATTGACTCATCGTGACTTGGGAAGCCGAGGGGAAGGACACAAAAACCTGGGTGTTTTGATGAAGGGAGGGGCTCAGGAAAGATTTGGAAAGCAGACCACACAGGAGAACGGGCAGGTCAGGGTCAAGTATGGGGTCCCTCAGAAGCCCTGGGTGCTGGAGAGAAGCTTCTTAGGCGTCTCGAATTTGCCTTTCCACTCAGGGCATCTTTGGAAGAAACATCCTTGGCAGAAAACTTGGCAGAAATGGTAAGTTTCTTTATATACTTTAGAGGGCTTCCCGGCAGCCCCTCCAGCATTGCGATCTGCCCGGAACTGTCCCGGGACTTGGCAGAGACAAAAAGTGCACTTAGGGATGACAAGTGATACAGCATGGTCTTTGGAATCAGGAGACCTGGGTTCCAGCCCCAGTTCTGCCCCATCCAGCTGTAAGCATTGGGCAAATTCTCTTACCTCCCCAAGGCTCAGTGTCTTCAACTGTAAAATGGGCAGAGCAATAGTTACGTCACAGGGTTGCTCTGGGTCAAAAATGATAGGGTATTTGAAAAGGCTTGGAACAAGGGCTGAAACGTGGGAAGCCTTCAACCCACGATGTTACTATTTTCAGTGCCAGTGCCGCTCACCCGGTCCCATCCTGTGTTCCCGGCGCCATGCCCACGCAATAATCCTGCCCTCCCCACGAATGTCCTCACAGCCCCTCCTCACAGACCCCCAAGCCCTTCTCCCCACATTCACTGATTCCGTGACATCCTTGGTTTGGGGAGCTAATTTTAAGGAAAACGATTGATTAATACCAAATATTACCTTTCTTTTGTGTCCCTTTTGTCATTTAGAAATGGAAACAAAAGACATTCTTGAGCTCAAGTCAAACATTTACCAAATTAATTCTCCATAAGAAATTGTTTGAGATTTCAAGGGTTGGTGGTTTTTTATTTTTTCCCTCTCCTTAACTATACTACATCATAAAGTAATTGCCTGATTAAGGGACGCGCAGCTTGGAGAGTGACACATTTTTTAAAATTAGAACGCGCCTGCCAACAGACACAGTTATGCAACGGGTTTTCGTTTTCTCAAACAACTTGATTCTCAAGGAGAAATGACAAAAGTGACAAGGACATGTGGGGGTAAAAAAAAGTACATGATGCAGGAAGCAGGAGATGGGTAGAGCGTGTCTTTGGCGACCTGGTCCCGCCCCGTTCCCCTGGGACCCCTCTCCTCACACACTTCTGGGTTCTGCAGCTGCCTCCCACCCCACCCTCATTTATGCAAACCCGCTCTCAAAAAGGCCTATAATGGGCGTTCCTTTAAGACATCACTTCAAACAATGCTGACCCACTCCTGGTGGGAACCCCTCCCCAGGCTGGGCACCGGGCATAAAGAGAGCCCTAGGATTTGAACCCTGCCTTCAGACTAGCACAGAAGAGGCCACCACGAACAAATACACCGTGAACAAACAATGGCATTACAATGGATAAATGGCCTCGGAAGATCAAGGGGAGAGCAAACCTCACCTCCTGCCACTGTCCCCGTACCATGAGCTCCAGCCACGGTGGCCTGCTCTGCACCCCCTGTCACTCCAAACTCAGTCCTTAAACTCAGTTCCATCTTCCTAGAATGCTCTTCCTCTAGACTTTCACATGGGTGCCTCCCTCACTCTAAATATCCCCTGCGCCCCGAGCCTTCTCTGACCACCAAGCTGAAGTAGCATCCCTCCCCGAGGCCAGTCATCCTCTCACATTCCCCTCTTTCACTGTATTCACAGCACTGGTTGCAACCTGACAGCTCCTGTTTTGTTTGTGTTTCTGTGTTTATTGACTGTGGCTTCAAGCACTGGACTTCTCTGTCTTGTTCGCCTGCATTTCTCCATTGCCTGGACAAGAGCCTGGCGTATTATTGGTATCCAATAAATGTTTGCTGCTTAATGAATGGATAAATGGATGAATGAATGAATGAATGAATGAATGCAAGCAACTGCTTAACTATGGTCCCATTGAAGGATGAAGGATGATTTGAAACATGAAGGATGATTTGGGAGATCTCTCCTAACTCTATCCGCGTAGAAGTCTACAAATAAATCTGAAGAAGCCAGTCACAAAAGGCCACATAGTGTAAGATTTCATTTATAAGCAATGTCCAGAATAGGCAAATCTATAAAGACAGAAAGCAGATTCATGGCTGCCAGTGCTTGGGGGGATGGAGATGAAGTGGGAAGGTAATGGCTAAATGGTATGGAATTTCTTTCTAGAGCGATGACATGTTCTACAATTGATTGTGGTGATTATTTTACAACTTTGTGAATATACTTTTTGAATTTACCAAAACCCACTGAATTGTTAAAAAAAAAAAAAACGGAATAAAAAGTAAGTCTGACTTAAATATTCCCCAGGGAACTGGGAATGGGTGATTAGGGTGATGGTTCTGGAAACTGTATCCCACAGGCAGCCACCTGTATCATCCATGTGAACCATTAGGACACATAGTAGGGCGGACTGGAGTCAGCATCAAGAGTGGGCTTCCTGGACGCTCAGCCCCCCGAGGACTGAGCAGAATAGAGAGAAGTGTTTGCCTGGCTCCTTCTGGACAAAAGCCACCATCTCCCTGGTACTTCATTTCAAGACTCATTTGCAATTCCCTGTGGCGGGTTCGGGGTGTCAACCCAACCAGGAGGGGAGGCCCGCTTCCTCACAGCCTGATCTGCATCCACTCGCTAACGATCCACGGGACCAGCTCTGTCCTGAGCTCTTTACATAGACTCAATCCTTCCTCTGACCCTGCGAGGTAAAACCTCATTTGACAGATAAAGAATTTGCCCCGGTTCATACAGTGGCGGCAGAACCAGGATTGGAACCCAGCAACCTGGGCCCAGAGTCTGTCTTCTTAACCCTGACCCCTGCTACCCCTCCGGTGATAAGTGAGACCCCTGCTACCCCTCTGGGGATAAGTGACAGCCAGTGAGCTAGAGGGGCTAATCGCCCCACCCCTCCCCGCTTGGGGTTCCAGTGCAAGAGAGGAGTCGGGGCTTTTGATTCTCTCTTGGTCTTCGCATACGAAGCGGCATTGGCAGCTTCAGCGCAGGAGATGAGGGGCCTGGGTCCTGCCCGGAGCAGCACTGTGGTCCTGGCTTCATAGGGACCATGATCACAGCCATGATGAGGCAGCTCTTACCTGGCACCGGTGATGAGCCAGGAGCTGAGCACTGCACACACACACGCTACCCCAGGTGAGTCTTCCAGACGTCCTAGCAGGGAAACCACACCAGCTCCGAAAGCTGAGGTTTGCAGAGGATGAGGTCTCCCTCTCGGATTCAAATCCAGGTCTGTCCCACTCCCAAAGCCACCTTCTTCCCACCAGGCTCCCACACAGCACCGCCCGGTTGCTCACAAGCTGTGAGCACTTAGCACGTTAACTTATCTCTCTGACCCTGTCTTCTCAGCTACAAAACGAAGATAATATCTCCCTGGCAGGGCTGTTATGAGGGTTAAATGGGAATAGTATGATATGATATGAAATACAACAGAACATAAATTTTATACTGTATAAATTTTATATAATAAATTTTAATATAATTAAAATTTTATATAATAAAGTACACATAAATATTTTTAATAATATGACAATATCTATAACTCCCTCCACTAGAACATGATAGAATAAAATAGAATATACTACCCCCTTCTAGAATGTAAGCTTCATGACAACAGAGCAATCCCCAGCACTACTAACATAGAACCTAGCAAATGGTAGGCGTTCAAACGAGATTTATTGAATGAATAGGTGGATAAGCCTAGGGAAAGGAGTTGGCACACAGTAGGTGCTAACCCATGGCAGCTCTTACCATTGTTGAAAGTAGACCTACCCCTACCACCAACAGCAAGGTCAACACCACGGCCTCCCTGGGAAGGGTTGGGTACAGGTGACACAGTTCTTGACGTGGGCAGCGTTCTGAAACAGACACACCTGTTGGCACTGGTGACAGCCATCTGTCAGCCCTGTCAGGGAGCTCACTGGATCACCTGAAAACCTTTCACCACCTCCCCAGTCAGTTCAGCTGAGTCATTAAGACTGTGCAACACTCAGCCCAGCTGATCCATGGTCATGGTCATTGATAATCCACCCAAGATCACCTGGCTGGTAACGTCATTGAGGGTGGGGAACTGGTCAGTGAGTGTAGTTTAAATCCATTTGACAAGTATGTGTGACGCCCTGCATACACCAGGCTCTGAGTCGGGCATATAGGGCTCAGAGCATAGGAGGCCCTGGGGATATGGGGTCTACCATAAACAGGCGGACGCAGCCCCTGGCTTGGTAGTGTTTACCCTCCATAAACACAGGCTGGATCAACTTTCCTTGGGGGGGTGACGATTGCCCCCACATAGGCTGGGACCTCTGCCTCCAACTGCCCCTTTCTCTGCCTTCCACGCTCCCACTCTCCCCCGCCCCAAGGATATCCAGGCACTGCGCCTGTAGAATGCAGGGCAAGGATGAGATCCATAGCTGTCAGGTTAACATGAAGAAGAATGAGACCTGCCTCTGCCCCCAGAAGACCCGGCTGACACATTTTGGCTAGAAGGACACCCAACACCGACCATCGTGCCTCCTGGTCTCCCGGCCCACAGGTCCAAAGCATCGGTGGAGACATAAGTGTGAGCGGAGCGCTGTTCATGCCCCACCTGGGCTGCGGGGAGGCGCGGACACTGGTACACAGATCTTAGAAGCCCAGGCAGATGCTGCGGGTCCCCAGAGTGCGGTAGAAGCCGCCCATCCCAGAGCTGAGGAAGTCGCCACGTCTTGAGAGTTTGGGGGCCGGCTGGTATGTGAGCAGCCAGAGGGGACGAACTGCAGGGGCCAGTACACCCGGAGACCGGCGGGGTCAGGGGGCAGAACGCCCAGGGTAGGAGCAGGAGGGGACTTGGCTCACTGGAAAACTCGATTCTGTGGAAATCTGGGTAGGAAATGAAATGAGCCTTTGAGGATGGAATTTAATATTGTCTCGGAGCCCTTGTCTTCATTTAGGGCGACAGGATGGCATTTATTGTGGCTTCTCCCTTCGTCCCGGTTATATTTATTTTGGATTTATTCACTTATGAGTCTTGCAACAAGAAGTTGAAATGAGTAAATGTACTGTTTTTTTTCCTGAGCTTCATTAATTTCGGAGTGAGATTTATCCTGCCTGCTGTTCCTTTTATGGTTACTGATGAGCTGCTGAGGCCCCACTAGAGGCTGCAACCAGACAGGTGAGGCTAGACGGGTGGGTGGGAGTTCCCAGCAAGCCTGGGACCCGGGAATTTTTCAGCTGAGCTGAGTCATCAGTCCTAGGAGGACAGTTTCCCAATAGGAGTGTTATGGGGTAAAAGAATGAAGTCTCCATCCAACGGGTATCTTCCTCCAGTGCCCATCACCTGGCCTGGCACATAGTCATTATCATGGGTAAAACCGTGTCCCCTTCAAAAGGTTTGTTGAAATCTTAACCCCAGTGCCTGTGAATGTGACCTTAGTTGGAAATAGCGTTTTTTAAATACGATCAAGTTAAGATGAGGTCATTAAGGTGGGCCCTAATGCAACACACTGGTATCCTCATTAGAAGAGGGAAATTTGGACACAGACACACAGGGGAAATGCCATGTGACGACAGAGGCAGAGACTGGAGTGATGCAGCTGTGAGTCAAGGACCACCAGTCACCACCAGACGCTAGGAAGAGGCAAGGAAGGATTCTTCCCAGAGTGTCAGAGAGAACACGATTGGACACTTGGATTTAGGACTTCTGGCTTCCAGAACTGTGAGAGAATAAATTTCGATTGTTGTCAGCCACTCGGTTTGTGGTACTTTGTGATGGCAGCCCTAGGAAACTAATAGAGTTAGGGATATGTATTTGATGAATGAATGAATGAATGAATGAATGAAAATCTTTACTATCAGCCCCTGCACTAGGTACTTGAAATGGAGACGCCTAAGATATTCTTCTTCTTTCAAGAAATTTAGCTATTAGGTACTAGGATCCCTTTCCCATGGCCGTAGCCCTTCAGGGTCTGGAGTAACTTAGAAGAAGTCCAAGGTGTAGCTGATTTGCAGGAACTTAGGAGATGTTTGTAGCCACACGAGACACACAAACGGTACAGGAGCAAGGCAAGGAGACTCCAAACCTCTCTCAAAGGCATGTGTTTTTGACCAAGTTGTAAGCAGCTCTGAGAAGCCCTTCTCCCAAGCCAGCCTTTCCAGTCTCTTGTTTGCTGGACGTCACCCCCTCCTGCATCTCCTGGTTCCCCATGGCCCTAAGGTCCTGCTCACCCCATGGGAAATGAGAAAGCATTGAAATACCCGGGGAGGGCCAGTATCCAGACCTGGTGAGATGGAGGACTAGGATACTGTTTAATCTGGAGCAGCCACAATCCCAGGCCACTGATGCTTAGGAGTCGGGAGCCCAGAACGTTCCCCAATGTGGCTTCAATTCGCTCATACGTGGCCCAGTTGCTGTGCCTTCCCGACCCGCTCGCCCCACCTGCCCTGAGCCCCCAGTCTCTTACTCTCCCCACTGCCTGCAGGGAAGCCCCAGGGATGTCTCATGCCGTTGCTGTGGTCATAGAGCCCTCGGCAGACAGCCCCGTCAGCTCGAAGTGACCTCACCCCACGGCCACCACTGCCACCTGCACCCGGTCACAACGCCCAGTGCCCAGGTGATGAGAGAGCGTTCACGAACGTATAAACAAGGATGCGTGAGTGAAAACCTGAGTGATTGGAAGGCTGGATTCGGGAACCAAGGAGTGAGTGAGGATGTCAGTGAGGGCTGAGCGAGTGAGTGAGTGAATGAACGAATGCGGGGGGGGAGGGGGGGGAGGGGGGTGGAGAGATTGTCTTTTCTGTAAGGTGCCAGTGATGACCTTGTCCAAATCGGCCAGTGTAACCTCAGGTCACCCAGGAGGTTAGGGTGCGAAGGATCTGAATGACTTATCACCCAGTCCTCCAGAGAACTGCCCTTTTCCTTCGAGGTTAGATGTCGTGCTGGAGGAGGGGTCGGGCGCAGGGTGGGGGGATGCTGGCCTCAAAAGGCTACCTCTTCCACTGTTCCAGGACCTCACGGGAGTCAACTTCATTCTTTTCCACGTGATCAAAAGCAAAAATAACTGTGACGTTGTCTCATATTATTTTTCTCTCATTTCTCCTGGGTGCTGGGCTCCTAGGGCACCTCTGTGCCCAGGTAGACCTGCTTAGGTGTTTACATAATAGCGTATCCTGACATGCACTTCTCACGCCAGGCTCGTGCTTGCTTTGGGCAAATGGTTGGCGGGACTGGGGTTTTTTTCTTACTGAATTGACGAGCAACGTAACCGAATTGAGAAAATCGACAAGTGACTTCTGGGTTAGGTGGCTGCAGATTCTTCTTCTAAAGAAAAGACATGGCACTGTTGTTTAGAGTAACAAGCTAGGTTTCTACAATGTGACCCCCACCCTGACGGCTAATGCTTGTCCTCCCACCCCTTTCCCTGCCTCGACGTCTTCCTGCTGCTGGCGGAGGCGGGGGAGGAGCTGCGCTGAGTCTGCCCGCCCCCCCCCCGTCCCTCCTCTGCACCATCGCCTACGATGGCCCCACTGCCCAGAACCCCTTCTTCTTTTCCACAAACCTGAATCTCGCACACCTATCCCCTTTATGAATGTGTGATTCTTAGTATCCGTTTTTACGGCTACCTACGGTGTACCTGCCCTCAAAGAAATAATAAAATATAATAGACTAACATTTACTGAACATTTGCTCTAGTCACTGTACTAATCACTACGCCTATATTATCACATTGAATCCTCTCAATGAACCCATGAGGCAGATGCCCATTTTACAGATGAGGAAACCAAGGCCCAGGGACATTAACTAACTTGCCCAATGGTACAGAGCTAGCAAGGGGCTGAACAGGATTTAAGCCCAGGAATGTTGGAGGACCTGAGCCATTAATCCCAAAGCTCCTTCAAGTGTTGCCTTAAACATTGCTTTCTCTGGGGATCTGCTTCATCTTCCCTCCCTTTACTTCCCTGCTCTGAGTTCCCGGCACCTCGGGTACGTCTCTACAATACACCTCACTCCGTGGACATGACTTGCATATATGGTGGTTGATTGTTAACTGGCCGTGAATTCCTCGGGGACAGAGATTGTGTTGGATTCATGGCTGTGCCCCAATATTCTGACATGTTGCCAGGGCTCGCATTTCATGCTGGGGGCGAATCCCCTCGTGGCCCCTGGGCCCGGGCTGGCACATAACAGCCGGAGAGGGTCCATCAGGGACTGGAGTCACAGCCGGTCCTTGTCAGAGGTCGCTGGTTGCAGCTCACCCAGCTTCAGAAGCCCGGGAGGCGCGTGGGCTTGACGGCTGCGCAGTCTAGCGTGGCTAGCTTCCGGGCTCAGAAAGGCCTCTCGGCTCTGCATCCCCCTCTTGGCTTTTCTACACACGGGCAGATTCTTCCCACGAAGGCTCAAGGTTCAACTCCTGGGCCCAAGTCCACAGAGAAGAGCAATTCCCATCAAAATCCCAGGCCTGCCTCTCCGCAGCCGAGGCTGGGGCATGTCTCCCCAAGCACCAGGCCGAGGACCAAAGACGAGGGAGACATGGCTTCCCCGCCACCCGGGGAGGGGAGAGGGTGGCCTTGCTGATGGTGAAGCTGAGTCGCCATCTCAAACCTGGGCTGTCCCTTTGCACTCTCAGTCCTGTGACACCATCTTGCAGAGGGAGCCCGCAGGGTGCCCTCCGGATTGCAGCTCTGAGTTATGAATCAAAGGCCAGGGCTCTGGCCCTCTGGGTACTGGGACAGGCAGTTTGGGCTATGGGTAAAATCACCTTTGGGTTCTTGTCTACCTTTAACCGCTTGTACCTGTGGTATATGCAGAGCTTCAGCAGAGAAACTGACCAATTAGAGGGCGAGATTAACCAACTGGTAATCTCGTCCAGTCCTTTCCGGTGGAGGGTCCCTGTCCAGGCGGGAGAGGTGGAGACAAGCCTGCAGTTAGGAAGAGAGGCCTGTCCAGAAAATTCACATCTCAGCTGGATGATAGTGAAACACATCTCCTTAGGAGGTAGTTAAGGCTTGGTCAAATGAGGTGTGCCCGCAAGGCTGGATGGCCGCCCGACCAGAATGCTTTAGTGCCTAGATGCAAATGGGGTTCATTTCATATGCCAGTCCAATCCGTTGGTGGTGGGCTCTCTGAGTATTAGATTTTTAAAAAATTGGATTTTGAGATGAAGTCCAGCTCAGCAGGAAAGAGTTCCGTCATTGATTGGTGATGTTTGCAACGGACACGGGAGGGGTGGGTGGCAGCACGAGCATTTTAGGTTTCTAATCCTGCTGTAGAAGTGGCCTCGAGTAGAAGGCTGGGCTCTAGATCCTACAAGGCCTTGGAAATCCTTTGGTTTTGTAACTGCGCCCTTTGCACCCCTTGCAGAGCAAGTCAAGTCACAATCAACATCTTCAGTAGGCAGATTAGACGCGTCTAAAGCTCAGAGAGTTGACTTTTGATCTGGAGTGCCAGTGCCAAGCCAGCAATACTGGATGGGAGTCTCCTGCCTGGCCAATCCCAGATCCTAGGTGCACGCCAGACTCAGAAACTTCTGGCAGCAAGTGGGACTTGAACCAGTTGGGTAGCCCTGGGCTTCCGTCCTGATACAACCATTTATGTGCTGTACAACCCAGGGCAACTCACTTCACCTCTCTGAACTCTGTTTCCTCAACTGAGACATGGGTGACAGTATGCGTAAAATAACGCCTACCTTAAAAATTGATTGGGGCTTCAGACCGAGACGGAGTAACAAAGATCGGATTTACCCTCCTGCCCAAAGCAACAACCAAAAAAAAAAAAAAAAAACCAGACAAAATATACTGAACAATGGTTTTCAAGACGCTGAGCATCAGGAAGGAAGGAGCTTAATCCCTGAGAAACAAGAAACAGGAGGCAAGCCCTTCACCTGCCAGGCTCACTACCCTGAGAGAACTTCCAGACTGTGGGCGAGGCCAACATTTCTTAGATACAGCATCAATACCGTGATCCATTAAAGAACCAATTGAAAAACTGGGCTCCATCAGCATGAAAAACTCGGGCTCTTTGAAAAATACGGTTCTGAGCATGAAAAGACAAGACGAAGACTGAGAAAAACATTCACACATCATTTATTGCTACAAGACATATCTGGAATACGTAAAGAATTCTCAAAATGCAACAGTAAGAAAATAAGCTACCCAGTTAAAAATGGGCAAAGGATTTGAACACACATTTCACTAAAGAAGATATCTGGATGGCAAACGAGCACACACACAAAAATGCTCAACATTAATTAGGCATTAAGGAAATGCCAATTAAAGCTGTGAAGATACCAACGTACTTATTAGAATGGCTAAACGTGAAAGAGTGATGATGCCAAGTGCTGGTGAGGAAGCGGAGCAACACTGGTGGTTTCTTAAATGGGACGTGCACCCACCATACGATCCAGCCATTCCCAGGCGTTCACCCAAGAGGGAGGAAAGCACGTATTCATACAAAGACTCTCACAGAAATGTTCATAGCACCTTTATCCATAATCATCAAAAATGGGAAAGATACCATGTCTATCAACACGGGAACGGATCCAGACACCGTAGAACAGTCACAAGATCAAATATTAGCCATCAGTAAAAAGAACAAACTGCTGATACATGGCACAACGTGGTTGAATCTCAAAATAATTCTACTGAGTGAAAGAAGCCACACAAAAAAATAGTCTGTACTGTGGGATTCCACTTACGTAAAACTCTAGAGAATGCAAACTAATCTATAGTGACAGAGGGCAGATCAGAGATTGCCTGGGGCTGGGAGGGACGGCGAGGAGGGGAAAAAGGGAGGAATTTACAAAGGTTCGCAAGGCAACTTTTGGAGAGTGATGTGTATTTTCATTGTCTTCGTTGTGGTGATGGTTTTCTGGGTATAAACATGTCAAAACATATCCAATGTATCACTTTAAAGATATGCAGCTTCTTGTGGGTAAATTATGATTCAATAAAGCTATTATCCAAAGGGAAAAACCCAAAAGTTTATTGAAGTTTTTGAATGATGTAATATGCAGTGGCTCCCCATTCATCTCTGTGGTGTTGTTGGGACTTTCACTACTAAAGGTGGAGACAAGGGGGAGGGGGAGGGCCGGGGGCTGTTTCTCACACCAATGCCCTTTACCGGCTTTGTCCAAACCATCAAGCACAGACCGGGGCCAGACAAGTCCCTCCTCTTTATTATTCTGCTCCCATGCCGGAGGCCCTGCAATACGCTGGCACACAGTTCATCGAGTGGAGGGCTAGTAAGAGAGAAAGTGGCCAGGCATGGGGAGGGGAGGACCTCTTGGAGTGATTGAAAGGCCAGGCTTGGCCTGGGCCTGACTCTCATGGAAAAGACCCCAGGGTAAGGCCACCTGCTCCCCTTCTCCAGAGGAGGCTACTGATCCTAGGTCTCTCCCCACCCAGCATCCCCAGCACCCAGGTGTGTGAAAGACGTAGTCACCTGAAAAGGCTGCTGATGGCTCATGTCATCCAGGTAGGATGCCCACTGACCCCCAACTGCAGGGCTGGTCCAGGCGGCACCTCTAGGTACTCCTTGGAATATGAGCTCCTCGGAGCCCAGACAGATGGATGAGATTCAGGAAGCGAGTTTAAAGGTGAGAGCAAGAGCTTTAAAGCCAGAGAGCAAATCCTGACCCAATGCTGATTCTTCTGGGAGAGCCTCAGTGCCTCATGGGTAAAAGGGGGTAAAATACACTCTTTGGAGGGTTGTTGTGAAGATAAAATGTAAATAATTTCTGTGGAAGAGTGGGATAAGTCTGTATCCAAGAAGAGGTGCTGTAGGAAGCTGTAAAATACCGCCCCCCAAAAGACATCCACATCAAACCCCCAAACCTGTGATGTAACCTTATTTGGAAAAAGGGTCTTACAGATAATATTAAGGGATCTTGAGATGATCCAGGAGTATCTGAGTAGGCCCTGAATCCAATGATGTGTCCTTTAGGAGAAAAACAGAGGGATTTGAAACTGACAGAGGAGGAGAAGGGGGTGTGGAGATGGAGGCAGAGACTGGAGTGATGCAGCCTGAAGCCAAGGAGTGCTGGTAACCACCAGGAACCAGAAGAGGCAAGGAAGACTCTGCCCTAGAGCCTCCAGTGGGAACGTGGTCCCGCAGACACCTCGATGTTGGACCCTGGCCTGCAGAACTCTGACAAAATTAATCTCTGTTGTTTTAAGCCGTCCAGTTTGTCAATTTGCTATGGCAGCTGCAGAAAAGCAATAGGGGTGCTTTGAGATAAAAAAGAAAGGAGCCCTAAGAGCTAGTCCCCTAATAGCCAGGCTCCCCTAATAGCCAGGCTCCCCTAATAGCCAGGCTCCCCTAATAGCCAAACCAGGGTTTCCCAAATTCAGCACCACTGACATTTTAGGCCGGATCATTCTTTGCTATGGGATTGTCCTGTAGGATATGAGCAGTATCTCTGGCCTTTACCCACTACATGCCAGTAGCTACATTACACCCTCCCCATGACAACCAAAATGTCTCCAGATGTTACCAAATGTCCCTTGGGGGAACAAAATCACCCCCAATTGGAATGGTAGAAACACTGTTTAGGCCAGCTCATCTGCCTCAATTTCAGCAACTAGAGAAAGGAGTCTGGGGGCTGGGGGGTACCACAAACATCTACCTCACAGGACTTTCTCTTCAACAAAAATTGATTGAGTACCCATGTGCCAGGCCCTGGGGCCACAGCAGTGAACTAAACAGATGTGATGTCTGCTTCATGAGTTACAGTCTAGTGAGTTGTTTTGAGGGTAAAGTAAAACAAGACATTGAAATAACCTGATGCAAGCCTGTCCCGTAATATGTACTCCACAAACACCTCCCTTTTAAGTTATTAATCATTTAAGCATTGGTTTCATTTTTAGCATAATCCTAATTAGCCTTATAAACTCTTAACAGAATGCCTGGCACATACTAAGGTCAAGATAAGACAGAAATGAGATGAACTTATTTGCAAAGCAGAAATAGAGACACAGATGTAGAGAAAAAAACGTATGGATGCCAAGGGGGGAAGGGGGGTGGGGTGATTTGGGAGACTGGGATTGACATATATGCACTACTGATACTATGTATAAAATAGATAACTAATGAGAACCTGCTGTATAGCACAGGGAACTCCACTCAGTGCTCCGTGGTGACCTAAATGGGAAGGAAATCCAAAAAAGAGAGCTGATTCACTTTGCTGTACAGTAGAAATTAACACAACATTGTAAAGCAACTATACTCCAATAAAAATTCATTTAAAAATTGTGGTATATTCATACAGTGAATATTACTTGCTAATGAAACGGAATGAACCATTGATATAGGCAATGACTTGAATGAATCTCACTAACTGTTTGCTGAGTGAAAGAAACCAGACACAAAAGAATACATACTGCACACTTCTGTTTATATAAAAATAAAAATGGCAAAATCTATGAATTGAATTTAAAAAGTGACTGTGGAGTTGGGATGAGAGAACTGACCAGAAAGGAGCAGAAGGGGATTCTCTGGGGTGATGGAAGTCTTCTGTATCTTGGTTTGGGTGGTGGTTACATGGGTGTAAACAATTGTGAAAAACACATCGAACAGCACTTAAGATCTGTGCATATTATTGTATGTAATGATATCTTAATTTTTGAAATGTAACAAAAGGAGAAATACAGGGAAAAAAAGATAAGACAGAAATGGTGGTGATAAAATAAAGGATATGTGGAGAGTACTTAGCACAGTGCCTGGCCCACTGTAGGTGATCAGCCGATACCGGCTTCTTTCCTACTCCTCCAGAGGCACATAGGAGTTAGTAGAATATTTTGGATGAGAGTCCAGGTCTCCTGCCTCACAGTCTAGAATAATCTGTTTTGTTGTATCATTCACCAAGGTCCCACCCGACCCTCTGTACCAGCCAGGCTTTTACAGCAGTAATGCTGTGTAATAAATAGCACAAACTCTCAGTGACTTCCAACCATAAGCATTTATTCTCATACTCATGGGGCTCAGCTTGGCTAAGGTTTGGCAATGGTTTGGCTGGTCTAGGCTGGACCCAGCTGGGCTGCTCTACTCTAGCTGCAGGTTGGGCTCAGATCTGACCCCTGGGTGGTCATTCTGAAGCCTAGCCTGAAGGGGGCAGTGGCCACCCTTGGCACCTTCTGCTTACGTCAGGTCATAAGAGCACAAGAGATTAAGCCAACCGACACACCCATATTTAAAGCCCCTGCTTGGCTCATGTCTGCCGACTTTGCATTGGTCAAAGCAAACCACATGGCAAAGCTCCTCGTTACAGGATGGGGACGCTCTACCACAGTGGGAGGAGAACAGTATCTGATTGTCTGCTGAACAGTAACCCAAAGTGTCCCACCTCCCTCCAGGAAGGACCTGAATTAAAATGCCTGAGGCTTAGAGAAATAAAATGATTCGGCTGGAGAGGGGGGACCGGCAGGTCCAGGCATGCGCAGGACCCTGAAGGAAAACAGGGGGGACAGGGAGGGGGCAGAAAGTGATGGGGGATGAAAACGCACGAACTGGAAGTGTCACTCAGAGCCCCAGAGCCTGGGCTCCACAAGTCCTGATCCAGGAGGCTGGCTGTCTCTTGCCTCTGGCATCCTCTTTCTACAGCTGCCCTGCAACCATCCAGCTCAGGACCACAGAGGTTCACTTCACATGCATCTGTTATCAATATCTAATTAAATCTAACTGGGGGACAGAAAAGGAGAGAGGAAGAAAATGCAGCCAAAATAATAAATAGGGTCTAACTGTGATGGATCACCCCTTGACCACAAGCCGGGCAGAGCTCCCAGGCCAGAAGCTGAAACCCACAGGAAGTTGTTCCATTGCCGGCATTAACCTATGTGGGGTTCAGAAATCATTGGAACAGGCTCTGTGTCATTACCATGCGTTGTGATGCAAAGGCCATAGACCTCCTTTCCCCCCAATATCACCGCACCCTCACTGACCCCACTTTAGTCTGAAATGCCACAACTCCTCGAGCAGTCCCTTGGGTTCGGCGTCGCCCTCTGTAGGTAAGATATGGAATTACAACAGCTCAAACAACATTTTGCCCTGAAAGGGTCCTTTGTAGTTTACTAGTTTTTCCATCCCAGATTCCTCACTGGTGAAACTTAACAGATCTATATCATGTGCATACTCTGTATCAGACACCTGGATGAGCACTGGATGCAACAGTGAGCAACATGCCTACGCACTCAGATCTCGAGGTCTGGTACAGGATACAGACATTGAAACAGCCAAGGAAAATGTTCTGTGACCAGAGCTAGGCCAGGATGCACAGGTTGTGTGGGAACACAAAGATGGGGCATCGGTCATCAGAGCGTACTTCTTGGAGGAGGGGACATCTAGCTGAGACTGCAGTACTGAGTGGGTGTTGGCCAGATGAAGAAATTAGAAGAAGGGACAAGGGGAGGGGGAGTCAGGAGATGTTCCAGGCAGATGGGGTAGCTGTGGTTGCATCATAGGGACCTCATATGCCAAGTGCCCGGCCCAGGGCCTGGCACACAGTAGGAACTCAGAAAGCGCTAGCTCTCTTTACCCTTATGTTTACACCTGACTCTCGTACGACTTCCCAACTGCCCTTTGAGTTGGATGGGAAAGGGACTCATTCCTTCATTCATCCATGTAGGGAAACCAGAGCTCAGAGGAGGTGAACCTGCCCATGGTCACAGAGTGAGCTAGTAGGGGGCTGGCCTCCCACAGGAACTGATCACAGGGGTCAGAAGACTTGGGTAGTGGTCTTGGCTCTTCCAGGAAACAGCCACCTCTCCTTGGCAGGCTGCTTCCTGTGTCTGGCTTTGGTGTTCCTGGTTGGAATATGGGTGGGGGCTGAACTGAAGCAACGGGGCCCCTTCTAGCCCTGATGCTCTGAGATGCTAAGATCCACCGCAAAGAAGGACGATTTTGAGGCTGCCATGAAGAAATGAGGCTCTCTCCCACCCATCATGGTTGGGTGGCGGACACTTCCTCCACCTCTCCCCACTTCCTTCAACCCTTAGGAAGAGAAAGGCAGGTGAAGAGAAAGCCAGGTCAAGGTCTCTGGAAGCCAAAGTCATGCCATCACAACCAGATTCTTAGCCTGGAATATTGGAAGTAAACCACCCTCCACAAACCTCTTGCCCATCCTCTCACGACGCAGTATTCCTGGGTGGCCTGATATAATCCCTTAACCTCCCCCAGCCTCAGTTTTCCCATCTGTATATGAGGAAAGGCATTGTCACTTCTCCTCCTCCCAAGATTCTTTTGAGAATTGGCCCATGAATGAGATGGCTGAGTGACCAACACATCCCTAAGCAACCAGAAGTCTACTACCCCCTTCCTTCTGCCACCACGGACCTGGGTTCTGTCCCCTTGACTGCTTAGAGAGACACCCTGCCAGTGGCTTCTCAGACAGAAAACTCTGGCCAGAGCCTTCAGCTGCAAGAGGCTGGGATTCAGGGGCAATGCAGAGCAGAGACTCTCACTCAAAGGCTACAGGAGAAAAAGATGGAGATGGCAGCTATCCTTGGTTTGGAGAGGGAACCAGGTTGGCTGTCTCTCTGCTGTTCCCCATGACCGGGGCCTCGAGCACCCCCAAGTCACTACAATACCTGACACGTCTGGTCGAAAAGATGCAGCCAGTCTTCCAGATGCGCTGACCAGCGGCTCCTGGACATCTGGCTCTCGGAACAGTCCCGGCAGCGTGAAGGAATGAAAGCTCACTTTCCCCAGCATTTTGTCCTCCAGATGTGCAGCCATCTACACAGAGCAGGCTTCTGGAGGACCAGGAACGTCTCCTGCTGAAGTCGATGAACAAATGCGCAAGACCTAGAGGGTAGAAAATGGCAGCCGTCAGCTGCCTCATTCTGATAAGCTGTGAGCCACTTTGCCATCCGCCCCCCGCCTCCTCCTAGCCCCTCTCCCGCTCTTCTCCGTCTTCGCTGCAACTGCCAACTCCCTCGTGCCAGGGGTGGTTGAGCAATGTCAACGGGAAAACAAGAAAAGGAAAGACAAAAGCTGATGGCTTTTGATGCCCACTAACATAAATTCACATGTTACACTTGTTTTTCTTTTCCTGGATGGAAGAATCACTTGAATCATTTTTACTAGAGCTTGCCCTTTTTACTTAGCCAAGGGTTGGGTGCCGTGCCGAGCTCTTTACCCACTTTATTTCATTGAATCCTCGAGGCTGCACCCCAAAGTTGGTACTATTAGATGCACCCTTTATAGGGGAGGAAACTGAGGCACAGGGAGGTGAAGCGACTTGCCCAAGGTCACACAGCTATGGAGGCCAAGATTGACTCCAAGGTCTGTGCACTCCTCCCCCGGAGCACAAAATTCCTGCCAAATGGGTCAGAGCAGAGGCGAATGGTTACCGATTCAAGCAAATGGGATCAGTGATTCCCCAAAACATGCCAGAGGATGGCTCCATCTTAACAGGCCCCACAGGTAAATTTACAGCAGGACTGGGATTAAGGAAAGGCAGGTGAGTCAGGACCAGATCTCATCTATACTTACAGTTTTGATATTCTGTTCATCATAGATTTTTTTCGCATTAAATTTAAGAATTTAAAATATATCAAACATTAAAATATTTTTATCTCAATTACTAAGATTTTTGGAACCCCCTTCAACGCTGCCCTTGTGGACCCGCCCCCCTCACCGTAGCCCCACCCTGAGCTGCAGATCCCCTACTTTGTGTCCTCACTGGGTCAGGAGTGGGTAATGATGAGCTTTATCTTTAGGGAGCTCACAAGGTCTTGGGGAAATAAGGAAGCTCCCTGTCTAAGGAAGTACACAAGCGAGAGTGCATTGTGGGAAGCAGCACCAAGTAACTTTAAGGGCAGAGGATGTCATATCAGTGCCAGGTCTGAGTCCTGCCTCTGGCTCACTAGCTGGGGAAGCTTGGGCAAGTTACTCAACTTCCCTAGGCCTCAGTCTCCTCATCATTAGAATGGGTCCAGTGATAGCACCTAGCTCCCAAGGTGGGCATGTGACGATCCACGCAGAGCACCTGGAACAGACCCCGCACAGAGAGCAACCTCGTGGTGTTAGTTTTTATTATAAACAGAGCCATAACGACTCTATGAAAACCATGAGCACCTGGGGAATTGAAGGCAGGAGAGCTGGAGGGGGTTGCAGAAACCTGCAGGTTTCTACACGGGGGAGGTGGCAGTTCAGGTAGAGCTTGACCAGTAGTTTGGATTGGAACAGGTGGGGAGGGGTGGTATTCTGTATAAGGGATATACTGCAGCCTCCTTGGGAAATCTGATAATTTTCTAAATTAATTAATTTGTAATTGTGATAAAATACACACAGCATCACATTTACCATTTTAACCATGTTTAAGTGTCCAGTTCAGTGGCATTCCACACATTCACATTGTTGTGTAGCCATCTCCACCCTCCATCTCCAGACCTTTTTTCATCTTGCAGAACTGAAACTCTATACCCATTGAACACTAACTCCCCGATCTTCCCTCCCCAGCCCCCGGCAATCATGACTCTACTTTCTGCCTCTATGAATCTGATTGCTCTAAGTACATCATACGAGTGTAACTGTACAGTATTTGTCCTTTTGTGACTCTCTTGTTTCACTTAGCATAATGTCTTCAAGGTTCATCCATTTTGTAGCACCTGTCAGCATAAAATCTTATAATTTTGCAGGTCCTGGGAGCTACCTGGAAATGGATGGATGGATGGATGGGTGGATGGATGGACGGATGGACAGATGCCAGTGGGGCAGATGGATGGATTCATGCGTGGTTGGATGGACAAATGGATGGTTGAGCAGATGATTGGATGGATGAAATGATGAATATCAGTGCTGGTATTTAGGTGGGTGGATTGAAAAAGAGATAGTAAAACAGGATACAATCCAACCCTGGAGTAGCTCGGAGCTACTCCAGGAGGACAAACACTCCCTAGACAATGTCACAGGGTCCACCCAGGACCACACACAAAATCCTACCGGGAGGGCATGACAATGCCAGCTGAAAACATCACAGATGCCGCCAGCCTTCACAGCAACACTGCAGCCAAGTCGTGAGGGCGGATGAGAAGTTTCTTTCTCGTGTGGAGGAAAGAGGATGGAGGTGCTCCAGACAGAGGGTCCGCATGAGCAGACGTGCAGAGGCAGGAAAGCACAGGACAGAGAGGCAATGCTCGTTTAAAGAAGTAACTCTCGGCCTCTGGAATAGGGGGGACCTGGGTGTAAATCCAGGCACGGCTAGTTATTAACCATGCCAGGCACGTTGCCCCACCTCTCTGAGCCTCAGCTTCCTGAGCTGCGAAATGAGGGCTTTGATGGCATCAAGCTTTGAGGATCCCGTAAGAACGTCAAGGACGAAGCTCAGAGTAAACTTGCAAGGAAATGTCATCTCTTCTTAACTCCTCTCCCACCCGCAGGCCCCTTCCCTCCTGGGGGCATTCACTGGTTGAGGCCAGTCCGGGAGGGGTGTCGCTACACTGCACAGGGGACCAAACCCCAGGGCAGCTGTGCAGGTGGCTCCCTCCTGGGATGCCACCTCCACTGCCGACTGGCTGAGGCTTCTCCTCCCCTCTCACCCCGTTATGACTCTAACATGTACCTGCCATCACTTTATTCATGAAGATTTGCATCGATTTTGTTATAAGCCGTTATGAATTCAGCTTGTGGAAAAAATAACATTGATCCCCCCGCCTTGTAATTTGTCTCTGAGCTGAAGGGTCCGCTAATGGTTTCCCCAAAGATTTATGTTGGGGGGCAGGGGAAGTGGCTCCAGTCACCGACTCCAAGCCACAACCTTCCCTCTCTGGATTTTCTTTGGTAACTTTGACCCTTTGGTTTAAAATGGGCCAGTTCAGTGACCGCAGCCCAGGAGCCCTGCCAGCTGCCACCTGCTCACTGCAGGGAAAGGAAGGAGAGAGGAGGACAGAAGAGCTGAGAAGGGAGGAACGATGGAGGTGGGGCAAAGAGGAGGCCTGTTCAGCAAAAAAGGTAGGAAAATAACATTCACCAAACATCCTCCATGCATTAGGCACTTTGAACGTTTCTTTCCTTATGTGAACTTCGTAATAATAAAACTGGTATCATCAGCTCCATTTACAATGAGGACAGTGAGGTTTGGAGAGGTTGAACAACATGTAGAGAATCACACAATATACCAGGGACAGAGCCAGTATTATAGCCTAGATGTGGCCGAGACACCGTTCCCTCCCCTGGGCACGTGGTGCCCCAGCACCCCCTTGGCGGGGTGGTTGTGCCATTGACAGCTTCTGGCCAATAGGATTGGGCAAGGTAATGCCTGTCACTTCCAGGCATGGTCCTTAGAAACATCTCTCTCTTCCTCTGCTTGGAGACCAGGGACAGTGTGGCTGGAGGATGGAGAAGGGTGACTCAGGCGCCATCAGATTGCAATGCAAATAAGGAATAAACAATTGTACAAAATCACTAAGACGGAGCAGTTTTCATTAACAGATATTGACATGTGCCAGCACCATGGTAAACATTTTATAGTATTTCCTCATCTCAACCTCACAACAACCCCGTGCGGTAAGCATTACTATTACAGACGAGGAGACCGACACCACAGAAGTAATTTACCTGTTCAAGGTCACACAGGTAGTAAGTGGCATGATCAGGATTCAAACTCAGGCCATGTGTTGTTTACACCTGGGTTTGCTTTTCCATCAGTCTTGCCGGAACATTCCCTATTCCCCTGGAAGGAGGCAGAACGAGTGGGAATTGGGGCAACAACTGTGACAGGTGCCAGCATCCTGGTTCATGATCCCTCATTTTTGTGCACTATTTTCACCACATCACTTCTTTTCATTACACGTGCCCCAGAAGTTATGCACGAAGGAGCTGACAACAAGTAGAAACCCTGTGGTGAATCCTGCGATGAGGGTGATTGCTCTCAACCTCATCCACCATGGAGCTGTGTGGTCTTTGGCTGAGCACCGTCCCTCTCTTGTCCTCCATTTCCCCACATGCAAAACAATGGGAAGGTGAACAAGGTAAGCTCCAAGGCCCAGCTCTAGCACGCCAGGGCAGAAATGTGCATTTCCAAGAACAGTGGGGCTTGGCTAGAGGTGCTTAGGAGCATGGTAAGCCCTGTTCCAAAAGCAGGCTCTTGCCTACGGAGATCAACTTGTCTCAGAGAAAACTGTGGTCTCTTTGGCAAAATAATTCCCTCAAGAATTGGGTAAGCTTTCCTTCTATTTGCTTCCAGTCAGTACCATGTACAAGTAACCACAACCAAATTTTCTTCTAGGTATAGTTTTTCTGTTTAAAAACTCTTCTTTCGGGCTTCCCTGGTGGCGCAGTGGTTGAGAGTCCGCCTGTCGATGCAGGGGACGCGGGTTCGTGCCCCGGTCCGGGAGGATCCCACGTGCCACGGAGCAGCTGGGCCCGTGAGCCATGGCCGCTGAGCCTGCGCGTCCGGAGCCTGTGCTCCGCAACGGGAGAGGCCACGGCAGTGAGAGGCCCGCATACCAGAAAAAAAAAATAAAAACCTCTTCTTTCCAAATACCATACGATATTACTTATATGTGGAACCTAAAATATGACACAAATGAAGTTTTCTACAAAACAACAGCAACAAAAAACTCACAGATATAGAGAACAGACTTGTAGCTGCCAAGAGGGAGGGGATTGGTACAGGGTAGGAGTGGGAGTTTGGGATCAGCAGATGTAAACTATTATATATAGAATGGATAAACAACAAGGTCCTACTGTATAGCACAGGGAACTATATTCAATATTCTGTGATAAACCATTATGAAAAAGAATATATATGTGTACAACTTAGTCACTTTGCTGTACAGCAGAAATTAACACAACATTGTAAATCAACTATACTTCAATAAATTTTTTAAAAAATAAAATAAAATAAAAATAAAAACACATCTTTCATTTCCTGGTATCTTTTTCTTGTTCCAACCCAGAGGAGGCCTCCTGGGGGCCACCTGGGACAGTAGGTTTGGGTGAGGAGGCAACAGTCTGATCTGACTTTGGCTGCCATATTCTATCCTACAGTCTGGCCTGAGGTGCATGAGAAAAGGTTGGGGCTTCAGTCTTCTCTCCTGCCTATTAAGACTTCCTCCTCCAAATCTTGTTTTATAAGTAGCCTGAGATCATCTCTCTCATAGGATCTGCTAAACATGAAAGAATCAGCCAATACATATTACATTCTGAGTTACAACGGACCTGCTAGAGTTACAGACACTGTTGGCACATGATCTGCTTTCAAGGAACCCCAGGCAATATCAGATGTTTATCATAACAAGGGCCACCATCATCCTATTCTGAGATACCTCCAGCTTTAACACCTGCTCCTTGGCCACTAAGCCAAAGCTTCATAGTTTATGTTTTCTTACGGAAGCACAACAGTCTGGTACCAAAGTTGATTTTAGTTAAGATAACAGACTCATTTGCTGTAACAAAAGTCAAAGGTACAGTGCTTTAAACAAGATGGAAGTTTCTCTTCTGGGTAACAGTTGATCCAGGGCTGATAAGATAGCTTCACAATGTCAGAGTCAAGGCCTCCTTCATCTTTATTGCTCTGTTTTTGTCCACATGGCCCAGAATTCTCACCAGCAGGCAGAGGGGGAGAGAGAGGGAGAGATAACCCCTTTTCTTTTGAGGGCATGACCTGGAAGTTGATCCCATAACTTCTCTTAAATCTTATTGGTCAGAACATACTCAAATGGCCACACCTAGTAACACGGGACTATGGGAAATGTAGTTTCTATCTGGTGACCAGGTGCCTTGCTAAAATTCACCCATTCTATTACTAGAAGAAAAAAAAGAAAAAGAAATTAACTTTGGAGACAATCATCTGCAACAAAGTCAGCATTCCACAGATAGGGGAATGGAAGCTCAGAGAAGTTAAATAAGTCACCCAAGTTTGTACAGCTAGCAAAAGTGATAGAACCAAATCTCACCCCAGCAGTCAGTCCAGAGCCCATGCACAAAGCTACAACAGTTGTCTGCCTCATCGACAATGTAATGCTCCACAGATGTAGAAAAGAAACTTATGGTTACCAAAGGGGAAAGGGAGTGGAGGAGGGACAAATTAGGAGTTTGGGATTAGTAGATACAAACCACTATATATAAAACAGATAAACAACAAGGTCCTACTGTATAGCACAGGGACCTATATTCAATACCTTGTAATAAACCATAATGGAAAAGGATAAGAAAAAGAAAATGTATATATATATATATATATATATATATATATATATGTATATATAACTGAATCACTTTGCTGTACACCAGAAACTAACTCAACGTTGTAAATCAACTACACTTCAATTAAAAAAATTTTAAAAACACATATAATGTTCCTAAAAGAGTGCTCAAAAGTAATAGGAGTTCAGTAAAGGTTATTTTCCCTTTGCCCCTGACCCTAGATAGCCAGATCCTTAAAAAAAAGAAAAGAAAAGAAAAAAAACTGCCACTACCACCACCTAGGTACATTAAGTTTTTGAAAAGGAAGTGCAGAGAAAATAATTTCTGGAACGTGATAGGAGGGTTTAGCCAAGTGACATCATGGGTATTTGGGTATCTTGGGAAAAGAGTATATAACTGTGTTTCTCAAGTGTGCTTCACGAAGCACCCACTTGACTCAATTAGGGTGTGTGGAACCCAGGGATCTGCATTGATCTTGATGTGCACCAAAGTTTGACAACCACAGGTTTGAAGTTTACACAAGGTATATGGCACATGGTTATTTGCGGCATGGTTGCAGGTGGCAGCCAGGCAGGTTAAATACAGCTTCTGGCTTTTGAGCCACATCAGCCTGAGTTCAGATTCAAGCCCTACCGCCTGCTGGCTTTGTGAGTGTGGACAAATCACTGCAGCTTTAGTATCGTTGGTTTTCTCATCTGTACAATGGGGGTAAAAATGCCTGCCTCCCAGGATTGTTCACATAGCCAGCAAAAATGTATTGAGTACCCACCTCGTACCGAGTACTACTGGAGGCATTAAACAGAACAAACAAAACCCCTTCACTCATGGAGCTTATGTTATGGTGGGGAGACAGCAAGTAGACGGGAAAGATACGTCAAATGTGCAGCATGTCAGATGCTGTTGTGTTCCAGAGAAAAATGAAGCAGGGAAAGGCCATAGAAACTGTGGCAGGATGCACATTCAGATCAGGTGTCCAAGGAAGGCCTCACAGAGAAGATGACACTTAAGTGAGTCATGAAGATACTCAGAAAGCAGAAGCATTTCCAGGGGAGGGGTCAGCATGGCTCTGAGGCGGGGTCAGACCTGGTGCATTTGAGCCACAGCAAGGGAGCTGGTGTGGCTGGAGGGCAGAGAGCAAGGTGCGCAGAGCGGGGGCGGGGAAGCAACGCAGGGCCAGACGAGGAAGGGCATCCCACATGCTGTGCTGGTCGCGAACTTGTTGCTGATGAAACAGAAGCCGTTGGAAGGTTCTGTGCAAAGAAGTGACATGATTGGCTTATATGTTAACAGATTCTTTCTGACTGATATGCAGAGAATGTTCCCAAAGAGGCAAGCGGGAAGCAGGAAGCTATTGTCCAGGGAAGAGAGAAAAGAGCAGAGAAGATGAGCAGACACGCTGTGTGCAGGGCCTGGCTGGTGCTCCAGCTCTGGCTCCCACTCTAACTCCCCGGGGCTCGTCGTACCCACCCCACAGCCTCGCCAAGAAGAGGAAGATAGACGCAGGCTCCTGCTTGTAGGAGGCATGTCTGCCCAGCCCCCTGGAAACCTGCAGGCCTTTCTCTGAAGCTTGGGGCCCTCATGGCAACCTGGGCTGGGCTGTGTGCATGGTGAAGGGGATACGGCAGTTTCTCCCGTATCCAGACCTCTCACGTGGAAGCGTCATCTCAATGGAATTCCTCTGCCAACACAAGCACAGGGAATTAGCAGAAATTCCTCTTGCAGTCACTTTGAGGGACTACAGACCTGATCCCGGGAGGGACGCTAGAGCTCCCATGATATAGGGAGGCTTCCATGAGGGTCCCATCATGTGTCTCTGCTTTGGCTCTTTGCAGCCCCAACATACGGCAGACACGCCCTCACCCCACATCCCAGGAGGTGAGGGGGAGAGTCGGTGAAGAGAGAGGGCTATTGGCTGTGTACCTGCCCGAGCACCTGTGTGGTACTTTAGGAACGTATGCCTGTTGGTCTGTATGTCTGTGTGTCAGGTGGGGAGTGGGGTGGGCTTTCCTCTTCCATTTCCTGGTTCTCCTGTGTGTGTGCATGGCTGCACATAGGTGTCTATTTCCTTCCATGTGTATGCTTATGCGTAGATGCATAGGTGGGTATATCAGCAGGTGGGTCTGTGCATGCCTACACACCTGGGTGTGCATCTGCATTTTGATGCATCTGTATGGGGCCATGTCTGTGTGTGCACATGGTGCCTCTAAGGTGTGCCTTTGTATGTGCATGTGCCCACGTGTGTGTATTCCTGTGTGCATTCATGCCTCCGTTCTGTAGAAATGCAAGAATGTACACGCAGGCCCACACCTCCAGGTGCCTAGCCCTTCCCTCCTGGAACCCTGCCTGTCTCATTAGTAGCTTGAAGGGCCCCCTGTCCCCTGGGGAGACCTGAGGTTAGGCGGACAGCTGAGGCACATGAAGCCTTTGACCAATTCCATCTTTTTCTTACTTGGGAAGCATCTGCAAGGACTGGGTTCAGGGCTGGTCCACAGAGCAGCATCTTTATGCCAAGGAGGGGAAGAAGAGGAAGGAGAGAAACACCAGCAGAGCAAGAGCAGCCATGCAGGTGACAAAGAGAGGCACGTGCACCAGCATTCACCGCAGCTCTATTTACAATAGCCAGGACATGGAAGCAACCTAGGTGTCCATCAACAGACGAATGGATGAAGAAGATGTGGCACATATATACAATGGAATATTACTCAGCCATGAAAAGGAACGAAACTGAGTTATTTGTAGTGAGGTGGATGGACCTAGAGTCTGTCATACCGAGTGAAGTAAGTCAGAAAGAGAAAGACAAATGCCATATGCTAACACATATATATGGAATCTAAAAAAAGAAAAGTTTTTGAAGAACATAAGGGCAGGACAGGAATAAAGACACAGACGTAGAGAATGGACTTGAGGACATGGGGAGGGGGAGGGGTAAGCTGAGACGAAGTGAGAGAGTGGCATGGACATATATACACTACCAAATGTAAAATAGATAGCTAGTGGGAAGCAGCCACATAGCACAGGGAGATCAGCTCGGTGCTTTGTGACCACCTAGAGGGGTGGGATAGGGAGGGTGGGAGGGAGACACAAGAGGGAGGGGATAGGGGGATATATGTATACATATAGCCTATTAACTTTGTTGTACAGCAGAAACTAACACAACATTGCAAAGCAATTATACTCCAATAAAGATGTTAAAAATTTTTAAAAAGATATGCAGGTGAGGGGAGCAGGAGAGAGGGCGAAGAAAGAGGAACAGGTAGAGAGAAAGGGAACCAACTGAATAAAGAATGGTTCTGAGCGACACGTCCCCAAACTTACTAGTTGAAAAGTTGAAAAATTCTACCAAGTTAGGTAACAGGTGTTGCATATAATACCCATCCAATCATTCATTCATTTGTCTACTTTTCAACCAGAAAACTTTAATGTCTCTATGCCTGACACCTCCCCTCTCTCAGTCCTGCATTTTCAGTTCTGCTACCCTTGCACTGTTAATGACATGCCCCCATGACTCTGGGAGACTCCTGCCCAGGGGCAAGTTGATCAGTTCTGCTTCTAGGTTCTTCTTGTGACCCAGCATAAGACAAGGACCCCTGGCCTTTAATACTGAAATATATTGGCTCAAGTCCCCGATCTGACCTCCTGCAGCTAGCCCGATGCTCTCCCCAAGTTTTCAGAGCACTCCTAGGGAGCAGGGTCTCACCATCACTTCCAGATCACAGTTCTTCTTCCTGTTGATCTCTCCGCCTCTCACACCTCCTCCCTATAGCTGCGCTGGCCCAGCTGCAGGGCACCACCCTATGCTCCTGATTGCCTCCAAAGCCACCGGGTGAGGCATCACGTGCAGTAGCCATGACTACATCTGTCCAGCGCTGCAGAGAAGGTTACCTCACTGCAATGTATACTTAGGGGGGAACTTCTGACACCCTTCTTATTAGAGAAGACACCCTTCGCCATGGTCACGTGGTCCACAGACTGTGCTGCCCAGTCTACTATCTTTCTTTCTCTCCCCCTTGTCTGGGAGGTAGGTGAGCTGGACGGTTTCTGAAGTACCACCCAGCTCTGAAATTCGATGGGACTCAGTCCTAGATGATCCTTTACTCATTGGCTCTGGAAAAGAGCGCTGTCCAGAGACATAACAACAAATTGTGGTTTGGGCACATCCCATTCTTACCTACATAGTCCCTTTCATCCTCATTTCCCAGTCCCTCTCTCCCCTCCTACAGGCAACACTTCTGATGCATTTTATGTGTATCCTTCTGTTTGTATGTCTTTTTGTAAAATGCATATTTTTGTTTCGTATGTGTGCATTTTCAATGGACTTAAATGGAATTTCCGCCCCAGCACTGGGCTTTGCAGTCAACCATATTACTGTGGGTGCAGCTGGTGTGCTACTTCTGACTGCTCTCAGCCTCATGGTAGCCATACTCTCACTCTGTCCGTCCGGTTGTCCTGTGGAAACTAACATTTTGAACATCTGTCATTTGCCAGACACTGGCCAATAAAGGCTCAGACTTGAATTATGAGACTTTACCCTCACAGCAACTTCTGCAGGCAGCTCTGTTATCCCTGTCTTATGGAAGAGGAAACTGAGGCAGAGGTTAAGAACTTTCTCAAGATACCTGAGCTAGGAAGTGGCAGAGCAGAAATTTGAATCTAGGCCGTCTGATTCCAATATCCTCTCTTTTAATCAGTATGCAAGACAGCCTACTCTGGGCCAAATCCAACCATCTAGAACTGGTTGTGCCTATTGCATACCTACTATGTGCCAGGGCCTTTATATCATGCAGAGCTACCATGTACGGCTGCACAGGTAGTGCACTGTGTAACTTCAGAGAGCACCATCTACCTAGAGTACAGTGTGAATGGCGCCCCCTGGAATCAATGATAAATTGTGCAGTGGGGTGACGACAATCATATAAAGTTGGAATTTTCACTCCCTTTTTACAGCCAAGAAAAGTGAGTCTCAGAGAGCTTATGTGACCTTCCAGAAGCACAAGCCAAAGAATAGAGAGTGTAGATCCAAATCCATTTGACAGCAGAGTATGATTCCCTGAGGCCATTAGACTCCTCCCCAGCCTATCGCTGCCATGCCACACAGGCAGTTGCAGCCAACCTCTCAAACTGAGTGTGTCTCCAGTTTACCGGAGGACTGTTACTCAAGTGGAGACGGTGACAGTTAAGGTGTGCCTCCAGGAGGCGGGTGTTGGGCGTGGCAGTCCTGTCACAGAGACGCTGTGCGCTGGGGGCGTGTTAGGCTCACCATCCTCTCCACGCTTATCGCTCTGGGCCAGGGGGCTCATGCCCCCCTCACCCCGCTGCATCATGGGCTGCAGCCCCATCCACCCACCAAGTGGTTGCCAAACTCATCATGGCGAAAGGCCACGGAGAGGAGCAGTAATTCAAAGGAAGAAGCCCTCGAGAGAGCTCTAGGTTTTGTCCGCAGCATTAAGACAGCTTCAGAGAAAAGCCTTTACTGCAGACAGAAGAATATTATTTCAGAGCTATTCCCCTGGCCCATTGCAGCAAAATAATAGAACTTTAGTTTCTATATATTTGTCATGCTTAGCACACATGTATTTCAAATATATTTGCCAGCATATAAAATTGAGGTGAAATATTGCAAAATGGGCCATTTCTTGTACATTTTAAATGTATTTCCTTTATTTGTTGCACTTATTTTACATATCTACACAATCCATCTTTGGAACTGGAGAAGCAATAAGTGATAAATCGATACTGAGGTTTTCCATGGTGAAGAGACTCACATTGGGTGTGAAATTTCCTATTTGCCTGGCATCTCCTAGTTCTGACTACAGAGAGAAATGGCTGCCTTCCTGCATCTTCCTGGGCAGTTACATCTCTCAGCGGCAGGGAACTGCAGTTGTAACTTTGAGGCAGTGTCTCAAAACCCCTTCCCTTCCCATCTTGGCAGGGGCTGGGTACCAGCTTTCTCCAACGATAGTAGAATGTCTTAGTGGTCTGAGTTTGAAGTCTAATTAGGTGGAACTAATCTAAGTCCTAAAGTTAGAGTTCTTATCCTGGGACTTTAGGAGTCTCCCTAAAATTATATGCCTAGGGCTTCCCTGGTGGCGCAGTGGTTGAGAATCTGCCTGCCAATGCAGTGGACACGGGTTCGAGCCCTGGTCTGGGAGGATCCCACATGCCGCGGAGCAACTGGGCCCGTGAGCCACAATCACTGAGCCTGCGCGTCTGGAGCCTGTGCTCCGCAACAAGAGAGGCCGCGATAGTGAGAGGCCCGCGCACGGCGATGAAGAGCGGCCCCCCGCTTGCCACAACTGGAAAAAGCCCTCGCACAGAAACGAAGACCCAACACAGCCATAAATAAAATAAATAAATAATTTTTTAAAAGAAACATACCCAAAATAACTTTAAAAAAGACGTATATGCCTAATTTTGAGTACTTGCACACCTTCTGTGGCTGCAAATGTAGGTTAAGCACTTATCTGGGAGTCTGGGGTGGGCTCCGTCCTGCTAAGGAAGATGGTCTCTCCTTTATCTGGTCCTTTCTGCCCTTGCCTCCACTCACCCTGGCAAGGAGGGTTGGGTGGAAGATGGAGCCCAGAGCCAGAGTCCCATCTACACAGCCTCTTACCTGGATATTTCAGATTGGACCAGTTACTCTCAGGGGAAAGCCCCCTGGCGCGTTGAAGTGGATGAACTCACCCCACTGGCTGCTAAGCAACCCTTCCCAAGATGGCCACAGAGCAAGAGAGCTCAGGACCTTTGTTTATAACTGATCAAAGGCTCCAGGGGCAGGATGGAGAGACCATTCCCTCGGGCCCAGGCCACACCACAGAAGGTGTGGAGTTCAGCCACATGGGTCCTGCATACACACTCCAGCACCATGGTGTTCTCCCACAGGCACTCCCTGGGGTTGCCTTCTTAAATGTAAGCCCCAAAGGTCAGGGCTCTGATCCTCGTACTCTGGCGTGGGGTTACCCTTCATCCTTTAGATAATGGAAGGCAGTTTTGGACCCACCACCGGATGGTGTGAGCCTGCAGAGAGCCAGCCACATCTTTTCCCTTGTGCTCAGTCTGGATTTGACTCCCTCTTAGACCTGGGGCAGAGTTGACCTCTGCTGGGTTCTTCACTCCATGCTTAGCTGCACCTAACACCCAGAATGGTCCATTGACCGCTTACTTGTGTGTCCTCCCCCCTTGAAGGCTGGGGCTGTGTTTTATTCATCTCTGTGTTATCTGTATCTGCCCTGGCACATAGGAGATCTTAAGAAGACTGTGGATGGATGGATGGATGGATGGGTGGATGGATGGATGGATGGATGGATGGATGGATGGATGGATGGATGGGTGGGTGGATGGATGGATGGATGGATGGATGGATGGATGGATGAATGGGTGGATGGATGGGTGGGTGGATGGATGGGTAGACGGATGGATGGATGGGTGGATGGATGGGATAATTCCGTGTAAGCAGGTTTCTACGGGTTTCAGCACATGGAAATTGGGCCTGTGAGATAGTCCTATCCTTTGTGTCACCCTCCTCAGTGAAGCGTAATCCATAAAAGCCTCATTAATATCTCAGACAATGGAGAGACAGGATCAGCCACGTCCCTCTATCCATTAAAGATGAACACTCTTCTGCGGGACAAGGGGGGCTAATACATCTCTCCCCATGGTTCTGCCGCAACCACCAGCCATCAGGGAGCCCATTAGAAGAGGTAAGAACTATTGATCCCTGATGAAAGATGTCTGGGATCCTAGGGCAGGCACTTCCTGGGCCCAGTGGAGGAGGAACAGAGGCAAAGGCCCTCTCCTCACTATTACCAGCTAGAATCCAGCTGGGCCCTGGAGGCCTGAGATGAGGTACATACTCAGGGTAGCTGAGCTGGAAGGATCATCCATGGAACCTCCTCTTTTCAGAGATGACAAAGCAGGTCTTGACAGAGTGGGCGACTTACCCAAAGTTACGCTCTTATAAATTAATTGCAAAAGTGGCCTTATCCTTCACCCATTCTTCTATCCATGCCCTTTGCAAGGTGACTGTGCAGCTCTACCCACTGCAAGAAGGAACCTAGATTCCCCCCTGCCCCCACCACCCTTGAATCCGGACTTAGCCAAGTGACTTGTTTGACACACAGTGGCAGAAATGCTTATATGCCAGTTTCAAGCCTATGTCTCAAGAGTCGTAGGCATTTTGGGTCTCTCCCTTGCTTTTCTACCTTTGATAAGAACATTCCTGAGCTAGCCTGCCGGAGGAATGAGCAAAGTCCAATCAACCCAGTTATCCCAGCCAGGCCCAGACACGTGAGAGCCCAGCCAAGATCAGCAAAGCCGCTTAGCTTGACCTGCAATTGACCAGACAGATGAGTGTGCCCTGCCCAGGCCCACTCATCTTAGCAGAACCACCCAGATGACCCAGAGACATGAGCAACATACATGTTTACAATCAATCGTATTCCACTGAGGTTCCTTGGCTGTTTGTTCTGAAGCATCTCTACGGCGATAGATACCTGATACCTACATTTGCGCCCAGTCCCTCCTTGTTATTCTCCCTGGTGTGCCAGGCGCTCTCACTGGGGCAGCCACAGGTCCCCTTCTCCGGCCACCTCGCCTTCCTTAATCTCTCCTCCACCACAGAAACCTCAATTGATGACTCATGGCCTCTAGATTTTAATTATTTCCTTTCCTTTTCTTTTCCTTGTTCTTTCTTTTTTTCTTTCATTTCTTCTTTTTGCTCACAGTGTGTTTGCCAAAAAAAGAGTTTGAGCCAACATTTAAACATCAGAAGCCCTCATGCTGGCCCTGCTGATGCACCCTCTCTTCCATTACCAGCCCTGCTGTAGACTTATTACCAAAAGTAGCATTGGACTGAAATGGAATGGCCATGATTTGCATCGTTTTGCATCTCATTTGCATAGTGCTTATTTCCCGTCCAAAAATACTGACATTTGCTCACAGTTTGCTTCTGACTCTCCAGGGCTCCCAACACTGGTCTCTGTGCCGCTGTCTTCTCACCTTCTGCCTCCCTCTGCTTGTGTTAACCATACCTGGAGAAATGCCCAGCTGGTCCAGGCCTAGTGGGGATGGACCCATCTCCCTCTTCCTCCCACAATGCAGCTGAAAGTCTGCCTCTGGAAATCCCCTCTTGGCTTCTAGGCTTGATGTTGGCTGAGTTATTTACCTGCTGTGACCAATGCCCAGCATGGTATCTAGGCATGCCAGGAACTTATGAAGCGTCTGAATGAATGAGTACATACATGACTGAATGGATGAGTGATTGAACTAATAAGACAAAGGTCAAATGAGTGAGTGGGTGAGTAATGAGGGAATGGGGAAAGGAGAGGAGCTGGGGAGCTTTGGAGGAAAGATATCTCAGGCAAGCAAGATCTTCAGGAGCAATTTGCACAGCATTTTTGGGCTCAGCACTTGGAGGGAGAAAGATCTGGGTCTGAATTCTAGAGACATCAAGCAGGTGTGTGACCCTTGGGCAGGTCTCTTCATTGCTGTGTGCCTCAGCTTGTCAGATGAAAATATGGGCCCTGCTATATCCCAGTGCCTAGGGCAGCGCCTGACTCACAGAAGGCGTTCAAGAAATACCTGTTGGGTGAATGAATGAATGACTCCCCACCATAAAGTTGCTGGGAAGATTAAATGAGATGTTGCCCACAAGGCGCTTTGCATAGTCTGGTACTTACTAGTCATTCACCATGAGTTCAGTCTACCCGTCCAGCCTCCAGTAATCACCAGGACACATCCATACATAATCTACATGTAATCACCGGGAGGCGTGTGTTCCCAGCCCTGCACTAAACACAACTGGGAACAAAACTGTGTGTCATTCAACAGTGTGCCAGGGGCCAGCTTTGTGCCAGGTCCAAGCCAGTTGCTAGGGAGCCAGAGATGAACCTCAGAGTCCTGCCTCTGGGGTCTTTACAGTCAGGTTGGGAAAATAAGGCTGTCACTAGCATGAAATAATTAGAGAGAAATGCAGGGGGCTGGAGCCCCCCCCCCAGGCTGTAACACCAGGGAGCCAGGCCTCCATGAGCTGGGGCTCCCCCGGGTGGTTTCTTAGAGGATCCAGCTTGCCTTCATCCTTCATCTGTGTGGCTATTTGGAATTATAGAGGGAAAGGATGACAAGCAGGAGGGAGAGCAAGGACAAAGGAGTTAAGCTGGAAATACATGTGAAGGATAGACAGGGAGGGGAGTGGAGGTGGTGCTGGGGAAAGGGGGCACCTGTGACATGTGCGCTTAGTTGGGGGCCATCTCCATCTCTGGTTCCAGACTCTGCCACACTGAGAGCTTATTCTCTAAACTGCAGCCTGTTTTCTCAGCATCAGCATTTACTACATGGAGCAGCACATAGTAAAGGGACCAGTCTCTAGCTGTATCTCCGACTGGTCCAGCTAGCATCACACAGAGGAAACTCCCAACAGCAACCAAAGGAGACACAAGAGCCCAGAGGTGGAAAGTCCAAATCCAACAGGGCTGGAACAAAATCAGAAGGGCTTCCCAGGGGAAGTGAGCTGTGCTGAATTTTGAAAGATGTTTGGAGCCAGATGTTTGGAGAAAAGATGTTCCAGGCAGAGAACCACCTGCAAAGCCTGGGAGGTAAAACAGAACACAGTGAGCTTAGAGGTAACAGGTTTGGGAGCTGGGAGGGCCCTGAGACCTCTTTTGAGGCAACCAGCATAAATCAGAGGTGAGAAAACTGAACTCCAGAGAGAGGGAGTCACTCTCTCAAGATCACACAGCATTTCAGCAGCAGAACTTTGACTGGAACTCTCTTAGCTCAGAGCTCTGGGAGCAGAATGAGAAATATACATTTGTTTGCCAGGGATCTAAGCAGCATGAGGCCTCAGGATGGAAGACCCAGCCCAAACTGGCCTAGGCCAAGGGACTTTATTGGCTCAATGAACTCCTAAGTCTGGGAGAGGGTGGACTTCAGGCACAACCTGATCCAGGGGCCCAGACTGTGCCTCCTAAGCTGGGTCCCTCTCATTTCACTAAGCTTGAATTCTCTTATGTTGGCTTCCTTCTCAGAAAGACTATCTCCTTGTCTCTCTCACATTTGAGCTCAGCTTACCTGGAGCTCAGAGAAAGCCCCACTGATCTCTCGTCTGACTGTCTCACATGCCCTTTCTGAGCCAATCACAGTGTCCAGAAAGGACATGTCATGAGCTCTTCCCTTGAGATCAGGGGTGAAGGGATGTAACCCGGGCACACATCAACCCCAAGGGCAGAATATGAGGAAGGGTGGATTACCCAGCATCTGTTTCTGAAAGTTGGGTGAATGGGGTCAAAACCACAAAAGCCCTCCTCAAGGCTCTCAGAGTCCAGCCATGGGAGGGCAGCAGCCATGCAGCCATCCCTCTGGGAACCTTGATGAGAATGAGATGAGTCAGCCAGGGCAGCAAGAGGTGGAGGTCACCTCACCCAGGGGCATCCCTTCTTTGAGCCTCTTTTGGCAACCTCACCATTATCCCTGCCCAGTCCTGCTGTCTCAAAGATTCATGACATCTACTGTGATGTGATTTTCTGACTAAGGGGCCCGGAGAACTTGAGCTATACATCTTGGCTCTACCCCTAACCAGCTGTGGTCTTGGCCAAGCTGCTGTCCCTCTATGAGCCTCTGTTTCCTCATTTGTAAAATGAGGAGATTGGAGTAAATACGTGGTTTTTAAACATTGTTTAAGCAGCAGAACACATTCTTTCGATGAAGTCTTATCTAGCAGGCCAATATAAGACACAGGGAGGTGGAACAGGTGATGTAGGGGTGATGGGGGCAGAGATCTGGTGCTCAGTCCTCCCCCTCCCCCTCGCTCACCAGTCTGAAAAACACTGACAGCCTAGAGGGCCCTCAGCTCTGGGACCACATGGCACTGAGGAAAGCACACTGGCCTTAGACACAGATGGAACTGTGGGCCTGGGTTTGAATCCTAATCCCACCAATATATTAGTTAACTCTTGCTGCCTCAGCCTCAAAGCTCAGGGACTTACAATGATAACTATTGATTATACTCGTGCACTTACAGGCCTGTTGGGTGTTGGCTGATCTAGGCTGATCTGCACTGGAGTGACTGCTCTGCCTGCATCTCCTGCTCCTTCTGGGACCAGAAAGTAAGACGGGGCATTTTTTGACACTTTTGTCAACATGCCATCAACCAAAACAAGTTTTACGGCCAAACTCATAAAACTTAGTACGAGCAGACAGCTACTAATCCATGAGAATGTGCCATGAGGAAGCCTGGTGTGTGCGTGTGTGTGTTGCATGAGTGTGCATGTGTGCAAACACAGATGTGGGAAGCGCACCTCTGAAAGGCAGATGCTTCTAACCCTGCGTTATGATGTTACACAGAGGCTGAAGTTGCTTTCAGGGCTCAGCTCCCAGATTCTGCCCGCTGCAAAAATCATCATGTTATAATTACAAGTTAATTAAAGCAGAAGAGATCAAAGGCACTTTAGACAGATTAATGATACAGCGAGTGCCAGAAATTTCACCATCTTATGTATTAACCACATTGTCGTTTTTATTCCTCTTTTTTCCCCTCTTTTGTGTCAGCCGAAAAGCCTTTCACATCTTTTCTCTGTCCCCATCAATGCATGAGGAATTTGAAGTCCTAACAGCTGCGAGGAGCTGTCTGTGGAAAAGGGGCCCATTCAAAGGATATCAGAAAAATCAACGAGCCTTTTAGCTTCTGACTAGAGTGAAGCTGCCACCCACCTAACCTTCTTCTACCTAAAAAAAAAAAAAAAAGAAAGAAAAAAAAGACCTAAAAAAAAAATCAGTCATTAAAATAAGGCCAAAGCAAAGGGAAGCTAGACTCCCCAGCTCCTCACCTCTCCAGGGAGCCTCTGGGAGGAAAGGAATTTTTGCATTTCAGGTTCATGACTGTCCTAATCTGTTCGGGCTTCTCTAACAAAGTACCAGAGACTGGGGGCCTCATAAACAACAGAGTTTTATTTCTCACAGTTCTGGAGTCTGGAAGTCTGAGATTAGGGTGCTAGCCTGGTTGGGCTCTGGTGAGAACCCTGTTCTGGCTTGCAGACTGCTGACTTACTGTACCCTCAACTGGCCAAGAGCAGAGAGTGGAAGCAAGCTCTCCCGTGGCTCTTATAAGGGCACTAATCCCATTCACAGAAGCCCCACCCTCATGACCTCATCTAATCCTAATTACCTCCCAAAGACCCCACATCCTAATACAACACACGTGGGGTAGGGTTTCAACATATGAATTTGCATGCCGTCCATAACACCCACCTGCTGAGCATGACAGCTGAGTCATCCAAGTTTAGCCTGAGGGTAAAGTGTGAGTCAGATAATTCAGCAGGAAAATAAATAAACAGCCCACACACTCATTCACTCACTGGTATTTCTCAAATGTCCACCACATGCCAGTGCCAGGCATTGGGTTAGGGCTGGAGGTAAAGTGGCGAGCAAGTCAGACGATGTCTCTGCCCTCGTGGTGTTAGCAATCAAGCTGGCAAGAACACACGATTTACGAGTGGAGTGTTAAGGTAATGTGCACTAGAACCACCACGCCCCCTCAAATCTCAGTGGCTTAAAGTAAAAGTTTATTTCTCTCCTGCATAAAAACCAATCAGTGGGGCTTCCCTGGTGGCGCAGTGGTTGAGAGTCCGCCTGCCGATGCAGGGGACGCGGGCTCGTGCCCCGGTCCGGGAGGATCCCACATGCCGCGGAGCGGCTGGGCCCGTGAGCCGTGGCCGCTGAGCCTGCGCGTCCGGAGCCTGTGCTCCGCAACGGGAGAGGCCACAACAGTGAGAGGCCCGCGTACCTCAAAAAAAAAAAAAAAACAATCAGTGGGGGAGGGTGGGAGGTCTCCTCAGGACCCAGGCAGATGGAAGCATCTTCAATGGATGGCTCCAAAAGTCACATCTAACAGACAGGTAGAGAAAGACCACCCAAAACATTTTTGTAGGCCAGTGGGCGTGATGTACATCACTTTTACCCATAATCCACCGGTGAGACCTCAGTTGCCTGACCTACCAAGTTGCAAAGGGAGCTGAGAAATGTTGTCTGGCTTGGTTACCACTTCCTAACAATTACACTACCCTGTGGAAGGAGAGAAGAACCTTGGTTGACTAGCCCACCTCTCTGCCAATACAAGTAGGCACAATAACTGATGATGAATGCTTACTAGGAGAAGCTCAGGGGCCTATGGGTGCACACAGCAGGGGGGCCTGTTTCAATGACCTGTTATTCTGTAACAAATCACCCCCACAACTGGGTGGATTAAAATACAAATGTATTATTATCTCCCGAAGTTCTGTGGGTGGACTGGGTTCAGCGGGGCAGTGCTCACTTTGGTCTCTAATACAGTTGCAGTCACACAGCTACTGCTGTGTCTCCAATGTTTCTTCATTCACAGGTCTGGTCCCTCACCTGGGCCGGCTGGGGCCGGCCAGGCACCTGTCTCTACCCAAGTGGCCAAAGTGACCTTCCTCACAGCATGGTGGTCTCAGAGTAGTGAGAGTCTTTACATGCTGGCTGGCTTGCCCTGGATAAACACTCTAAGAAACCCATGTAGCAGTTGCAAAGCTTTTTACAACCTGGACTTGGAAGTCCCAGAGTGTCACTTCCACAGCATTCTGTTGGTCAAGCAGATTCAGATTCTTCTAGTTCTTAATGTTCTGTGATTCTTTCTCAGAGAACAGCAAGATTTCCAGAAGATTAATCTGGCTGCTGTACAGGGTAGTTTGGAAGAGAGCAGGGAGACAGCTAGGAGGCTGTCTTATGGTTGCCTTTTTTGTGCATTTGAAGCTTCCCACTTACATTATCCTCCATCCCCCACCATCATCAGAGGAATCGGGGCTGGAGGGTTTGGCACCCTTGGTCTGATTGGTCACCCTGACCCGTTCATCACCCTAGAGTGTTTCTCCTAGGCCTGTTCCTACAAGCTGAGTCTGAAAGAGCTTTTCACACTTGGAAAAATCATTGTCATGGGAGGATCCAGAGAGTCTACGGGCGAGTATGAAGACATCAGTGGAGTACAATTCCCTTCCTCCGTAGTGAGAGTGAAGAGAGAGTGAGTCAGTACCATGGTCAGCTCCTGCTCTGTTCATTACTATGGGCTTAGTCTGGGACATCTGGGAGGGTCAGGTGACCAGTGGGGAAGGAGAAGACCCTCTCCCAGGGAACTCCCAGTCTGAGAGGGAAAGTTGGATCCTGCTTTGGGGGTGGGAGGGCTGGTATAAGAGAGGAGAGCACACTAAGAGTCTCCAGTCTGATGCAACACCATGCCAGGCACCAAATAGATAAAACCCTCAGAGCCCCTAGAGAAGGTCAATATTATCATGCCTGTTTTATAGGTAAGGACACAGAAGATCAGAAGAGCAAAGAAGCTCCCCCACATCTTACACCTGCTTAGTGCAAGAGCCAAGACTTGGACTCAGGTCCATCTGAATCCAGACTCCATGCCCTTTTGTAACGTTCCACAAGCTCCCGAGAGGCCAGGAGCCATCCTAGAATATGACACTCAGCAGGGGTTCAGCAAATGTTGAATTATTGAATGAATGAATGAATGAATGAATGAATGAATAGTGAGTGGACTGGGTGAGTGTGCAAACAAACTGGGAAGAGATGCATCTCAAGCTGCATTCAGGTGTTGGACTGCAGAGGAAGACCAGGTGATCCTGATTCCCCTCTTCCCTGAGGAAGCTGACGATCTCAACCAGGTCATGGGGTGAGTTGAGTTGAGGGGTTCACACTGTAGCATGTGGGTTTACTTGCTCCTCCCTGTCCTGCCCCACAACGGCTCTGCCTGACTTGATGGGCTGGAGAGGCTCAGGTTGCGGGGAGGAAGGACCACATCCTCTCGCCGCCATGGTTCATTTTGCTCAGAGACAGCATAATAAAGCCATCAGTGGCATCTCTGACAGGCTTGGACAGACCCCCAACACGTGATGGCAGATTTGAGCCTGGGATCATGTCCTGACTTAGTCTGGCATTAAGAAAAAGACACAAAGGATCCTTGAGGAAGGAAGAAAGAATGGGAGAGAAGGCTCTTAAATTATACAGAAGGAAGATCTCCCCAACAATTGGGAATTGGAACAATTCCAACAAGTTGGAATTGGCCAACTCCAGGATGGGTAAGAAAAACTCACTTGAAAGCAAATGCCTGTGAAAAGTACAGGGAATTCTTAAGGGGCCATTCTAATGTAAACCTGTTGGGAAATAAAAAGAATTAACAGGAGCAGCTCATCAAACCCCCAAATGTCAGAGCTGGAAAGGTCTTTCAGAGCGAACATTACTTGGATCAACTTCTCCTTCATCAGATGGGGATTCTGAGGTCCAGGGTAGGGCTGGAAGAGACCAGGGTGACACATCAAGGAGAGACTGACCCCGTATTAGAACTCACTTGTCTTGCATCCTGTCCCAGGCCGCCAGACAATTGTCCTCTCTATGCCCCCTTGCTCTGGTCTTTTCCCCTTAGCTGTAGGATTTTCCCACAGACTAACATCATTTTCCTAAATCACATTTCATGAAACCACTTCAAATCTAGTCTACTTCTGACCCTGGGGCCCTCCACCGAAGACATAGTAAAGAAGATTTTCTTGAAAGGAATTCAGTGGCACGCGAAGCAATTAGGCCGTAAGTGGATGACTACTTGAGGACAGTTGGCTCCAGTTCCCTCGAAGCTGTATTTTTCTAAGCTTCAAGACACTTTGGACTCTGGAGCTCAAGGATCTGGAGCTCAAGGATCTGGGTTCAAATTGTGACTCTGCCATTTCCTAGCAGGATGACTTTGTGCAAATTATTCTCTGTGACTCAGTTTCCCCATGTGTGAAATAAGGATAATGCTATTAACTACTTCTTAAGAGGTGAGATAAAATAAGTTAATACTTGTAAAGCACTTGGAAGAGTGCCTGGCATAGAGTAAGTGTTCAATAAATGTTAGTTACTGTGATCAGCTAACAATAAGCAGGGGTGGGGACGTGGTCACGGGAGGCTGGCTCTGCACAGACCCGACTGTGGCTACACTTGAAAAGCTCTCTGAAGGCACACTGGTCTGTGATTCTAGAAATTTAGATTCTAGGTCCAGCTCAGTCTTGCAAGATGTGCTGTGTGGCCTTGGGGAAGTAACCTATCTATCTCCAAACCTCAGTTTCCCCATGTGGAAAATGAAGCAATTGCACCAAGAAATCTCTCACTTGCGCTCCCAGCTCTAAGATTATGGGAGTCAGTGGTTATAATTCCTGGTACAGGGAAGGGAATTTAGCTCAACAGACCTGCTTTCCCTTCCTTACCCAAGCACAACTGCATTTATAAGTTCTGTCCCTACACTCTACTCCATTCCCTTCTGGCCCATTCTGAGGGATTCGCTAATGAATCCCAGAACCAAAACAGACAGGCTGGGCCATCAGAGCAGACCCAGTTGTCAAGGCAGAAAGCTTGCCTGTGGGTCCCTGGGCTGGCCACTACCTGAGCATCACCCTTCCCTCGGTCCCGTCATCTACACTCGGGTCCCAGTCACCTGGTCCCTGAGCCTGAACACAGTAGGCAGCCTGTCAAAGAGGCAGGGCAGAAGCTCCCCCAAGTGACGGATGGGGCAGCTCCATGCCAGCTGCTTTCTTCATCTGAGCTGGAGTGATCTGACAGTCTGAGGGGCAAGGAGGAGGGTGGCTCCCCTTCCCAGCTGGCTTGGCATGAGATCAAGGGACAGGGCTGTCAGTGTGAGTTTGGGAAGCGCCGTGAGCTTGTCTCAGTAAAAGGATTTTGGAGAGTAAGGGGGACCTACAAGGGGACTTCGGGACAATTTTCACTTCCTCCTTCTCTCTGTGCTTACTTAGGCAATGCCCAGCCACAGACATGGGCAGCAGAAAAGGTGCAGTCTGAGCGTGAGACAGGCTCGGGTACAAGCCTGCCATGCCCTTCCTCAGCCATGTGGCTTTGGGCAGGTCACGCCTCTCTCGGAGGCTTGCTTCCTTCATCTATAAAATGGGGGTGCTAATGGGGTTTGGGGAGAGTCCAAAAGCAAGACCACAATCACAGCTAATACCTGCACAGCACTCACAATCTGTCAGGCCCAATTCTGAATGCTTCGCATATATGCTTTATTTAATCTCCACAACAACACTTTGAAGTAGACACAGAGAGGTTCAGTGACTTGCTCAAGGGAACACAGCTAGTCGGAGCAGAGCCAACATTCAAACCTAAGCAGTCTGGTTCCAGACTCTGCCCTTAACCACTCCTCGGAGTGAGGGTTTCCAGCACAGGCTCTGCAGGAGCTTGACCAATATGAACTCCCTTCCCCCTCCCCTCACGGATGCCAGGGAAGGGCTGCTCCGGGAAGGAGGCTGTGGTCAGCCCAGCTGCGGGACAGAGAAGGAGCAGAGATGCTTCTGGAAAGCTGCCTCCCAGACAGGGCTTCAGTGGTACCGAAGAAGTGCCAGCAGCAGCCCAAAGACTCCTCAAGCTGCCCAGGTCTTTCCTGGGCGGACTTGATGGGTCCCCTGAAATGACACTGCCTGGGTCTTCAGAGTCCTCAGACAGCAATCAAAGCTCCATCACTCAGGGGGCAACGTTTTTTTCAAGCACATCAGAATACAGACGCTTCTCACCCCGACCATATCACAGGGTGGGGTGGGCGGACGGTGTCTATCTCAAACACCTCCAAGAGCCGGGACCCTCCTGAACCACCACCAGCCAGGATGTCGCCCAAGCCTCTGCTTGGGACCCCAGCATCCTTTGAGGGCCTAACCCTCCCGGCCCCAGGTTTAATTGAGTCCAGGCAGAGTAGCAGGAGGGCTGGCCCCCAGCTGGCATTGGAACGCTCAGAAGACAGCTGCCTCCTGGTGCCCAGAGCATCCCTGACTTCCAGAAGGGATAGAAAGATGGGGCAGAGATGCCTACAATTAATTAGGTTAAAACCCACACCCAGGACCATGACATCAAGGGCCATTTTCCTTTAATTATCCTCATGTGTCAACACGAGGGCGGGAGCAAAGGCCTCTGTGGGGAGAGCTCAGAGCTCTAGGGACAAAAATGTTTTATCCGGGACCCCAGTCCCATGGCTCTAAGGAAACCAAGGCCAATGAACGCAGGGAACATCACCAGCTGATGGTGCCCTCCTTTCCTGAATTTCTGTCTCCCTGTCCCTGGGTCAGCACTTTCTCACTCCTGTCTCTACCTCCTAACTTCCAGATCCCCGCCCTGCTCTCCCCTGCCTGGCTCTGTGCCCCCAAAGTCTGACCTCTCAGGTGCATCACCAAGATCCCTCGACTCTGGATTCTGCTGACCCAGGAGGCGCTGACAGGAGGTCCCAGGCCAGAGGAGAGGGTGTGGAGGACGTATCCCCCAGCCCTGGCCCCTCTGTTTCCTGCCGTGGCTCTCATCCATGGCCCCCCCCTCCATCATTTGCTGGATGCTGGTACCCACTCCCTCACCTTGGCTTTTGGCTTCTCACTGCTGTCCCTCCCTGGTGCTCTGCGCTCCCTCACGGGCCCCCTCCAAACCCACAACATCTCTGTGAAGGGTCCCTTCCTTAGACTCTCAGGTGTGCTCTGAACGTGCCCACTGTCTCCCCCTGGGACCCTGCCTGATAACGCTCTCCGTCCGCATTTCCCTCTCTCTCTGCACACCTACACCTGCTTCTTGAGCCCATCCCCACCTCTACCTCCATGTCCATCCTCCTCTCTCCGTCCTTCTGCCTCATTGTTCTAGCTCTGCCTTTCTAATCCCACCCCCTCCTATTGCTGCCTTAGTCTTTCTGCCTCATTCTCTCAGTCCCCTTCTTCCTTTCCTCTCCCCAGACTACATAAAATCCTTCATTTCAGAGGTAGGATCTACCAACCTCCACGACAGCACAGAGGGACTTTCTATGAGGATCCACAGCCCCTAAAGAAAGCACCCATTTGAATGAGCCCCCCACCCGCTCTCCACGCCTGCTGTTTGGATTCTACCTTCAGACTCTCTCTAGAAGCTTGTGTGGGAAGAATAATCATCCCTCTGGCGGGGCTGACCCCCTGGGCAACCCTTGAATATGAACTCAGGCAGTGAGGGGTGGGCTCGGCTCTCACTCCTGAGCCCCGGGCTCTCCCGCCAGCACTCCTGAGAGGTCTCACTAGCAGCTCAGCCTCCACAAGCCCCAAATAGGAATCCTCCTTTCCCCTCTATATCTTCCTCCCCAATCCTCCCAAGGAGTCACACTTGATTCTTCTCTTTCTTTCATCCGAATCTCAAAACTAGTGGACTGTCTTGGAAATTCTATCTTTAAAATAAATCTCCAATATACCCATTTCTCTCCAACCCCCATCACCCTGGTGCTCACCATCACCTCCCAAACCTCCCAGACCTTGCTGTGGTCAGCCCAGCTGCAGGACAGAGAAGGAGCAGAGATGCTTCTGGAAAGCTGCCTCCCAGACTGGGCTTCAATGGTACCGAAGAAGTGCCAGCAGCAGCCCAAAGACAAGCAAACTTCTCACTGGTCTCTTTGCCTCCACTCTTCGTTCCCTAGCCTCCATTCTCCACCCAACTAGAGTGATTGATCTTTTAAAACCTTAAATCAAATCAGATCATTTCCCCGCTAAAACTCTGCCAGGACCTCCCATTACTTAGAATAAATGCCAAACACCAGCCCTAGCCCATGAGGCCCTAATGAGCTGCCTGCCAACCTCTGCCTCACTCTACCCGGCCTCACCCAGCTGTCCTCCTGGTGTCCCCCACCCATGGTGTCAGACCTGTGGGGCCCCCGGATGCAAAGGACCAGAGGGTGCCTAGACCTTTCTCGTACCAAGGCTCAGTGCCTGCTGTCATGGCAACATGCTCTCCTATGATGGGGGACAGCCGCACGAAAAGACACAGCCGCCAGCCCCGCACTGCCTGCAAAAGCAGCAGCTCTGGGACTTCCCTGGTGGTCCAGTGGTGAAGAATCCGCCTTCCAATGCAGGGGACACAGGTTCTATCCCTGGTCAAGGAACTAAGATGCCACATGCCGTGGGGCAATTAAGCCCGCGCGTCACAACCGCTGAGCTCATGTGCCTCAACTAGAGAGCCTGCGTGCTGCAAACTACAGAGCCCATGCACTCTGGAGCCCACGTGCCACAACTAGAGAAGAGAAAATCCCACACTCCACAACCAGAGAGAAGGCCACACACCACAACTAAAGAGAAGCCCGCGCGCTGCAACGAAAGATGCCACGTGCCGCAACTAAGACCCGACGCAGCCTAATTAAATAAATAAATAATTAAAAAATATATTTTTATAAAAAGCAGCATCTCCTCCAGGAAGTCCTCCCTGATCAGCCCAACTCCCCACACTTTCTCGCTAACCTCCCACCCAAGGCTGGCCTGCCTACTATGTCCACATGTGGAATATCTGCCTGAGTTTGTTCTTTGGTCATTTGGTGGGGAGAGTATGTAAATCTATGGTCATCTGATGTACCTAAATCTCACATATGAAGTCAGGTCAAAGGCTCCTAGCTCAAGGGTGGTGTCTTAGGTATAAGGAATCCCCAGGGGGCTGCAAACACTCCCCCGTCTCAAGTGGCCCTCCTCCACTCACCCCTGCCTCTGAGGACACCCTCTGTATCCCTCACGTCTCCCAGATACTCCCCCTCTTCAGCCCATGCCTTCAGACTCAGGTGAGACCAGTGAGAGTGAATGTCAAGGGCACTTTCGTGGGGAAGGAAGAGAGGAGGAGGAAATTAGGAAGAGGCTCTGTGGGACTCAAGGGGTGCTCAGAGCCAGAGTCAGCAGGTGATGACAAGCCGTGAGCACCTCTAGAGACAGAGCAAACGCCTGCCCATCCCTGGGACCACAGGGTGTGGGAAAGGCTAATGCACAATCCTGGGCTGGGGAAGGAGACTTTGATTTAGACCATCCTGGTTCCAATTCTGGACTCGGTCACCTCCTAGTTCTGTAGCTTGGTCAGCAGGATGATAACAATAACTGATATTTATCGAGTGCCAGGCACAGTGCCCAGCAGATTAGTCATATTCATTCATTTCACACCGCAAGTCTAAGGCTTAGGTGCCATTATTACTCCCATTTGACAGATGAGGAAACTGAGGCACAGAGAGATTAAGGGAGCAGTAAGTGGTAGAATGGAGGCATAGACTGAGGACTGCCCAGCTTAGCAGCCCCTGTCTTCAACAATTCCCTCCCCCGACCACCACACAGTCAGGGACCGAGTGCCCCAGACAGGCCCGGCTCTGCAGGCACACAGTAGGGCCTTGGTTTACAGCTGTGCTGTCGCTGTCTTGAAATTCTTGACAATTTTTTAACAAGGGTCTGTGCATTTTCATTTTGCACTGGGTTCTGCAAATTACATAGCTGATCTGCCTCCGGATATCAAGATAAATTTGTGGGGTGATTGTGAGATCGGGGGACAGCGACGTGTGCTCTGCGCCCAGTGGCCGGGCCTATGGCCTTGAAGCAAGGGAACTGAGCTCCACCGGCGCCCCCTGGAGGCGGGCAGTGTGGCCGACAAGCCAACGACTGTGACTTCGATCCCTCCCGGGTTCATTGTTAAGCGCCTGCCCCGAACGAGCTGACAGATCCACACACAGACGGACGAGCAGATGCCGACCGTCCTCCCTGCATCCCGGCCCTGCGTCTTGTCGCTCAGCTCCCCCAGTCACCGTCAGACGGGTGCCCGGGTGCCTGAGGGTGATCATTGCCACTCACAGCTGCACAAGCCTCCCGGTCTCGGAGCCATCCCCGCTGCCGCCTCTCATCCCGGCCTTGGTCCACAGCAGGCTCTCAGGTCCAGAGGAGAAGCACAGGCCTGGTCAAGTGACAGGGTCAGGAAGCAGAGAGCTGAGGCTCAAACCCACCGTCCCTACCTCCGGTCCACGCTCTCCAGCCACTCTGCCTCCCTCTGTACTGACGCACCCTTTGCTCAGCATCTGCCCGTAAAGGCAGACACAGGCAACGTGGCCCTGCTGCCCACAGAAATTTCCCTGTGGCCCCGGCACTCACTCAGGCACTGAGCCAACACAGGGGCCGGTCTGTCTTACTAGGAGTGGGTGACAGCAGAGGGAGGAGGAGGGGCTGGTGCACAGGACACCAGCCGTCACTTATCCACCTATTTATCTGCCTGCCTGGCAGCCTGCCTGTCTGCCTTCTCTCCCATCTTCTATTTATTTATCTGTCACTCTATCTTTCCGTCTGCCTTTTCATCTCTCACCTGTCTCTCTATGTGTCAGAGCTGCCCATGGCCCTCACTCTCTCATCCACCTTCAAGCAGGAACCCGAACACACCTGTGTCTCTGCGGGCCCTTTTCTTCCTCCTGCAGTTGGAACAGCCCCACCTGTGTCCTGGAACTTGGCCCTGATGTTAGGTCAGACAAGGCAGCCAAGGTCCCTGAGAAAATGAGTTTCCACTGGGGACCAAACATAAACACCATCCATCTTTTCCACATGAGAGAAGCTAGGCTCAGAGAGGCTAGGTGTCTTGCCCCAGGTCACACAGCCAGTGAGGGCCGCAGCTGTATCAAACTCTGGCCAGACACCTCCCAGCCTGGTCTGTCTTCTTTCCAAGACGGTTGCCAATGGGTAGCTTTGCCCAGAGAGGCCCTGCAGAGCCCAGGAAGGTGGCAGGGAGGCAGGGATGGGTGGAGGTACGCGCCTCAGCTGCTGGCAGGTCAGGATCTGACTCTCCAGGGCCACGCACTCCATCAGCTATTATTAATCCCTCCACTCAGCCGTGTGACTCTCTAGCATCGTGTCACCCAGGCACTGTGAGGGGCAGGTGGTTACTACGAGCACCATGCTCGGGAAGGAAGGGGTGCATGGCCCCCGGCATCTCTCCCAGAGCCAGCTTCAGACTAGCCACAGGCCTGGAGGGAAGGTCTCAGAGTGTCGGGGATGGAGAGGGACACAAAGGTCATCAACTCCACCCCCACCCCTGTCCTGGAATCTCAGAAAAGCATGAGGAATCTTTACTGAAAGATGCTTTGAAAAAAGAGCCATTTTGGTCTAGAACAGAGGTGAGCAAACTTTCCGTAAAGAGCCAGGAAGTAAATATTTCTGGCTTTGCAATCATACAGGGTTGCAACTGTTCAGCTCTAACCTGGGAGCAGGAAAGCAGCCACAGACAATGTGTAAGCGAACAGGTGAGGCTGTGACCCAATAATTCTTTATTTACCAAAACAGGTCCCTCAGGCTGTACGTTGCTGACTCCTAGTCTAGATTCTATGCCAATAACAACAGCAATAATAATAATTATGAGAGCTACTATTTATTGAGCACTTACTATGTACCAGGTCAGATCTCATAATACCCTTAGGAAGTTGGGACTGTTATTCTTTCAAATTTACAGTTAAGGAAACTAAAGCACAGAGATGTTAAGTAACTCGCTTGTCCAAGGTATCCCAGCCAGTTAGTGGCAGAGCCAGTCAGAAAGTTCTGCTTTACATCCTTTCCATCTTGTTGCTCAGAAGCCTGTTGTCCTCTTTGACTCCCTCCTCCTCTCACACTCCACATCTAACCATGAGCAAATTCTATCAGCTCCACCTTCAAAATATCTTCACGAATCTGATGGCCATTCACCTCTACCCCCGCATCCATCCTGGTCTGAGCTTCCATCATCTCTCATCTGATTACTGCAACAGCCCCCTCCCTTCCCCCCTTTAGAAACATAAGTTATTATGCTATATAATTTAGTTAGCCTGTCGCTCCTCTGCCCCCACTCTCCCATCTCTCTGACCTCCTCTCCCCTGTCTCTCCCCCTTCCCTCTGGTCCAGCCGCCGTGGCTTCCTTGTTGTTCCTGGAATACACCAGCATCCCCCTGCCCCAGGGCCTTTGCACTGGCTGTTCCCTCTGCCTGGTATGCTTCTCCCTAGACATCACAGGACCGATTCCGTCACTCCCTACAAGTCTTTGTTCAAATCTCACCTTCCCCTTGAGACCCTCCCTCACCATCCCCTGTAATTCTGCAACTGGCTTCCCACTCTTGTTCCCTCTTACTCTCTACTTTTCCTTTTCCCATATCACCTATTACCGTTACTACACTATGTAATTTAGCCATTTATTGTTTTTATTTAATTGCCTGTCTTTCCACACTAGACTATAATTCCACAGAGCAATGTATTATTTGTTTTGTCACTGACATAACCCAGCCCCTCCAGCTGCACCGGTCCACGGAGGGTACTCAGTGATATTTGTTGAATGGATGCATAAATCCCGCCTAAGCCTTCCTTGTATGATGTCTGCTATTTCCTCAGGCTCTGAGAGAGGATAGAGAGTTGAATGGACCACATGTCAAGGAAATGCCACTTTTGCTGGTTGCCCTAGAGAATGTCACCACTAAATTGTAGATGTCAGCCCCTGAACAGGAGTTTTCACACTAGCTGGGCCTGCATGAGCTCAAAATAAGACCATGTTGCATGTGTCTTTTTATTTGAGCACACAAATCAGGCCAGTCCTCAAGGAATAGGTCATCTACCTCCATGAAATCCCTTGCTCTGCTCCTAGAACAGATCAAGAAGAGAGATTCCCGGCTCCCTTTGCACCAAAGGAGGCTGAAGAAATCCAAGGGGCATCTGGAGACCAGCAAACGGGGACTCTGTCTGAGGATCTGGGGCCAATCAAGTAACCAACTGATGAAGCTTGGGTATAGCCAAGCTGGACCAGAGGGGACAACAGGAAAAAGTATGTGATTCCCTGAACAGGCACTGCCTTGGTCAAAGGCTGATGTGGATCAGGCATGTTTGGAAGGGCAAACATTCAACCATTTAATTCTTACACCCCCACAGGTATATCCCCGGCCATCACCTTGTGCCCAAGTCCCGTTAATGACCCACTGGGTTGCCTTGGACAAACTGCCTGACCTTTCTGGGCTTCGATTTCCTCAACTCTCAAGTGATCTTTCGGACTCCGTCTAGTGAGGACAGTCTGTAGTTCTGGGATTCCATATCTGATCCATCACCAGTAACCTGGTACAAATATTAGCCCAAGCAGGGAAAAGAGAGAGGGAGATGATTCCCCACAGTATGCCCTGGCTACAGAGGCAGGAAACTGAGTCTGAATTCCAGTTCTATCCCTTGCCAGTTGTACAGCCTTGCTCCCTTGTCTTCAGTCTCCACATCTGTAAAATGGGGATAATCATTTATCCTAAGGTTGTCAGAAATAGGTAAGATGATGTGGGTTAAGTTCTGATGGCAGACTGGAGGTGGGTAGCTACTGTTACCAAGAGACAGGGACCCTCAGCAGAGAATGAGTGTGACTCCAAGGCTTAAAAGGGAGCACCAGTGACCTTGGGTTTCAACCTGGGACGTGAATATTATTGCACGTACCCTTGTAGCTCTAAAAAGACACACATTCCACTTCAGGGGAAATCAAGAAGTATTTTTGTTCGGAGATTGAAAAGAGGCAACATGATAAAGTAAGGCAAGGTATCTGCAATGCTTTGTACTATGTCAGCTTAGTTAAGCTACAACTACATTTCCCAGCATCCCCTTTTCTGTAGTTCTGGGAATGCACCCTAAGTATGCTGGATCAGAGAAGAAAAAAAAAAAAAAATGTAGCGTTGGATCCGGCTAAATTCATTGACCCGGATGCATGAAGCAGAGATTCTGGATTCAATGCATTAGCTCAGTCAGCTGGGACTGATTCTTATAGTGCTTGGTTGAGTGACTAAGACCTGGATACAAAGGTGGCCTACACTAAGCGAAGTTCTAATGCCAGCATTTGCCTGGTAGATTGCAGAGGAAGGTATCCAAAGGCTTAGGGATACTGGAATGCTGAAGTGGATTGATCATGCAAGACCTGCTCATCCGCCCCCAACATGTGCACGCTACCATACAAGCTGCTCTGCCAGCTGGGCCTGCATCATTCAGCAGAAGACCTGATGATGCCCGAAGGGTCTGAGGTAGGTAGGGATGCTGTATGCACACTTAGGCAGGCGCCCTAGGCGAATCACAGAACAGACTCAAGATTTTGGAGAAAAGCTATGCCACTGTCTGGAGATAATTATTCTCCTTCTGAGAAATGGCTTCTGTGAAGCTGCTGAACCTTGTAAGGAAAGCCTGATCATGGACCACCAAGTTACTGTGCCTTCTGAGCTGCCCATCAGGTACCGGGTGTTGTCTGAGCCACCAACCCATAAAATTAGGCATTTGTGGAAGCCATTTTATCATAAGATGGAAGCGGCATATACAAAATCAGCTCAAGCAGGTCAGAAAGACACAAGTTAAGTCACCTGAGGAAATACTCCAAATGCCCCCTCCCTTCTCAGGCCACAATACTTCCTGTCTCTCTGCCCACGCATGTGGCCTCCTGTGGAATTCCCTGACAAGTTAACTGAGGCAGAAAAGAATGGTTCTGGTTTACAGATGGTTCTGCAGCATAGGCTGGCACTGCCCCAAAAGGGGCAGCTGCATCACCATAGCCCCACTCTTCGGGACAGTGATGAAGGAAAATTCTCCCAGTGGCAGAGCTTTGAGCAGGGAGCCTGATTGTTTACTTAGCCTGGGAGGAGATACGGTCGCAGGTATGAATCTACATTGATTCATGGGCCGTGGCTAACAATTTGGCTGAATAAGTCAGGCACTTGGAAGGAACATAATTGGAAAATTGATGAAGTGAGGTCTTGAGAAGAGGTATATGCTAAAACTTTCCAAACTGGAAGATTGGATGAACGTATCTGTGTCCCACGTACACACTCATCAGAGAGTGACCTCAGTAAAGGAGGACCTTAATAACTAGATGAGTAAAGTGATCCATTTTGTGGATTTCAGTCAAACTCTTTCCCAAGACCGCCTTATCACTGCCCAATGGGCTCATGAACAAAATGGGGCCATGGTGGGAGAGATGGAGGTTATGCATGGGCTCAGCAAATTAGACTTTCACTCATCAAGGCTGACCTGGCCACAGTCACTGCTAAGTCCCAAGTACCAACTGCAGAGTCCAACACCGAACCCCCAGTATAGCACCATGCTTGTTCTCTTTTACTTATCCAGACCCTTATTTTGGATATGGATTTGGCTTCCCATCCCACAGGGCTTTTGCCAAAACCACCATCTGTGGAGTTACAGAAAACCTTGATCACCATCAAAGCATCCACACAGCTTTGCTTCAAATCATTTATAGTAAGTAAATTGTGGCAATGGGCCCATGTTCAGTTAATTCACTAGCCTTACCATGATCTCCATGACCCTGAAGCAGCTGGTCTGACAAAATGGCAGAATGGCCTTTTGAAGGCTTGGTTATGGCATCAGTCTTGTGACAACATCTTGCAGGCCTGGGGCAATATCCTCCAAGAAGCAGCCGACGCTCTAAAATCAACAACAAATATGCCATGTTATTCACTTCATAGCCAAGATTCCCAGGTCCTGGTATCAAGACGTGGAAATGGGTGTGGCTCTTCTCACTATTATCCTATGTAATCCACTAGCAAAATGTTTGCTTTCTGTCCCCATGACTTTAGGTTCTGTTGGTCTAGAGGTCTTAATTCCCAAAGGAGGAATGCCAGGAGACACAACAACAGTCCCATTAAACGAGGTGAGATTGCTATCTGCCCACTTTGGGCTCTCCACGCCCATGAATCAGTGGGTGTAGAAATGAGTCTCCATACTGGCTAGAGTGATTAATCCTGAATAGCAAGGGTTGCTGCTATACAATACGGATAAACAGGAAGATACACTGAATTCAAGAGATCCCCTGAGGTATTTCTTAATATTCCCATATTCTGTGACGAAATTCAATAAAAAAACACAACCACCCATTATAGGTAGAATAGCTGGTGTCCCAGACCCTTAAAGAATAAAACTTTGCATTACACCAAGGCCAAGTTTATTGCTGAGGGCAAATGGATTATGAAATGGTTAGCGGAAGAAGAAAATTATAAACATCAGCTACAATCACATATATAACCAGTTGAAGAAATGAGGAAGATAACAGATTTGAGTATTTTTTCTTGATGTTATATGAAAATATTAATGTACATGTTAATCGATTTCTTTTTCTCCCTCCCTCATTGCTCTATTATCTAACATAAGATGTGTTAACAGCAGCTAACTGATCATTCAGCATTTAAATGATGGGATACCTAATAAGGAGTTTGACTGAGCTAGAAAAGGTATGAACATCTCCCAAAGATGAATAAAGAGATTTTGTATCCATTTTGGGGAAGAAGGTTAGTGTGCTTTCAGTTGTACCAGGGATTATGTGAGGTGGAAGCATGATTTTACTAGGATATTAATTTGGAAGTTAAATATGATTAAAAGAAGTATGTAAATGTGCCAAGTTGTTATGGGTAATCCATGGTGGTTTTTACGAGGTCAACTTAACTAACCTGGAACTACATCTCTCAGAATCCCTTTCCCTTTAAGGTTCTAAGTTTTGTTGGCAGTAGAGAAATTTGCTTGGGATTTGGAAGACAGAAGGGAAGCAGCAGCCATGTTTGCATTCAGAAGTTCACAGTGGGATTAGCCATGGCTGTTCTCACACATGGCCCACCACGTTGGGTGGGGCAGCTCCTGGGCCCTCAGCAGCCCTGCTACAAGTCCTCCAGGGTCCCCAGACCCCAGGCTGGGTGCTGTGCAGCTCCAGGGTGAAGTGTGCCAGCTTCTTCTGCAAGTCGGAAGCTTGGAGACGGCAAGAGATATACACGAGTTCCAGGTCATCACTGTGGGTTCTGGCTTATTCTTTCAGAAGTCACTGTTTTCCCCACTGCCCATCCATCTTTCTGCCCCAACTGCCTGCCCAGCTGACTTCAGGATCAGCACCAGAGGCAGAGGCCACAACCCTCTGCAGACTGTTTAACCAGTCCCCCAAATTGCATTAAGGTCAAATCCCTATAACAAATCCTGTATTCTTTAGCACTCTTATTTGCTCTGCTTCCTTGAACAAACCCTAACTGAGGCCATGTCATAGGCTGGGTTCCCTACAAGAAGATCCTGGGGTGGGAACTGCCATGGAAGTGATTTATTGAGAGAGAGCTCTCAGGAGAAAACCGGGAGTGGCTAAAACAGGATGGAAGAAGCTAAATGAAGATGTAGGCTCAGCCAAAGTCTAGCTTCAGCCTAACCCCATGGGAAGTTCTGGAGCATGAATGACACCACAGAGTTGTCCCAGCTAGAGAAAAGAGGGTCAGCACCGTGTACTTTTACGCAATCAGTTATTTCCTAGGGGTACCCCTGGGAGAGGGTGTAATCTTCCAGGCATTTCTTGATGAAATGGCTCCTAGAGGCCAAGGGCAATTCTCAGAAGAGGGCAGCTGTGAGCTATTAGCAGTCAACACTCAGAGAAGCTGCAGATGGGTATACTGGCCTGGTAAAGAGGGTCAGGGTAAGGCACCAACAGCCTCTACTACACATGGGTTTTCATATTAGGAGACATGGGTTTGAATCCCAACTTCACTACGTAATGGCTATGTGACATTGCACAAGTTTCCCAAATTCCCAAAACCTCATTTTTCTCATCTGTAAAATGGGAGTAATAACAGTGCATGACAGACATACAGCAGCTTAGAAGAGTGCTGGGCACATCACAAACATTCAATGAATATTAGTACTATTGAAGAAG